>NW_021604620.1:9628924-9634964 GCF_004785775.1 Grammomys surdaster
AGAGAGAGAGAGAGAGAGAGAGAGAGAGAGAGAGAGAGAGAGAGAGAAGAGAGAGAGAGAGGCCCAGAATGATAAGATGTGCTGATATTTGCTTGGTAAGGTAATGGGAGTGGTCCCACACATCAAAGATAAGCTCTAGAGGGTGTCAGAATTGTGATGTGATGGGTGGGAGGAGAGGTCTGGAAGAGAAACTCACAGCATCTCTGGCAGATCACTGGGTTTGGAGAGACCAAAATGGACTCCAGAGGAAGATAATGATCTTCACCTGTGTTGAGATTCCATTAAGGTAGACATGAAAATGCAGCAGAGAGGTCTCTCGGAGATCACTGTATCTTCTCAAGCCATGGATGGGCTTGAAGATAACATGGTGTGAACTGAGGGGTATGTGGGCGGGAACATATGGAGAATGCAGGATAGATAATTGTCTGGGAAGTCTGGGTCTGAGGAGGAGGAGGAGAGAGCAGTAACTGCAGGAAATGTGGGTGGTGGGAAGATATTTTTAAAGTAGGGAAGGCTTGAGTCTGTTTTTTGAGAGATGTGATGAACAGGAAATCTTAACTAGATAGCAGAGAGATGGATGATACGACAACCAGAGGACACCAGGGATGAGAGCCAGGACCCAAGAGGAAGGTCTCTTCTCAGATGTCACATCAAGGGTACACATGGCTATGAAGACCATGCTATTATTTACCAAGACAGTGAATACCCCCTCTTTCATCCAGAATGCCCACTGAAAACATTCTCTGGACCAAAGTTCTGGGCACCTGGAACTGCAAACATGTGTAAGAGGGAAAGGTCACATGTGTGTCTCAGATCCTATCGCCACTTTGTAAAGGATTAGACTCTCTGTCCACAGTCTTACCAGCTGTGACATTCATGCCCTAGACCCCTCTGTGCACAGCGCTCATTCTCTCTGATTCCCTGAGGGACTCATCTGGATGAGCTGCAATTGCAAGGCACATGTTAGTCTTTCATAGCCTCGTCTGGTTTAGATCTTTCTTTCTCTGGGTGGCGAATAGGTGGTCAATGTTCTTAAGAGTGGTGTGTGTGTGTGCGCGCTCGTGTGTGTGCATACACTTGTGCACTCATGCACGCTTGAGTTCATGTGTGTTAGTGCAGATGCATACGTACCATGGTGCTTGTAGATGGGTCAGAGGACAACCTCTGGTGTTAGTGGTTTGAGATCAGGTCTTTTTGGCACTGTGTATGCCAGTGTAGCTGCTTCATGAACTTCCAGGGAGTCTCCTGTCTGCCTCCCATATCTCTGGGGGAACAGTGAGATTATCAGTATTTATACTGCTATGTCCAGCCTCTGTGTCTGAAACCTAAATGTCCTCATACCTGTGAGCTGTCTCTCCAGACACCAATGCTATTTTTCTTATTAATAGAGTCCCCATTTACCTATCTTTGTAGAGGTGCCTCCACCTTCCTCCCCTGTGCTCAGTCGCCCAACTGCCACCTAATACAACTTCAAGATGGCTCACTATATTTTTAGGTGTTAACAAAATTGATGGTGACTGTTGACTATTGTATTATATTAAAAATCCTAGGATCATCATCATCATCATCATCATCATCATCATGATTTTGATAGTTATGGAATGAATTGAAACATAGTCTCATGTTTTAAAAACTGTCACCAAATCTATTACGTAACCAGGAGTGACCTTTAAAGGCCGATCCCTTTGCCTTCACCTCTGGTGTCCTGGGATTACAGACAAATGTCACTACAACCAGTTTATGTGATACTGAGCACTGGACTCAGAGCTTCACACATGCTATGAACATTGCAATTGTAGAGTGAAAAATTATAGATACTGGGTATATAGAATTCTTTTTAGACATATAAAATATTCTTTAGGCTTTCTTTATAAAGACATGGAGATACCGAGCCATGAAACAAGTTAAGAATGTGGACAGGCTAGTTACGGGAACTGGCTAGAATGCAAGTTAGCCAAGCTGAGAACCGCAGTGACAGGGCAAGGCTGAAGTAACAGGGCAGGACCACATTCTTGAGGAAAGATAAGCGTACAGAAAGTTTTCACATGACCCTGACTCACGTAGGTTGGGTTCCTTTGGAATGTTCTGCTATTTTTATGTTATGCCACCTTAACAACCATTCCTTGGTTTGTGGTTTTTCCCCTTAAAAACCCCTCTCAAACTGGCTGTTGGGGTCAATTCAGCTCCTGCGTGGACATACGAATTGACCAGCAGCTAGCTGTCACGCCCTAATAAACCTCGCTATTGCTCCGGTACATGGTGTCTTGAGCAGATTACTGGGTGGTCTCGACTTTCTGAGACTTGAGTGAGGGTCTCCCCTCTGCGGAGGTCTTCACAATGAGCTATGTCTCCAGGTCTGAAGAATTAGTTTAAAAAATATAAATTAGAGCTAGATTTTAATCTCTCATGTGCATAACTAATTTTTCAAAGGCCTTAAGACAGAAGCCCATGCTTTGTTTTTAATATCAAGAAAACACACATCAATAAACACTCTATTCCCATACCACCCTAAACTCATCCCACCCAGTGACAGTGAAATACACACTGACAAGAGCAATAAGAAAAATAATAACATTATCGCAAAATCAATGTCTATTTCTGACTTCATAAATGAAGGACTCGGCTACCATTGATGTTTAATTTTTGTAAACGCCTCTGGAAATTTAAGTATGGTAAGAAGACATTAGTTGGAGATAATGTTCAATTTCTCTCAACATAAGCTTTCAAACCTTGGACGTGTGCAGTTTTCAGTCTGGGACAAATTCAGAGCACATCTCTCTGGAGTGGACTGTGGCAGGTTTGTTTTAGATAGGCTAGCTTTATGTTATGGTTCTAGAGGGCAGGAGGGTAGAAATGACAGCATTGACATGGGTAGAGAATGCCAAAAGCCTGTAGCCTCATGTCTGCAGAGAAGATGCTCTCCTCTATCCATGACAGTGAACACCCACATGCCACACGCTAAGTTTGGAAGGGTCAAGGGTTGTGTACAGAAATGGTGTCCAGAGCTCCCTGGTGGGCATCAAGATGTCTTAGTATATATTTTTTTCTCCTACACAATTTCTCTGGCATTGACTCCCTGGAGCAATATTATCAGTACATGGGTTGAGTAACAGACAAATTCCTGTTAGCTCTGCCCTGTCTAGGAAACTAGAGAACTTTGCAGACAGACAAAAAGATGAGGGGTGGGGTGACTGTCAGAGATCCATTTTACCGCCATCCCTCAGTCTTTCCACTTGGGGCCTAAAATGAAACATTCAGAATGAGCTAATTAGAAGAAAAAGCAAGGAAGCTATGTCTTAAGTAGTCTGTTGAACATGCAGAAGTGGCTTGGTGACCTCAAATTTGGATCAGATCAATGAGTGCTGCTAAAACTCCATCTTTTGGACTGCAATCTGTGTGTCTGGCTCTGAAGGTCTGGGAGTGTGGATGCAGAAATGTGAATGCCATGTAATGTGGATGCTGCAAGCCAGGAGACCATCCTAAGTGACCCCTTAGTCTAGGGTGTCTTTACTCTGAAGCTGGACTGTCATAGGCCAACAGACACATCTTTCTGCAGCTATGGGCTCAAGGATGTTGCATATAGTTTTAAAATCATGCTTGTTCCTTTGCCTGGGGCCTGCGCTCTCAGCTTAGCTCCATCAATGGCCACCCCAGTCTCTCTCAGCTCTGCCAATGGCCAAACATTTATGCTTCACTCTAGGAGCTGCAATCACTCCCCCAGCGCCCCACGGCTAGCTTTGCCAAGCCTCCAGTAACCACCCGGCTGCCTGCTTTCTCCTCCTGCTGACCTTAGTGCTGCGGGTGGAAAACACTAGACAGTTTTGATAGTTTAAAACTAGCCAGATAGCACAATTGCTGGGCTCTTATCTGCTAACCTATTCCAGCCAACCGCCGATGGTGGAGGTCACCTTTTCCAGCCCTCCCCCCAAGATCTTACATGGCTCTTGTGTTCTCCCATTCCAAAACCTGGTCCAAAATTTCTTTCTATGTCCTTTTTCTTCCTCCTGGGACCAGTAAGTCCCACCTTTTCCCCTTTGCCCAGTAATTGGCTTCCACTTCATTTATTGACACAATCAAGAACCAATTAGGGAATCAACACTTCCTTCTACACAAGGAGGACCAGGCAGCCTTAACATGCTGAAAGGAAGCCTTTTGTCCTTTGGGTGTGTGGCTGGATGGATATGGATATATAGTTCAGGTGTTAGTGGATGTGAAGGCTAGAGATCAACTGCCCTTTATCAGTAGATATCCATCTTGTTTCTTGATGCAGGGTCTCCCACCTTTATTAGGACTCACGAATTGGGCTAGGTCAGCAAACCCCTAGGGCCCTTCTGTTTCAGCCTCCCCAAAGCTGGGATTACAAGCATGTACCACTATGCTTAGCTTTGATACATGGGTTTTGGGGCTCGAACTCTGGGTCTCATGATTGCACAGCAGACACATTACTAAATAAGCTATTTCTATAGCCTTCTATTTGTCTTGTTGTTGATCTGAATGCTGGGCACTCCCTGTATTTCCTCTGTGAAGTCTCTCCCCTCATGCTATGGAGAGTGAGTTCTATCTCTGCTAGCTCAAAGTCACCAGGGCTTGTAAAGACTTGAGTGTTCCTCCGTATTTTGACCTTTGCCTGCAAGCATTTTAACTGTAGAGGAAAGAGACAGCTCCCAGGAGCCTGTGGCAGCCAGGCAAGTCTGAGACCTTTCTGATAACTTCACAGTTGGGTCCCCATTTGCTATGGTGATAACAGTGTCATTGCAGCCTGATAGTAACAGAGCATGCTGGTTCCCCTCTAGTTTTATGTAAGCCAGGGCCTCCTAGAGCTTCATGTCAGAACCAGGAAGAAGGATTTGGACATCCAAGATCAAGGCAAGACAATGAAGGTTTGACAATCTTAGACTGGTGTGGCTATTTCAGGACTAAAAGAGGAACACAGTCTGGGAAGGGGGCCAGAAAGCATGTCTTTCAGTCTAAGAAGCCTGAACTTCTCGCTCTGTCCCTACATACACATCTCATGAGAAGTTTGGATTGACTGCAGAATGAAGTTCTAACTCAATCCACATAAAGTGCTGGAGAGTTCTAAACCCTTGGCAGGGTTATGGTATCCACATTCTTGCTTATATCATCTTTTCTATGAGTTGGAAAGTACAAGTTTTAGGATTTGCAAGCCATTGTATCTTGCATCTCCTTGCCAGTCTAGTATGCAGCCAGTGTCAGCCACTGTTGCTGTGTTTCCCTGACACATCCGTTCTTTCTACTCTCTGTTACTCTGAGGAAATCCATCATGCAAACACCTTTCCTTACAGCCCATGGCTCCTTTCCTTTCTGAGACAAGGTCTTATGTATCTGAGGAGGCAGCTAAGCTTGTTATATATCTAAAGTGGGCACATGGTCCACCTGTCTCTGTCTCTTGAACACTGGGAACTAGAATTACACGGTGCACCTCCATGCTCAGTGTATGCAGTATTGGGGATTGGATTCAGGACTTCCTGAGCGCTAGGCAAGCTCTCTGCCAACTAAGCCATAATCCCAGCCCCCAGGCTTTGTTTGTTACTGCTGTTGTATAAGCTATTTTGCAGCTCTGGGTGAGTGTATACAACTGTTTCCCTCCTGGACAGATGACATCCAGCCACAGAAGTCTCCTCTGTTTCACGTCAATGCTGTCTGGAGAGTAGGACATACACAGAAGGGACAGTTCAGGTACCTTCAGCAGAGAGAACCGTCAAAGAGCAAAGAGATGGGCTGACCAGCTAGTCAATCACTGAGTATGACCAGCCCTCTCAAATCTCCTAGAGTTAATTTTCCATTATTCCTGTGTTAGTGGGGGTTACTGTTGTTCTGACCTCAAAAGCTGTAGACTGTGACTGTCTCAAAACATTGTCTGTGTGAAGTTGTTCAATGTGTATACTGTGCATCCCAGTTGATTCACTCACTCAAGTGTTTGTAAAGCTTCCTCATGTCGGTACATGCCCTTCCAGCCTGCCTTTTTCTCTCTCCTCTCTCCTCTCTCCTCTCTCCTCTCTCCTCTCTCCTCTCTCCTCTC
>NW_021604620.1:9635364-9642762 GCF_004785775.1 Grammomys surdaster
CTCTCTCTCTCTTCCCCCCTCTCTCCATAATGCATGTATCTCATTTTACTCATTTTTATTCATTCTCTTCTTGATGAGAATTTGGATTATTTTCAACTAGAACTGATGACAAATTTTGCTGAGATTAGTGTTCCTTTAGACACATTTTGGTTCACATAACCCCCTTCCTCTGTTTTGGTGCTTGTGGGAAGAAATGCCATTCCCAGGACTGGCAGATATTCAGTGGACACTACTGAAAGTTCCTAAAGTTGATTTACTAATTCTTATTTTCCCAGGAGAAAGTCAAGAGCTCTAATCATAGATACAATGTAGCAGGATCATTGTTTAGAAGCCACAGAGGCAGATAAACATTCAAATTACAAACTTTCTTTTACTTCTATTGTGGTTTCTCTCCTGGTTTGCTTCTGTTGCTGTGATAAACACCATGACCCTAAGCAACTCAAGGATCAGGAAAGAGTTTCTTTGGCTTACACATCCATGTCACAGTCTATCACTAAGGAAAGCAAGGCAGGAACCTGGAGGCAGGAACTGAAGCAGAGACCATGGAGGAACACTGCTTGCTCCCCCTGGCCCACTCAGTGACCTTTGTCATAGAGCCCAGACCCACCTGTCCAGAGGTGATACTTCCTACATTGGGTTTGGCCAAGCTACATTAATTCCAATTTAAAAAATGTCCCACAGACATGCTCACAGATCAATCTGATGGAGATAGCTCCTCAGTGCGCTCCTCTCCTCCCAGGTATCTTGGGTTGACAACCAAGATTAGATATTACAATCGGGAATTAGTTGTCTCTGACAGACCCATGTGTTAAAGGCTTTATCTCCAGCCAATGTTACTCCTGAGAAGTGATGGACCATTTAGGACAGTGGCCTCAACATTCCTAAAGTGGAAATTTTTGGTTTCTTTGGAGACTCAGTTGTGTCATGTGTTGTTTTCCTGGAAAATGTCTTATGAGAAGATGTTTTTGCTAAGAACAGACATGTGGTGCTTTTCTGGAGGCAGCCTGGAAAAGGGTTATATGATATTTTCCTAGAACAGATGCTTGAGAGAACACATGATGCTTGGAAAGAATATAAATATAGCCCGAGGGACAGTGGACGATGGCATTGGTACACCTTGCCATTCTTTGCTGGTCATCATTTGTTGTGACTTCATAGAGAGAAATGCACCAAAAAACTTCTGGTGGTGTTCTGGTGGCTTCTTGCCGTTTCCACGAACTCGGGCTGATTGGCGTATCCTTGTGGTTTCTAGATCAACCTGCCATTGCTGATTCGTGAATGGTGTTTGTAAGTGGATTGAGCTGCCACTGCTGATTTTTGTGAACTAAGCTGCTGATATCCTGACAACACAGATTGGATTTGCTCCAAAGGACCGTTTGCTCTAAACAGGTCCACATCCTCCTTTGCTCCAGTAGTCTTTCCTTTCCGCTCCCTCTGGTGGCTGGTGGGCTAGAAGGAACATTAAAGCATTTAAGAATCCTTATTAAAAGTAGGGTGTGAGAAATATAAGCCTACACATTCCTAATGCTGTGACCTTTTAATATATTTCCTAATGTTATGATGAACCCTCAACCATAAAACTATGTTCATTGCTACTTCACAACTATAACGTTTGCTACTACTATGAATTGGAAAGTAAATATCTCTGATTTCGGATGGCCTTAGGCAGCCACCAAAGTGGGTGCAACCAACAAGCTGAGAACCACTACTGTAGCAGATGTGTCCTAGTGGGAAGGGGTTAGGGTACTGGGACACTGGTCTTTTCCTTGGTCGCTTCTTTTGCTCTTAGACACTACTATAAGATGAGAAGATTTTCTCCACTATGTGCTCCTCACCATGGTGTTCTGTTTGGTTTCAAGCCCAAAGCAACAGGGCCAGGTGATAATGGACTGAATCCAGGAGGCAGAGCAAGCCTGTTCTCCTTTTAAGTTGTATCTCAAGTGTTTTGTCCTAAGGACAGCAGACGAACACATCACCCCTCTCCCACATCCAAACCATATTGTCCACCTCTGTGCTTCTGGTTATCTTTTGTCTTTATGGAGTGTTACAGAAGCTTCTAGGTTATTCCATTAAATGACCTCATCAATTGAAACACACACACGCACACGCACACGCACACGCACACGCACACACAATAAAGCTAAACAGGCAAGGAATTCGCCATTCAAGACCATTTCAGTAGGAAAGAAGCATGCAATGGGCTCTTCTCAGGTGAGAGGGGAGGGAGTTTGAAGACTGGGGTGAACCAGTGCAAGAGTGGTAGAGGATATTGTTGGGGAAGTTAAAAAGTACTTACCCATCAGCATTTGCTAGTCGGTGCTTAGGAAAGTTAGTCTCTTACTGTCCCAAAGAGACTAGAAAATAGTGGCCTTAGTGGTATAGTGATCACATTTAAAGGGATGGCTCCCAGCTTCTTGAGAAAGACACTTACAGCTTATAACGTTGGTAAGACAGTGCCCAGGGAAGACTTACATTGCAAAGGGACTAAGAAAGGATTTATACTAGCAAGTTTTCTAAACTGAATCCTATAAGAAAAGGAAGTCAAAAAAAATCTATGTTTGGAAAAAAACCAGTTTGAATTTTAGTCAGCCCCACACTAGCCACCCAATGAGCTCTAGGCTCAGAGGTGCACTGGAACGGCTTCACACCTGCATCTACACTCCTCTGCATGCTTTCTGATCTCCAGCAGGAGGGTCACAGGGAGGGTATGAGAAGGATACTGCTCATAGTGCTACTGAGAAGGGTGAGTGACTGAGAGAAGATCCCAGTCAGGACTTTCAAATGGTACCTTTCTCTGGGTCTAGGCCAGGGCAAGGGGCTGCCTTATATCAGCAGAGTCTACCTGTGATTGTGAGCTGTATCAAAACAACCATTGTTTCTTTAATCTCTCTTTAAGAGGATGTGTAATCTAAGCACTAGGACCAGGGCATCCCAGTCACATCATCAGGACCAGGGCATCCCAGTCATCATCAGGACCAGGGCATCCCAGTCATCATCAGGACCAGGGCATCCCAGTCACATCATCAGGACTGGGGCATCCCAGTCACATCATCATAACACAGAGTCCCTGACTCCCCATCTTTTGCTTTCTCACTTGCTGGAAAGGTGAGGATAGGAGTAATGGTATGATTAATTGTATTATTATCTTTAAAGTGAGATTATAGGTAACTATTTTACTTTATCTAGAGCTTTCAGTGCTCATATTTAGTATTCCATTGTCTCTACAGTTTGTGAGACAAAACCATTCCTATTTATATATTTTATGTTTATTTCTTTTATGTGTGTATGTATATATGTGCATGTGTTTGTGTTGGGGGTGCTCATGTATGTGTGTGTGTGCATGTGTGCTTGCATGTATGTATGAATGTGTGTGTGTGGGGGGGTGCAGAGGTTGATGTGTCTGCCATAATCATTATTCCATCCAGTCTACTATAACAAGTTCCTTGACCCAAGCTTGAGCTCACTGACTCGCTAGGTTAGCTGAATGCCCAGGGATTTTCCTGTCTCTGCTTCCCAGTGCTGGGATTGCAGGTGTGTAGTGTTGCTCCTGGCTTTTTATGTGGGTACTGGAGATCAGACTCAGGTCCTCATGTTTATATAACAAACAGGTTATCAATTGAGCTATCCCCCCAGCACCTCCATTTCTATTTTAAAGGGAAGGAAACCAGGGATGAGGAAGGTTGACTAGCGGCAAAGTGCTTGGTAAGAGAAGATGTATTATAGTGGTGAGGTGGAAGGAAGAAAGGAGATCAGGTGAACGTCAACTAGTGTGTTTGGGAAAGACAGGTGGTCCCTCCTCTCAGGTAGGTGCTCAGAGAGGGGCCCACCTGGAGTCCTGAGGGATCACCAGTCTCAAGGCTTCGAGGCAGAGGCAGTGGGAGAATGGAGTTCTGCATCTGCTCTCTGAATGTCAGGGATGTGGATGTGACTCCCGCTCATGTCTCCCAAATGACAAGGAGAATCTGAGCTTCCCAGCTTCCTGCTCCACTGAACCCACAGAACTCAATTGAAAAGCCATAACACATTTAAGTGTCTGAAATTAAATCCAGAGTCGAAGCAGCAGCATCTTAGTACTTTTAATCAGTGCGGCGCATGAAAGCTTCTTCGGAGAAATCATTATTTTAGCTCTGTGTGGAAAGCAGACTGCTTCTTTATTTCCCCTGGTCTCTGGGAAAGGAGAGGGGCCTCCCCTCCCTACCTATCCATCAGACTCGGGAGCTGCCCTCCATGTCTGTGTCAGCCAGGGTTGGGGACAGATTTTATTCTTAGGTCAGCTTCTTTAGACTCTGACTTTTCCTGGCTCCCAGATATGCCTTTCCTAATAAAGGGACAAAAAAGCTCAGGGATTAGTAACTATAGTTACCATTTATTAAGGAGATTCCTTATCAGTTAATGTTTTTAGTAGCACACAATCAAAACTAGTTGGAGCAGAGGACAATTTATTAGGGGATATTAGTTAGTGTGCAAAATCTCTGCCAGGGCTAAAGACTTGGGGGGGGGGGGGGTCTAGAAGCTGCGCAGCCAGAAAAAAAATATCTCAAATCTCTCTGCAGAATTGGAAGTAATGGGGCCACCACCGCTGCCACTCTCGGGCGCATCAGCACAGATTAAACTGCTTGAGCTGAGCCCTGAAAACCAAACTAACTTTCCTTGCAACAATGCAAGGTAGATATCATTATCTTTATTTTACAGGTGCAGGAACTGGAATTGAGTGATTAGATTTCCGGTCCACAAATTTACCTCACTATGCTGCTTTGAGGCTCAGGAGTATGTTGGTTTTGCTCAGCCAATCTCACTACTCAGGATAGGGTCTGGACTACTGCAGGAACAAACTGAGAAGTGGTGGAAGCGTGTAGAGGTAATTTGCGGTGTTCAACATGGACACGGTTTTACTCATCCTAAATAACTTCTTTTGGACGATGTCTTTGGCCAAGAGCTGGTAAGTGACTTAGGTTGAGTAAGTTGTATTATTTCCTTCTGTGGTTGGTCCCAACATTGGAGGAACGTGGGTTTTTCTATATGATGAAAATCTGAACAGGACGTAAAAGAGTAAAACTATTGAGTAGAAAAACCAGCCGCGGTGGTTTGAGTGGGATGTCCAGTATAGGTGCATGCATTTGGATACTGAGTTGCCAGTTGGTGGCGCTGTTCGGTGAAGTTGTGAACCTCTAGGAGGTGGGGCCTTGAGGGAGGCAGTACATCATTGGCTGTAGACTTCAAGGGTTTAAAGCCTTGCCCCGCTCCCTTCCTGCTCTTTCTGCTTCTTGCGTGTGGAAAAAATGTGATTGGCCAGCTCTCTTCTTTTGCTGTGCCACACCTTCCCTGCCATGATATACTCTAGCTTTGTGGAACCATAAGCCCAAACAAGCTCTTTTCTTTGAGTTACTTTTGGTCATAATATTTTATCATAGTGACAGAAGACTAACCAATATACCAAGTTAGGAATTATGACTCAGTCCTCCCCGTTATTAACACAGACTTCTTTATAAGAAAAAGGATATTGGTTCAGCTATGAGAGGCAAGTTGAAAATGGTGACTACTCCTAAAAAGGGGCTTTTATTTTAGATGTCATCTTTGATGTCTCATTAGATGTATGTGCTTCAGAGCTAATCAAAGTACTTGTTCAATGAATCCTTCTATTGTTTTAGAAGCGCCCATATATCGTGTGTCATACCCCACTTGTATTTGAGTGGAGTCTTTGCAGCTACGGTTTTTTCATTCAAAGTCTGGTTAATTAAGTAGCTCTGGGATACTGTCTGTTGTTGACCCAGGGCGACAGTGGATGAAGAATAATAGCTTTCAAGGTACATGCAACCTGTTCTGGAGGTCATAGCCTTTGAGTCTGTGCATCTATGGGAGCTATGATGGTTAATTTTAATTGTCAACAGTTTCAGCAGGTTGTCTAGTTCAGGTTGGCCTGTGGTCAAGTTTGTAGAGGGTTATCTTTATTATGTTACTTGAGGTAGGGGACACACCTACTATGGATGGCACTCTTCTCTGGACGAGGGATCCAAGATTGTATGAGAAGACATAGGACAGAGCAATAGTACACATACATTAATCCATCATCCTCTGCTTTTGCCTGTGGATCTGATGTGACTAGCTGCTTCAAGTTCACACTGCGTTGACTTTCCCAGTCTGATGGACTGTAACTTGTAATCACCAGCTAAAACAAGCTCTTTGTCCCCCTCCCTAGGTGTTTCTGTCATGTTGTTTGATCACAGTAATAGGACACACAGCTAAGACAGAGCCCGTCCACTAGAAGTTGCCTGTCATTTGGGAGTTCTTGTGTTGACCAAGAATACTCATTTAGGCTGACCTCTGTGATAGTACCTTCTCTGAAGTCTGTCTCAGGCACCCAACCTTAACAGGGGGACCTTTGGGAAATAGATCATAATTCTAGAATCAACTATTTGCTCTATTCAAAGTAGCTCTTACCTTGGGTCATCATAACACTCCCCTGTAGTGCCCAGAGTGTGTTCTTAGCAGAATTCATTTATCCTCTATTTCTGGTCACACCATTTTCATCTTTACTTCCACTGTCCACTGGCTTGACCACAGAGTACTTTCTTGCACATTGACTGGTCTTGCAAGGGGACTCGTGTAGCTTGATCTGAGTATGATGGTTACTTGTTTTCAATGCTTCTTAGAGTTGTGTCCTCTGTAGGGCTCATGGGTAGAACTGAGAGGAAGAAAAGGCATTCTTAGGGCTCAGCATGCCTAGAGTATAATTTGTGGATAGCTCTAGTCCAAGAAAAAAACTTGGGCTACTTTACAGAGGACATTGAGATTCCTGAGTGTAGCTAGTGCTTGTCATCCACCAAGCTGCATCCTCTCCAAACGTCTTGATTCACATTCATGTATGCCTCTGGTGTGACATATCACATTTATAACTTTGGTTTAATTTAAATAATTTAATATTATTTAATGTTTTAGATATTTCTATGAAGACAAGGGAATCATTTAGCTTTGCTCAGGCACAAGTAGAGTGGTGGAGGAATTAGTGACCTGTCTCCCTAGAGCCACTCTTAACCAATAGGGAGATTTTTAGCAGAAGAGCATTTTGACTTCCTGTCTGTAGAGACTTAGCCTTTCTAGCTCCTCCCTCCACTGCCCACAGAGGTAATGAATGAGTGGTTAGTTTACTGTGTATTGTTTTTCCTTCCTCCTTACTCTCACTTTCCTCACCCCCTGCCTTTGCCTCTCATGACAGTTTCTTTAGAACTGTATCCATTTCTTCTTCTTCTTCTTCTTCTTCTTCTTCTTCTTCTTCTTCTTCTTCTTCTTCTTCTCCTTCTCCTTCTCCTTCTCCTTCTCCTTCTCCTTCTCCTTCTCCTTCTATTTCTCCTTCTCCTTCTCCTCTTCCTCCTCTTCCTCCTCTTCCTCCTCTTCCTCCTC
>NW_021604620.1:9642862-9645203 GCF_004785775.1 Grammomys surdaster
TCCTCCTCCCCTTCCCCTTCCCTTGCCCCTCCCTCTTCTCCTCCCCCTCCCTCTCCCTCTCCCTCTCCTTCTTCTTCCTCTTGCTTTAAACTGTTGTGTTCTGATACCAATTCTCTGTTACTAACTGAGTGCTCTATGTCTCACTCAGTTTGACTTGGTCATCTCTTACTATTAGGGCACACTCCATGAGTTGAGTCTTTTACCAGATTGCTTCCTTGTCAGAAATCAGTTGCAGGTCTTGAGACATCAGTAGAACTGCTGATATGCTGCTGATGGACTTAAGGGATGTATGATGCCCCTTCTTTTGAGTGACAACTTTCAGAACAGTTCTTGGAACTTACTGATGGTGTCATGTTTATGATTAGATTTTTATTATAAAGGATACAACCCAGAAACAGTCCAATAGAAAATTTGCTAAGGGTACAGTTGTCATGGGGAGAGGCACACTGATCCTCTCTGCTCCCTCTTTGTGAGATATCCCTGTACATAAGTGTTGTTATTAACCAGAGCTCCACTGAATCCCAATATTTAGAACTTTTATTGGCACTTTATTTAGTAGACATCTTAGACTCATTCATTGGTCATAAGACTGAATTCAATGTCTATGTTTCCTTCCCACAGATTGGGCTGATCAAAAAATTCCTAATCATGTGACTGGTCTTCCTGGTGGCCAGCCCTCATTCTAAAGTTTTGTAGGGACTCCTGTCATATGGTCACCTCATTGGCATAGCCATGGCCCCTTACCACTGAGTATGTTTTAAGGACATTTGGAGTCCTATGTCAGGAATTAAGAACAGAGACTAGTGTTTACTACACTATCATTGTAGAGCAGAATTTAAACTGTGACAAGAAGTTTCCACATCAGCACCTATAAAAGAAATCTGACAGTTCCGAGCTTCGCTTATGGAATGCACATAGGACATCATGGGAGTTGCTGAGACTCTGGTGCATGTGTGTCAGTGAAAACAGGTGACAATCACTTAGATCTCTAAAGGATAATAGAATGAATGTGTTGCCTACAGTGACCATCAAAATTATATACAGCATGGGGATCCTGATTAAGACTGGCTGAGAAGGTGACTGGGTTGATAGAGTGCCTGGTACCCAGACATGAAGACCTGATGTCTTAGAGTTTCATTGCTGTGAAGAGACACCATGATTGCAGCAACTCTTATTAAAGGAAACCATTTAATTAAGACTGGCCTAGAGTCTCAGAGGTTTATTTTATTATTATCATCGCTGGAAACAGGGCAGCAGGCAGGCAGACATGTTGCTGGAGGAGCTGAAAGTTCTACATCTTGATACACCAGCAACAGGAGACCCTGTGCCATATTGTGCATAGATAGATCATAGGAGACCTAAAAGCCCACCCCTACAGTGATACATTTCCTCTAATAAGACCACAACTACTCCAATGAGGCCACACCTAAAAATGCCATTCCCTATGGGCAAGCATTTAAATACATGCATCTGTGGGGGACAAACCTATTCAAACCACCACGCTTGAGTTCAGATCTTTAGCACCCAGGTAAAAATATTGCTTGTGGCAGAATGTGCCTGTAACCCTAAACCTAGAGTTGGGGGTATTGAAGTGGAAACTTCTGGTTTCTTTGGAAAGTCAGTTATGTCAAATGCTGTTTCACTGGGGCACACAGGCCAAAGGATGTTTTGCTGAAGCAGACATGTAAAAGGACTTGTGATGAAGGAATATAAACATGACTCCACAGACAGTGGGAGCGTGAGCATTGGATTGCTTTGCTCCACTTCGCTATTCGTTGCTAATGGCATGTGAGTATTTACCTTACATTGCGTTGCTGAGTTCCGCTTGTGCTGATGTCTTAGAGAGAAACTTTCCATAGTGAGGTTCCTGCAGCTTCTTGCTGCTTTTTCAGCATCAGGCCAACAGCAAGGCTTGCAGTTTCTTCAGGATTGAACTGCAGCTACTGGTTCATACTTGGTTTGCTACGTGACTGAACTGATATCCTGACAACGAAGATTGGACTTGCCCCTAAGTAACTATTTCTAACCCCACCCCCTATTTCCTAGTTACTTTTCCACTATCTCTGATGGGTGGTGGGCTAGAGGAAAAGTTAAATGTTTATTAACATAGACTGCAAAAATTTATGCCTTCATAGCATGAAGACAGATTCCTTAGAATTATCTAGCTGGTCAACAACCAGTGAGTACTAGATTCAGGGAGAGATTTCTCTATTGACTTATATTGTCTCTATATTGACCTCTGTTCTCGACACACACAAAAATTACACACACACACACACAAATCACACACAAATCACACACACACACACACACACACACACACACACACACACACACACAC
>NW_021604620.1:9645213-9663335 GCF_004785775.1 Grammomys surdaster
CACACACACACACACACACACACACACACACACACACACACACACACACCTTCCTAGAGGGCTTGCACTGGAATTATCATTTATAATCAGCACTCATTGGAGACATAGGACTCAACCGGCTTTGAAAATCCCACCAGCAATGTTCACTAGCAATGGATTCTAATGAATGCCCACATATAGGGAAACTCTTAGCCCCTGCCCATCCCATGCATTTCAGATGCCCTATGAGACACTGTCTTTTCTCAGTGTCTGCTTTTGTCTCGCCTTCTCATCTTTATAGCTTGCACAGATGTACCTCTGCCTCTCAGGCCCAAGTTCATTTTGGTTCTTAGCCACAGCTTTCCCAACTATGTCTTCCTGTCTTCTACCTTCACTAAACATCAGCCTCTGAGCCTTTGCTGTCTTGCATTGACCACCAGCCTCTCTCTTCTTCGCAGTGGGAAGAAACAGTGCACTGCAGTTCCTCCCAAACACTACTTGCTGCAACAACTTCGCTGTTTTTTTTGTAATAAGGCTTAATTGTAAGTTTTATCGGCAGACTTATGTTATGCCCCCAGGAACCTGTCTTGAATCAATTAGAATCAATTAATCACACCGTGATTAACTTTAATTGTGGGATATTTCCGACACCCAGAAAATAACCATTCACATATGTTTCAATTAATATTCTTACCCCCCTTTGTTGACAAATGATCTATTGTACTTGAGATTAATTAAATGTTAGCATGGTCCCAATTAACACTGTATCACCAATAAAAGCTGCCTTGACTGTCAATACTGAGCAAAAATCTGTGACAATCTATCATTTACAATGCACAGTGTGTGTTCTCTGAGTACCATGTGGGTTTAGCCTCATGGTATAGACACTGGGTGACCTAGTTAATATGTGAAACTGTATTTAAAGATATTGAGACTCTTGAGTTTTGGCTTTCACTTGAAATGAAACCTTGTCTACCTAGAAATGCCTCTCATCCTCAGCCTTTTTGCTCATCCCATACTTAGTGTCCCTAGTTAGTCATTAATTTATATAGAGTTTAGTTTGTTTATAAGTTTTATAAGGTATTTTTATGTTGAATACTTTATATGAAAGGTAGCCCAGGCTGGCCTCTGACTTACTGTATAGGTCAAGAGGAACCAAACATGATGTGATTTGTGTGTGCGTGTGTGTGTGTGTGTGTGATTTTTTTGTGTGTGGAGGACAGAGGTCAATATAGAGACAGGAACCATGAGTTCCTGACTCTCCTGCTTCCACCTAGTGAGCCATCATGCTTGGTGTAGGCACTGCTGGGGATCAAATCCAGGGCTGCATTTGTGCTAGGCATGCATTCTACTAAGTGAGGTACTTTGCCTATTCTTGATTTCGTATTTTCCTTGCCTACTCTTTCACATTCTCTTCTACGTTGAAGGCCAATACCTATTTACCTAAGTGCTGTTGGACTAAAAATCTCAAGCTGTATCTTTTGTTTCTCAACCTTCTGTTCATAAGATCTATCTTATTAGGATATGTGGGTCTATTTTGTAGGCAAATGTTGTTTATCTATGCCCACACCAATAAGCAACACATTGGTTTTAACTCTGCATTTAGAGTCAGTTTGGGGATGAGAATTTTTTTTGTGTGCATCTAAATTGGAGCATCTCTATGAAGTAACATCCTGGTCAGTCAAACACTGAGTAACACGACAAACCTGAACTGCATTCTGCAGTTGAACCTATTCATTGTGGAGAGAGGTCAAAGTCTGGGGATCTGAAGAGGTGTTTCAAGATTCAGTGTGTGACAAGTCTTAATCTTGGATCTTCTGAATGTCAGTGACATAGTCACTCCCCAGAACTCTATCATCTCAGCCATGGGGATTTTCTAAAGAGACCACCTCTGGCACACTGGATTTGTTGTGTTTTAGCTTGGCCTCATCCTTGCGTTGGTCACTTTAAAGTATATGTGAGTTGCTATGGACATCCAGACTCATCCAACCATTATCAGGCAATACCCAGGGACTGTAAGCCCAAACTCTGCTCTTTAGAAACATCTATCTTGAGTATTGGCCAAAGGCCTGTAGAGCTAACCAATTACTTCAGAATAAATGATGGAGACATAGCAATTATCAGTGTGGGATTTCTCAGCTCCTCTCACAGAATGGGGGTCAACACATGACTTTAAATGATCTACACCTTCTAACTTCTACACTAATCTTGTTCAGTAAACTTGCCCTGGAGGTTGGTGTACATGTGTGCCTTGAAGATACATGTTATGACAGGACCCTTAAAAGCCTTGGAAACTTTCCATTTCCTTTTTGTTAGTTCTTTGAGAATTTCGTGCAGTGTGTTTTGATTATATTCATGCCCTAACCCATTCCTTCCTTATCCATCCTCCTTTCCCTAACCACTCAACTTTATGTCCTCTTTGTAGTACACCTACTAGGTCCAATTTGTGCTGCTCATATATTCTTGGATGTGTGGCCTTCTACTGAATTGTAGTTGACCTACTAGAAGTAACACTTTTCTTCGGTACTTTTAATCTCATTTCTTCAATAACAATCATAAAATTTCCCCCTTCTTTATCTACCTCCAATCCATCCCAGGTTCCCATTCATCACCCCTCTTAAATTCATGACCTTTTTCTTTAATTATTCTTGTTATATATTATATTATATTATAGTATGATAATATATTAATATATATACACAAATATATAAACACAGCTTGCAGAGGGCATTTAGTGTTGCTTATATGTATATGCTTTCTGGGATGACCCCTGGTACTATGTAGCCAACGGTGGGACTCCTCTTTGAGGAAGACTAATTCTGCCTCACTCAACAGTTGTTAGTTGCCTGTAGGTTTTTGCCTAGGAGTGAAACCTCATAAGACCAGGGACAAAACTCTTAAAGAAGACCACTCTCCCTCACTGCAGCTATCAATTGCTAATGGCTCCTCAGTCATGGATGAGCCTTCATGTCTACTTTCCCTGTCCATACTGATCTTTAATCTGGCTTGAGTTTTCCCAGGGCTTATACATGCCATCACAGTTGCTATGGTTCATATTTGCGACCGCCCTACTGTAGATGGAAGACACTATTTCTTTTTACCCATCCATTCTCTCTGTATTTTTTCAGAGTTCCCACCCCATGTTTAAAATGATCCCTGAGGCTTGGCAGAGAGGCATAATAGATGTTCCATTTAGAGCCAAACATTCCACAGTCTTTTATTCTTTGCCTGTTGGCCAGTTGTGTGTCTCTGGGTTTACTGTAAATAGAAGTGTATCTGATGAGCATCAAGAGGTGCAATGATCTATGGGTGTAATGATAAATCATTAGGAGTCAATTTTACACGATCTCTACTTAACACAGTAACAGTAATAAGTTCTTCTCTGGGGCCTATGACCTGTCTCACCACAGGTTCTTGTCATGACAGTGGTACCATGTATGGATGTCATCTTCTTGAATGAGTCTTAAATCGAACTGGAGAATGGTTGGTTATTCCCACAGCTTTCATGCCATTATTGCGCCAGTGGGTGTGTCTTTCCAGGCCAATGGCTGTAACAGCTTGTAGGATTTACAGTTGGGTAAGATTGATGACTATTTCTCTCCTCTGTCATCATGCACACACAACACCTTCCAGCACTATGTAAACTAGCCAGCATAGATCAAAATTACAGGTTAGTACTAGCTTGATGCATCCATATTCTCTGACTCGAGGACGTGATGCTTTTGTGTTTTGGGGTTTGTTTACAGAAGGGTTAGCCTCTGTGGAGGGAGGCATCTCTAGATGCCGTAGTCTGAAGAGCTGGAGAGATGATTCAGTGGCTTGAAGCACTTGCTGTGAAAATGGGAGGATCCACGATTATGTCCTTAACACCTATGTGAAAGCCCAGGAGAGCCACATGTCTTTAACCCAAGTGTTGTGGGACAATGACAGAAAGATTCCAGGAGCTCAGTGGCCAACCAGATTAGCCCAAACAGCAAGCTTCTAGTTCCATGAAAGACCTAGTCCCCCCAAATAACATAGGTTACAGGAAAACATTTGACATTCTTCTCTAGCTTCTACATGTGTATACATAAGTGTATACACTGCACACACATGTGTACATATGCCACACACACACACACACACACACACACACTGGACATGAGATTAATTGAGCAACTACTGAGATCAAGCATTGGGCTACAGGGATCCTACAGAGTCACCATGATAAATCAAGACAGAGGGAAAAAGCCACATGCTGTGTCTGTGTAGAGGAAAGAGGAGCAGAATCAGGAGCATGAGTGCTATACAGAGAGGTGACAGCTGAGCTGGACGTTGACAGATGTGTAGGAGTTGATCACGCAGTAAAAGGAAGAAGTCCTAAGGACTAGAGAAGCAGCTCCCTTCTTCCTCCTACACTCATACCCTGCCCCCCTTCCCTCCCACCCGGCCAGCAGTCATACGCAGAAATAATCCTGGATCCCGAGGGAAGAGGAACAAATGTTCAACACCACACTGCGAGACTGCGCTCACTTGCTAAGCATACCCCTGCAGCACTTGTGCCTGTGAAATGCATTTCACGGCTCATCTGTTCCATAAATGAGATGTGAAGGCAGTTTACACCTCGTTTACATTTGTGCTGTTTTAAGGAACAGTATAGATACCACTCCACCCAAGGAATGAAATGAGGTCAGCTGCCCTGTTCTTTCTATGGGTTGAATCCATTCAGCTCTCTAGACTCACCCAAGAACACAGAATCCTAAGTAGGGTAGAGCAGGTACCTGGCCAGCTTGGGAAATGCAGAGAGCAGCTGGCACTGTGCCCTTTTGACAGGGGGATGGGTGACTTTCTTTTAAGTCAGCACTATGTTCATGGTGTATAACTTGATCAAATAGAATACAGTGTTCAGTTATAAATCTCACTTTTGCACATAGTCATACCTGAGGACCTGAAACCTGTACTAAAATTCTTTCATGTTCCTTTCCTGTCAAGAGTGATCTCCAAGATGAGCTCTTTTGTGACATTTATATCCATAGACTCACTGTGCTATTCTAGAATTTCCATATACATGAAATTGAATCTGGTGAGTTTTTCTTTAGGGTCCCGCTCCGTTTGCTCAAAGGATACATGTGAGGGCTCTCGGTGCTCCACTGTGGCTTCATGGCTCATCCCTTTGAATGGCTGAGTAGCATTCTAATGAGTAGGTATAGTGTTCCCTGGTTGGTGAAACTTGATTTTGTTCCTCAGTCTTTGGTAATTATGAATAAAGCTACCATGAGTATGCTTATACAAGATTTTGTGAACTTAGGCCCACTCAGGTCTTTTGGGGACATGGGCTGGAATGGAATTTCTGGGGTGTAAGTGTGGGTGTATTTCAACTTCCTTAGAAACCGCCACATGGTTCTGCAGAGCTCTCAACACTGGCTTACACTCCCACTGACGGTGGACGAAAGTGCTGCTTGTCAGTGTGGAGTTGAGGCAACCACGTGACTGGCCCCCCCCCCCCCCCAATTATTCAAGGGGCCTGAGTCAAAAGCCAAGACAGACTGTTTTGGAAGAGAAATGATATGGCAACTTTCTATACATGGATTTTTATTGTGCCACACCCTGTCTTTTGCACATCCTGCTCCTGCTCCCAACCTAGAATTCACTGTACGTGAAAATATAGTGTATTTTGCCTCCTGGCTACTCACCTGCAGGGTGTTAAGCCGGTGACCTTGAGTCACGTCTGCTTCTCTTCCTCTAGGGGACAGATCACTTTGCCATCTTTAGCAAATTGATATTTATAGTTTTTTTCAAATTTTTTTTTTTTGTGCTTTGAAAACACTAGAGCACGCCTTTTCCTTCTGTAGTTCTTCTTTTATTCCATAGTGAATGATGCTGCTTATGTCTTTCTTGTGTTCTCTTGTGGCTCGGTTTTCTTCTGTTGACAAGGAAGCTGCCTTATGTTAGCCTTCCCTATGCAAATGGCTTTTGCTTGTTTTAGTCTGTTTCATAAAATGTCTCTTTAAATTATTATTATTTCTTTAAAATTTTTTTTCTTATTTTATTTTATTCTTTGAGACAGAATCTCAATAGATAGCCCTGGCTAGCATCAACTAACTATGCAAATCCAGCTGGCCTCACACTAACAGGGATCTGCCTGTCTCTACCTCTAGGGTGCAGGGGATTAAAGGTGTGGGCCGATATACCCAGGTCAACTTTTATTATTATTATTTTTTAAATACTACTTGCTCTTCAGAAAACATTTATCAACCAGAGATACAAATTGAGCCAAATCTTATTTTCTAGATGTACAACAAAAATCAGAGGCAACAGTAGAGTTTAATTAAACCATTCAAACATCTCTTCATTCAATTCTAACAGCTCTTCATTATTTACTAGTAAGTAACTAATGGTGTATCTAGATACAGGCTTTAAAGAACTGCTTTGAAAAATTCACTATAAATTCATTTGAATTGGCTATCTTGTTATGTGATGGTAGATGTACAAGATGAAATACGTTACTGTCAAGAGATTCTTTTTTATATATGTTTTAAATGGTGTTTCAACTGTGTAATTTGACTTTGGGATGTAGTTCTGGAAATCCGCATAATAAAAGGTAAAAACAAAATCAAACACACTCTCTGTAGCCCTCAATGTTTCTAACATTTTTTAGTTATCTGATCTTTTATAATATTGGTTTCTATGCTTGCCAGTTTCTATTTTTAAACCTATCATCAGTATTTCAGCCTGGCATTTCAATTTCATTTCATTTCTTCATTTTGACTTTTCTTCCCTTCTCTCTCTCTCTCTCTCTCTCTCTCTCCTTTGTCTCTCTCTCTCTCATACACACACACTATATTACATAATATAACTGTAATAATAATTTTCTTCAAGGGCTAGTAGATATGGGACTTCCTGAGTCCTTGCATATTTCAGAATCATTCCCAGTTCAAGTCATCTTTGAAAAACGACTTGGCAGAGTGTGTAATTACTGAATCACACCTCCTTTATCTCAGGGCTTTATGGGTATCACACTCTTGTCTACTGATATTGTTATCAGAGGGAAAACTGAGATCAAAAGAAACCTCACCAGAATCCTTTCCCGTGTGTATGAATGCACATGAGTACATTCCCACCCCACATGCACATAGACACATGCTCACACACACACACACACACACACACATGCACACACATGCATTCGCACATACACACACATACACACATATATGCACACACATACAGTCACACATTTATATATACACAGAGAAAACTATATATAACTTTCTCTTTCTGTTGTAATAACCTGTTTGATTCTTTCTTTTTCATATAGATTACATATAATTTCTCTGTTTTCCTCTAGAGACTATAATGTGTACTCTCGACTTGTTGAAGTCTGTTACTAGGAACTGTCAACTCTTTCTTGCACTGTTAAAGTTTCAATTCCATTTAAGCTTCAATAAACTTTGTTGCAAATTGTAATTGTCTCCGTATTTGAAACCATGAGAAACCCAATTATTGCTTCTTATTCTTAGTTTCTACAAAACATCTGTATTTAAGTTGATATATATATATATATATATATATATGTGTGTGTGTGTGTGTGTGTGTGTGTGTGTGTGTGTGTATCTTTTTATTGTTTTTTGTTCTTTCCCTGGTCTCCAAGCTTCCATACAGAATCAATTTGTCTATACCAAACAGCAGCATTTGTTGGACTGGAAGTACAATGGAACTCAACTACTGACTAATCCCTGTAGGTTCTGTTGGACTGTAACTCCACCTTCATTCCTCAAGAGTGTTTTATTGGGTGTTGAATTCTAAATGAACACTAGGGAGACTTTTTATGTGGGCTTCCACTTAGGAAAGGTCTCTTCCTCTATCATGAGTTGCTTTTGTTCAAGCATGTTTATTTAAACTGGTTTCAGGAGGCTTTATGGGAAAACCAACATAGGCCTTTTTGATTTCTTTTCCTGAAAGCCTTCAGTGAGGTCATTAAGTTTTAGTCTTTGTTCAGTCAGCCCTTCCTTTGCCCTGGTCATAGTCATTGCAGAACCCTCTCTGGTTTGGATCCATATTGAGGAGGAGATTGCTAGCAGGTTGGCATGGAAGAGACCTTTTTGCTGTAATGATGTCCTGATGCTCTACCTCAGGCTGGGTATGCTGCTACCAGATTGTGTGATATTTAAGCCACATAGGGTGCCCTGAAAGACTTGTCTGTGGGATGTCACAGGTACAATGGCAAAGAAGCTTATTTTCAGAGAAGGTGTATGGCACAATGGTGAGCTTCATGGTTCTTCATCTTAAGGAATTAATAATTCAGAGACAGTGAAACAATCAATTATAGACCATAAGCAAATGGGATGGATGAGTATTGAATTTAACTATTGCTTCATTCCTTCCCACTGAATTGAATGTTTTTCCAGTTTGTGATAATGTGAAAGGAAAAGTCCAGAAGGAGGAAGGTCTTGGACACTAGAAGGAAACTTTGAATGCTTTTTTTCCTTTGTATTCTTCAATGACAGATGTTAAGAGTTGTTACAGAGAAGTCATGTGAGATAAGACTCCTTTCAGATTCTAGGATCCTGTGCTAAGAGTTTTTGATTGGAATCTGTAAGAGAAGATAATGCAGACTAAGTTGCTCAGCAACACAGTGAATCATAATCTCTCTACGGGATGCGTAGGCGTCCTTGATAATGAAAGGATTATGTCTCAATAGACACATTTTAAGTTGAAAACATTGCAATTCAAAAATGAGTTCTGTGATCTGAATTAGTTACTTTTCTATTACTGAGATACAACACCATGACCAAAGCAACTTATTGAAAATGTGTGTATTTGGGTTTGCTAGAGGGTTAGAGTCTATGATGGCTGAGGAGAGGCAGTAGGCTGCAGGCATGGAAGCTGGAGCAGAAGCTGAGAGCTTACATCTGGATCAACAAACAAGAAGAAAGAGTGAGCTGGAAATGGTTTGAACATTTAGACTTTCAAAACCCATTTCCCCAACCAATGACATATCTCTATATCTCTGCCAGCAAGGCCACTGTCTCAGTTAGGGTTTCCATTGCTGTGAAGAGACACTATAACCAAGGCAGCTCTTATAAAGGAAACTATTTAATTTTGGCTAGCTTACAGTTTCAGAGGTTTAAGTCCATTATCATCATGGCAGGAAGCATAGCATCATGGAGGCAGACATAGTGCTGGAGAAGAAGCTGAGAGTTCAACATCTTGATCCACAGACAGCAGAAGGAGACTGTGTGCCACACTGGGTGTAGCTTGACAATAGGAGACCTCAAAGCCTAATGCCACAGTGACACACTTCCTCCAACAAGGCCACACTTCCTGATAGTGAGACTCCCTATGGGCCAAGCATTCAAACAAACACTTGAGTCTATGGACAGTATTCTCATTCATAGTCCCCAACCTACCCCAACCTCATGGCTCAGCCGAATAGTACACTGTTGGATGGTCATTGCTTAGTGCTGTGAGGGACTGGCTGCCTGGAGATGTAGCACTATTCTAGGAAATGATCAAAGGGCAAAGCCTCAATGCATTTTTCTGTTATCATAACAAAGGCTCAAAGCAAAAGCCTGAAAACCAAACTACCACACCCTAGTGATAGCACTTTAATGACCAGAGAAGTGAATGATGGAACAGCAAAGACTCTATGGGTGTCACCTCCAAATGCTGAAGACTCCAAAGGCGGTGAGCGCTAGTAGATCAGTAAAGCAGGAAAGGCCAAGACATGGAAGCTTAAATAACACCCCGTCAATGATCTATCATTGCTTAGCAAGACTATTATGGAGACAAACACCTTGAAAGACCATTGTGTAGCTGTTCCCTATAGATTGAAACATGCCCTCGTTGCAGGAAAAGGGAGTCTTGGAAGGCTCAGGAAACTGGCAAGAAACTCATGTCATGTAAGTGGTAATTCTCTGCTGTTACAAGGGAGATGGCCTATGGTGTAATGCCTGTCAACTGTGCAGGTGTCACCAGTAAAACTGGTTTTATGTCATCACTGGGGCCCCTATAAGCAACCTCTTGCCTAAGTGTGCTATGGTAGATAACCCTAGCAACCCCTAGTAACCCTTAGTAACCCCTGATTGGTTCTCCAAACTGGATTTGAGCAGAATGCTTCCTTTGTTCTGTGAGTGTCCTGTGTGAGGTTAATAGACAAAGTTAAGTAACAATGCACCCTGGGAGAGTTCATATGGTTGGAACATGGGAAGTAGAGGGTCACCATCCACATTCTCGGTGTATTTCTTAAACTGATTGGTCTCCTAGCTGCGAATACAGCCACAGTGCTTTCATCTCTTCATTGTTAATATACATACTTTGTTCGTTTTCCCAGGTGAGGACAGTCTGGTCCAAAGGTCCACACATTTATGCTTCCTCCTGGAAATTTAAATCATCCCTTCGCTTTACCTCTGCTTTTTTTGATGTTTAAAACAGAGGAGAGCATGGATGAAACACTCTGTAGACTTTGCAAATCCCTCAAGAGGACCTCAGAGCCCTCAAGCTTTTCCTAGGTTCCTTTCATCCCTGAGACTGTCACTACATGTCCTCCAATCATCCACAGCTTTAGAAGGTATGTGTAGGTGGAACTCAAAGTTAAAAGTACTAAATTTATACATTAAAAAAATACTGTTAAGTTGATGGTCTTAAGTTGTTAGTATCCGCTCAGTAGCTCAACAGAATTAGCAACAAAAGCCGTAGCCTCTAATTCCACACTATACCTTCATATCTCAGCTTTAAACTAACCTCTCTAGGCCACAGAACAGTGATATAGTAACATCTGTATGCGTAAGCAGCAGAGTGTGGTGATCATGCTGTAGCCCTTCCTAGCAATGATTCCAGCCTTGGATCCCAGGTTGAGACGGGTGGTACCACTAAGGAGCTTCTTATGTGCTTGCATTCCATACAATACATCATGGAACTCCAGTCCCTTTAGGAAAAGGGCTGCTTGGTTCCAGAGCTAGGCAAGGCTGAAAGAGGCACCCAGGGCTACCATCTGAAGAGAGATATCACATCTACTTGGTATGCCACACCTGCTGATGTCAGAGTGGTGTCATTGTTGCTAGAAGCAGTGTTGCTAACGGTCTTAGATAGGGGAGAGAGAAACCGACCACTTTGACATGTAATCTGACTAAAGAATTCTCTTTGGGTTGCATGGTTTCTTGAATAAAAATAGCCTCCCCTGTAGGCCCGCAGGGAATGACACTACTAGGAAGTGTGGCCTTGTTGGAGGAACTGTCATTAGGGGTGGACTTTGAGGTCTTAGATGCTCAAGTCAGGCTCAGTGTGGCGTTTTCTTCCTGTTGCCTCTGGATCCAGTTGTAGAACTCTCAGCTACCTCTCCAGCTCCAGGTTTGTGTGCATGCTGCCATGATTCCTAACTTGATGATATTGGACTAAACCTCTGAAGTGTAAGCAAGTCTCAGTTAAATGTTTTCCTTTGTAAGAGTTGCCATGGTCAGGGTGTGTCTCCACAGCAATAAAAGCCCAACTAAGACAGGTTGCTTGTAATCTCCTGAAGTATTCATGTACTATGATGGATTTAGACATTGGTTTAAATAAGTAGGAATGTCTCTGTGGACTTCCACTGAAGCCAGTCCAAGATAAACAGTTAAGTGCATCATGGCTCCTTGTGTATGTGGATGGGAGAGGCAAGAGGTGGGGATGTGATCATGCTAGGTTTTCCAACAAACTCAGTATGGTGTGAGATGATTTTTCTGGGAGGAGAATAACAAATGACCTGGGATGTGGGTGATGAGCTGAAACCCATGACCTGGCATATCTGGGGCTAAGGTTCTGGTATGAGTCAGCCTCCTTCTGCTTGATTAGATGGAATATCTTGAGAAAGGACAGATGATTTATGAGCTGAAGAAAACATTTATCCCCTAGCAATACTGTTCTCTGTCCTCATGTGCTTTCCATTGCTTTGACAAATACCATGACCAAAAACACCTTGGGGAAGGAAGGGTTTATTTGCTTACATTTCCTGATCACAGTCAGTCATTGAGGAAAGTTAGGTCAGAAGCTCAACAGGCGTGAACTGAAGCAGTGACCATGGAGGAGTGCCACTCACTGGTTTACTCCCCTGGCTTGCTCAGTCTTCTTTTTTACACAACACAGAACTACCTGCCCAAGAGCAGCACCACCCACAATGAGCATGGTCCTTCTGCATCAATCATCAATCAAGAAAATGTCCTACAGACTTGACACGGGTGAAGCTGATGGAGACGATTCCTCAGCTGAGGCTCTGTCTCCTCCTATGAGTATACTTTAGTCAAACTGACAAAACTAACCAGCACGTTGCCTGTTCTGAATCATTTTGCAGGTATCCAAAACTATTTCCATATTATTAAAAAGAAAAAAAATCTTTCCTTCTTCTTCTATTGTTCCCTAAATTCTTGGACATTTAAACTTGAGAGCTTAGTGGTACCCAGATCCCAATCCTGGGCAGATGTAGACCTCCTAGTGCTGAATGAGACTATCCGAGCATAAGGTCCTTTTCTAGCATTGCATATATAAGCGGTGTGTGTGTGTTTGTGTGTATAGGTGTGTGTGTGTGTATCTGTCTGTGTGTTCATGTATCTTCTCCTTTCTACCTTTCTCTTCTGTCTCATCAAAGCAGCAATGAAAATTAAAAAAATCAAATTATTTTAACAAATTATTTTAAACAAGTGAATTTCCATTAATAAGATAAGTCAGAATAATTCATCAAGGTCATAGAGTGTCAATATTAAGTAAAAAAAGCAAAAGCAAATTTAGAGAATCTTGGAAAGTTTCTCTTTATTATAAATGGAAAGATCTTAGATTAAAAAATATATGATAAGAAAA
The DNA here is from genome assembly GCF_004785775.1 of Grammomys surdaster. Lineage (NCBI taxonomy): Eukaryota > Metazoa > Chordata > Mammalia > Rodentia > Muridae > Grammomys > Grammomys surdaster. Next base: position 9,657,997 of record NW_021604620.1, read on the forward strand.
AAAGTTAGAGTATCCCTTAGGAAGGCTATTGTTTTCTGGACAGACTCATATTGTTTACTAACTCTCTACTTAAATTCCCATGAACCTTTGCAAAGTCTGCCAAATGAAAATGTGTCTCACTTGTTGGTGCTGCTAACACTAATGGAAGACAAGCTTCAGTGGCCCAGGTGGACAGTGCAGGAAGCAGGTCCATTCTCTGATGATGGATAAGATCATTTAAAGAGGCTGAGGGAGTGTGGATGTGTCCATCCAATGCAGCAATCCCATCTGTCCTCACACTACCTGTTTCATAACACACCCCTTCTCTGCTCTTGTTCAACAAATCAGGGCTGCCTTTGCATTGGTTCATTTTCCCCAGGGCTGTAACATCAGGGCTGAAGAATCACTTCTCACTTGCTCCCATCCTCAGAGGCACTCGGCCCAGTTATTCTAAACTTTCTGCTTTTATAAGGGGACAAAAGTTAAATGATTAGAATGACCATGTAATTTATTTTTCTAAACAAGAGCTTTCTGGGAGTGGAAATGAGAGGCATTAATAATCGTGCTAGGAAGAAGAACAAAATAGGATTACTGGGCCCTCCACTTCTAATACAAATAAAAACATAGACCTCGCCAGGTCCCGCTGATTTATTGCATAGTTCAAACTAAAATACACTTAATATCTAACACACACACAGTTATATAATTTTTATTGTAATTTCTCCTTAAGGGGAAAACCACAATAATAACCTGTTGAAAAATGTCCTATGCCATTTGACACACAGTTTCTTTTTTCCCTAACCCTCCTAGGGTAAGATCATCATAAATGTAACTTAAATAAATGTTACATAAAACAATGAACAATGAAGCTCCTTGCAGAAAATAGATTTGAGAGCCTTCTAGCTATAGAATATTGCTATGTTATATAATATAATAAATACTGCTAGAGTTTAGAGAAAAAGAAAGATGTCAACATATTGTACAGAAAGAAAAGGTACGTGGGGGAGCAGGCACAAGGTATACTAGTGGCCTGATACGATTATCTTACTACATATATCAAAACATGATGCTTCACCTCATACATATGTAAGTATTACTTCTCAACTGACAGTTGATTGCTGTTGGTGACAGAGTCATTTTTCTTTGGGAGCATGCTTACTGGAAGGTTCCCAGCGTATGTCCCCTTGCCATGCACACACACAAGGGGACTCAGTTGCTGAGAAGGCATGTTGGAATAGTGGGGAGGATGTTAAATGGAGAGTTATGGGGGTCCATATAATTGACATACTATATATGTATAAATATGAAAATTTAAGAGAATAATAAAATAATAAAAATAAATTTATAACAAATGAAAAATCTATTTTTTTAAGGAAAGGAAATAAGAAGCAAAGCCTAAGGTGTCCCTGGCTTAACTTTGGTCCTACCTGCCTTCTTTCTCTCAGTTTAGAAAACAAACAGGCCAATAAACAAACAAAATAAAGTAAACTGACAAATGAAAAACAAATAAACAAAGAAAAAGCACCAGGAGACACATATACATGCAGACATACACATGTGCCTACACACACACACACACATACACACACACACACACACACACACACACATCATAAAAACACAGAATTGGAAACCATAATACATAAGCAAAAGACAGTTACAGTAAAGAGTAGAAGTCATTTTCTTGATTGATGGTTGATGTGGGTGGCGCATTTTCTTGATTGATGGTTGATGTGGGTGGGACATTTTCTTGATTGATGATTGATGTGAATGAGGCATTTTCTTGACTGATGATATACATGGATGGGTAGTGCCACCCTGGGCAGGTCCTGGGTTGTATGAGAAAACAGGCTCTGAAGAGGCAATTGGGTGCAGACCAGTAAGCTGCTTTCCCTCTTGGTTCTGGCCTCTGCTCCTGAGTTTTTGCCCCAACTTCCCTCAAAGATGGACTGTGATGGTGAAGTATAAGCCAGCTAGATTCCTTCCTCACTAAGTTGCTTTTGGTCATGGTGGTCATCACAGCAAACTATGACACTTGTCAAGCCTTTCTGCTTGGCTTGCTTACCCATCTTCAGGATTTTGACCACCCTCCATCTCTTTAACGATGCCATTCTGAATATCCTCAGACAGTTGTGAGAATTCCAGCCTTTGTCTTTTTCTTGGTTTTGGTCATGTTGGTCTGGCTTTCTTCTGAGAGTTAACATCTATCTGATTCTCTCACACATTGGCATCGGGATAAATGAAGAGGTCATTCAGCAGTAGGATATTAGGCTACCACAGGACTTGTGACAGTATTTGTAACTGGAGTAGAGTCAGTCACATGGGGGTTAGGGCCTTTTAGTCTTTTCCTTAGGGTCAGTTGCCACAGGCAACACATCAGAGGTATGTGAGGAAGGCATACCAGAGATGATGAGACAGATGCCTGAACAGATACAAGAAAATCACAATAGGAGTCTTTACTGAAGGAAAAGTACCTTTGCTGTAGACTTAAAAAGTCTATACTGAAGGAAAAGTACCTTTACTACAGATTTAAAAGCTTTTGTATTTAAATTGAATTAGTATTTTATCATCTCTCTAGAGATAGAGAGAGGATGGTTCATTAAAAGGCCTTCTCAACACTCTTTTGGTCATCTTAAAAGAGATCTAAAATTCCTCGACTGATCTGGGTATGATCAGGGGTTCCCAGGTGGAGAAAAGCCATGTTTGTGTTAGCCATTCTGCATGGCTGACTGACTGACTGATGGTGTGGAGACTTGGAATGTTTCCTGTTTTGCTGTAACCCATCTTTTTGATGTTCCCACTTGTGCTTTATTTTAGATCTATTTATTTTATGTCATGTGTGTGTGTTTGAATATCTGTATGACTCCGTCTGCACTATGTGCTTACCTGGTGACCATGGGGGTCAGAAGAAGCCCTCAGATCCCCTGGAACTGGAGTTACATTGTTGTGAGTCATCAGTAGGAGCTGGGAACTGAATCCTGGTCCCCTGGATTCTCTCGCAGAGAGTACCCTTGAACCACGGATCCATCTCTTTTGCCACCCCCAACCAAAGTATTTTTAAGTAGTTTGATTTATTATCTTCTTGTTCTCTGGTACTGTTAAAAACTTCACGACAGGGATCTACAGAAGGACATACTGTCGGAATCTTGAGTTCCTGGGCAGTTGGCTCCAGAATAAAGTAGCTCTTATTCCTTTGAGATGAGAGCCATTTTAGTTTTTTTGTTTTTTGTTTTTAAACAACTTAAAAGGTTTATTTTTGCCTTGTGAAACCTAGCATTGTATATTTGTACTTTAAAAGTCCTTTTGATCTAAACAGAGTAACTTTTGTGATTTTGTGATCAAATTTATTTAGAGATATATGTCCAAAAATCAGAGTTCTCCCTTTCTCTTGCTCTCTGACAAGGCAACTCTTTTATTTTTAATTGTAGAATTTTAAAACTTAATAAATAATAATCACAAAAATCATCACACATAGAAAAACTCTAATTACAATAACCTTGAATCCCTTGTTCCAGGGAAAAGTCATTAATATTAAACTATAATGTTTCAAAATTCATTTGAGAACTATATTATTTTCTTAATAAAAATTAATTAGAATTACTTATCAACTTTTCAGTAATATTTTTTATACAATAAATGTATCAGAAATGTCATGTTTTTATATATTCATAATAGGCATTTAGGTTTTTTAATTGTCTATTATAGTATTTAATGATTATATCCTAATTAAATATTAACTGAGCATTGGAAATCTGTTTCATCTGTTAAAGAACAGGGAAAATTGAAGTCTCTGATTTTGTCTCAATTTCCTGTCAGATATATTTTTGAATGATAGAGTTAAAAACTGTGTTCTTTTGAGATTCATTAAAAATTATTTCTATATATGTACATATGTGGGACTCTGTGCAAGTGACAGCAGTTGCTCATGGAGGCCAGAAGAGGGTGTCAGATCGCTTGGAACCAGAGGTACAGGTAATTGTGGGTGGTATAGTGTGGATGCTGGGACCCCAACCTGAGTCTTCTGCAAGAATAAGTGTTCTTAACCACCAAGCCATCTCTCCAGTCTAGACTGTGCACTTAAAAGAACAAAACTGATATATATATATATATATATATATATATATATATATATATATATGTTTCAAGCTTTACTTGAAAAGAATTCACAACTCATTCTTTAACCAACTAGCAATGATAGATACTAGTATTGTTCAATTTTTTCACTCTCCTACATTTTTTGCCAGTCTAAGATTTCTATGTATAAAAAAATTTCCTTAGATTGTTAAACCTTTACATAGGTTTTTTACATATATACTGTATATTTTTATTTATCTTAGGGTTAATTATGTGTGACTATAGTTATCTGATTGCTTGCGAGTGTGGATTTTCCTATTGATTTGCAAGAGCTCTTTTGATAATTTGTCTACACACTAATCGTCAGGTCATACAATTATAGGTGTTTTCTTTTGTGTATTATCATTTCAGTGTGACTTCACATGAACATGCCAAGAACTTACCCAGGGGCTGGAGAGATGGCTCAGTGGTTAAGAGTACCAGGAGAGTGTTGGGATGGCCAACCCTTATTATAACCACCTGTAATTCCAGCTGTAGGGGATCCTACACCATCTTCTGGACTCTTCAGATACTGTACTCATGTGTACACACTCACACAAAGACACACAGACACATAAAAATAAAAAATAAAATCTGTCTCTCAGCATCCTAATACACCAGGGGTCAGATGAGCAGAACTGTTCTCTTTCCTTGTGGTACCCTACCTCCTCTTCAGGATTGTCATGGATATCACACACAGACCTCCAGCAGACAGCCATTCCTATTCCCTTGTAGTATCCTCTTCCTCTTGTTTGTGATCGATCGTCATGCTCACACCTCCTAGCAGTGTCAAACCGTGCGCAGAAAACTCTCAAGTTATTTTTGTCAGTTATTTTGTTATAAAGAGGAAAGTAACTTACCCAGGAATGGATGAAAACTCAATAAAGGGGGGGAGGGGAGAGGGCCCAGCAAGATGGCTCAGGGAGTCATGATGCTGTGTGCAAGCCTGGTGACCTGTGCAAGCCTGACTCTCAGAACACATTGAAATGTGCAAGGAGAGAATGGGTAATATCACAGAGTTGTTCTCTCACATCTGTACACATCCTTCTCTGTCCCACATCTCTCTCCATCTCTGTCTCTGAGACCGATGGCTTTGTGTCTGACAGAGAGAGAGAGAGAGAGAGAGAGAGAGAGAGAGAGGGAGGGAGGGAGGGAGAGGGAGAGGGAGGGAGGGAGAGAGAGAGAGAGAGGGAGGGAGAGAGAGAGAGAGAGAGAGAGAGAGAGAGAGAGAGAGAGAGAGAGAGAGA
>NW_021604620.1:9663345-9672958 GCF_004785775.1 Grammomys surdaster
AGAGAGAGAGAGAGAGAGAGAGAGAGAGAGAGAGAGAGAGAGAGAGAAGAGGGAGACACACACAGATAACACATACATAAACACTCACACTCATACACATACAGTCACATTCAGACACATACATAGAGGAGGGAGAGACAGACACAGGTAACACATACATAAACACTCACACTCATTTGCATACAGTCACACACCCCCACACATACACCCGTATACAAACACACACTTACACATACAGACACACACAGATAAGCACACTCAGACACACAGACAGACACACACATACATATATACATACACAAATCACACAGACATACACATACGCACATAGAACACAGACACATATACAAATCACATAGACACACACAGACACACAATACACAAACACATACACAAACATACACATATGCACATACATACGCACATAGCCACATACACACATGGACACAGACACACACTGATACACATGAACATACATACAGATACACATACATACATACATACATACATACATACATATACACAAATGCAATACACATACACACACAGGCACACACATAGACACAGACACACACACAGACGCACACAGACACACAGTTAGACACATACAGAGAGACACACAGTTACACACACACACACACCTATAAAGTGGAAGAGGAGGAGAGCAGCCTGAATAGGGAGCCAGCCTGGGAACTAGACAATCAGGACTATGGGAATTGGTCCACAGGAGAACCTGTTTGGTACTTTTTTGAGAATGAGTCTAAGTAGCTATAGCCAGATGCCATGAATGACAGAGAAGGGACTGTTGAGTGGCAGGCATTTCTTGTCTGGTTTAGAAGACTGAATGCCCTTGGTAAGGGGAGGAGATAATATTCTAAGTAGAAACTGGGCTGTAAAGAAATTGAGTTCAATAAAGCACACAGCACTGGAACCATGTAGCGTTAGGGCTGTTGTCACCAGTTGGATGTTATCTCAGACAGCTCATTCTGGAGTCACGTGTGGGTGTCCATGCCCCGGGGACTGCATTTAGGTACTGCTATACCTTGGACCAATATAGCAATGGTTTCATGGTAATGGTAACAGAGAAAGCCATTACAAGGTACCTTAAAAACACCAGGTGAAGACACCAGGTAGGCAGGTTCTGGCAATGTGGGGAAAGTCTACCAGAGGCTTCAGAGTTATCTGATGACATTCTTAGCTTCTAGCTGCTGGACCCAGGAGTCTTGTTTGCACTTTCCAAAAAGATTTTCTGGCAGTCATGAGGATGCTAAATACTGAGGAGGGTAATAAATGACTATCGAGGACACTTATAATAACCAAAGATAATGTGTTTCTGGACCTGTAACCTTCTAACATTCCACGGTTTTGATCAGCCAATGACCTTGCAGACTGTTTAACACAGGTGTGCCTTTTTCCTGGGAACTTTGGTCCCTCTTCCTGTCGGACCCCTGTCTCCAGCATTGCCCTTTAAACTCAGCTTGATACAAAATTTTCTTCTTCTTTTGAAAAAAAAATATCTGGGACTCCTGAATGAGTGTGTTTGGTTGAAGGGATAAATAAATATTTGAGGAGAGTAAACAGTCGAAAAATTAAAACATGAATAATTTACAAGCTGATTGTCAGTTATTTGTTGATTGCTAAATTATGTGTTCACTGAATGCTGATTATGTTTAAAAAAATCTGCTTCCCTGTTGCTAAGGGAAACATACTTTCTTCCCTGGCTTTTGTGTATAGGCTGTATTTTTGTTTACATTATTCTTGTTTTTTATTTTTAAAAGAATAATGACTACTGTACTTTATAAACATGTATGTTAATTTTTAATACAAATGTAGTCAAATGGGGAATTCAAGGAAGATAAAACAATATCCAAGGTGCCAGTTATGTTTGTAAATATTATTCCAGATATCTCTTCCTGGCTTGATAATATTAGTTTGGATAAATATAAGATCAACTCTTGCTTTCATTCCTACTTGAACTTGGGTTGGTTATGTCCTTTATACCCGCTGCCAGTGTGAAGAACCAACAGTACTTGTTTCTGTTTGCCATCCGTTGCTTCGGTAAAACTATGACTAATACAACTGGGCAGGGAGAGGGTTTGTTTGGCTTTGGAGGTGGTTTGAATAAAAGGGTCCCCATAGAACCACAGGGAGGGGCCCTATTAGGAGGTATGCTCTTGTTGGAGTGGGCGTGGCCTTGTTGGAGGACGTGTGTCATTGAGGGTGGTGCTTGGAGTTTTAGATGCTTAAGCCAGGCCCAGTGTTTCCCTCTTTTCTTCTGCCTTTGGATCCAGATGTATTAGTCTCAGCTACTTCTCCAGCACCATGTCTGCCTGCATGCTTCCATGCTTCCCACTGTGACGACTAAGCCTCTGAACCGCAACCAGCCCCAATTAAATGCTTTTGTTTATGAGAGTTGCTGTGATTATAGTGTCTCTTCACAACAATAAAACCCTAACTAATACAGCCTCCCAGGTCACAGTCCATCAATGAGGGAGGTCACTAGAGGCAGGCACCTGAGCTAGAGAGGTTATTTCCTGCTTACTGGATTGCTTCTTGTGGCTTGTTCATCCTTCTTACTTATACATCCTAAAATCACCTGCCCAAGTGGAGAACCACCCATAGTGAGCTGGTCCTTCTCACAACTATCATTAGTTTAAAAAAAAAAAAAGAATGTCCTCAGACTTGGCACATCTGACCGGCATTTCCTCAGTTGAGGATCTGTCTTTCCAGATGACTCCAGCTTGTGTCAAATTGACATAAAAACTAACTAGCACAATCATCAGATATTTTCTTTCAACAAGATTCTACCCAAAATACAACAATAACACAATCAAAGAACAAAGTTTTCAATAATAATAAAATATAAAATAAAAATAGGAAATTAAAGATCAAAATAAAATGAAAAATTAATATAATAAGCACAAATCTGAAGTATGAGGTTATTTTACTCTCTGTCAGTGTTTCTTTCTTACTGGGGCGATGTGGCTTCTTCCTCCCCTTAGATTATCTTCCCTGTCAGTCTCCACAGGTCAGAGGGAGACTGCTAATCTCAGCAACAGAAACAAGTTAAGTCAATGTCCTCTGATGAGTCCATTCTCTGTCAGAATTCCCTGGTCTGAGCTTCCTTGCCTGATTAGGGGCTGGTTTTTTTCCTCATAAAGTGCCTTCTGTGATGGAGGTCCCTACAGAGCATGGAATACCCATCCACTTCATTCAGTTCCCTCTGTCCATTGTTAGCTTCCCCGGCACCCTTCATGACTTCCTTGTAACTTGGCCAGACAACACTGGCAGGAAAGGGTCTGCACTCCAATGTGAGCACCGCCAGGCCCCAGCCTGCTCTCTGCCCATGCCTTATCTATCCCATCTTGAGCACCCCCGAGCCCCAGCCTGCTCTCTGCGCATGCCACATCCGTCCTCCCATTGCCCTTCTGCAGCTTGGCACCTTCTATCTCCGGCTCTGTAGAACACGGGTGGCTGGGTTTGGCCCTGGCTGGCAGAAGCAGCATGGTCTAGTTTAGATAAGTCCTGTCATTGTGCAGAGTTTCCTACCGATGTTTACTTCTGGCTTCTTTACCTCCTCCTCTTAACAGGACTAATTGCATTAAAGAAATCAATAATAGTTTTATTTATTCTGTGATGAAAAGTTCATTCATGTAGACAGCATATATTGATCTTATCTTTCCTTTTCTTTCCCTTCAACCTACTCCAGACTTCCCTCCTCCAGTTGGTCTCTTTCTCAGCTTCTTTGTCTCTCTCTATCTATTTCTGTCTCTGTCTGTCTGCCTGCCTGTCTGTCTGTCTGTCTGTGTTTGTGTCTGTGTCTGAGTCTGAGTCTGTGTCTCTTTCTTCCCCTCCCCTTCCCTCTTCTCCCCCCTCCTTCTCTTTTATATCTCATTGAGTCCAGTTAGTGATGTCCATATGTGCATGGACCTGGGACATCAATTGGAGTTTGAGCAATTTACCAGTGGCCACGCCCTGAAAGTAAAATTATTCTTCCTCCCTTCTTCTGTCATTGGTGTTCCTCAGCTAGAGGTGGGGCCTGCGATAGCTCCTCCCCTATCCACGCAGGAAATGTTAGTGGAAGGATCCTGTGAATGCAGCTGCAGCGTCTGTGAATTTAGCAGCGTGATAGCCGTGTCAGGTCCAGAGACAGCAATTCACAGTTCTCATCCTAACTCCCGTGCTTACATTCTTTCTCTCCTCTCTTCCTTGATATTCCTAGAGCCTGGGGGATGATGGGAGAAGGTTCTTGTCCTATTCGCGGCTCACAGCTTATTCTCAGCATTTTGAACTATTATGAATCTTGCAGTAGTGCTTTTATCTTAATTGTTTTCCAGCAAGGCCCGTGAATTGTTTATTTTCCCTTTGTACAATGTATCTAAACAGCTCTTTATAGTTTTCTCAAAGCACTGGAATTTGGCAATTACACTCAATGCTAATTTCCTTCCTAGGACAAGTCAACCCAAACTTTCTGACTTGTATTTATTTTTTGTTCTTATTTTTGGTATGGTTGGGGCCGAAATGGCAGACGATGTCAAGGAACAATGTGGCTAGATGGAACGTTAGCATTTTTGTTTGGTCATTCTGACAGCACTGCTCACTCAGTGTTGTTTCATAGACTTTATTGGCACCGCTTTTGTTTAGTTCAAAATGCTACAATAAATATGTTGTTCAGAGCAGAGAGTGTTGGGGGTGTTGAGTCTTCAGTCCACACGGTGTGTTCTAGCTTCATTTCTGTTGTTGGAATGAAATGCCTTTGACAATGTAGAGGATGAATGGGTTTATTCCAGCTTCAAATACCAGGGTATATTCTGTAACTGTGAGGAAGTCAAGTCACAGAAGCAGGAACTTAAGTCAGCTGATCATACAGGTCCAGTGAAGAGCTGAGAGAAATGGATGCACATAGGTTCATTTGCTTGCTTATGCTGAGCTGGATTTCTCCACTCCTATACATTTCAGATCCTCTACCTAGAGAATGGTGCTGCCCACACTGGGCTGTGTCTTCTAACATAGGTTAATTTACTTAAGACAATACCCCATAAACATGCTCGCAAGTCAACCGAATGTAGACAACCCCTCACTGAGACTCTGCCTAGGTAATTTTTAGGTTGCATCAAGTTGATATCACAGGGCTGGAGAGATGGCGAGGTGGTTTAGAACACTTGTTGCTCTGGCAGAGGACCCAGATTTAGTTCCCAGCACCGATATGATGGCTTACAACCTTCTGTATCCCTACTTCCAGAAGATCCAATGCTCTCTTCTAACCTTTGCCGGCACCAGACATGCACGAGGTACACTTATATCCTGGAAAAAACTTCATACACATAAAGTAAAATAAGTAAATCTAAAAAAAATGTTAAAAGTTAAGCACGACACTGTAGCAGACTTTCCCCCACTGCACCACTCTTGATAACTGTTAGCACCACGATTTCCTTAATATTGAGGTGTGATAGGGCTGTTGGGAGTGATACTTCCTACCTTCTTGCTACATGAAGGGCTGTGAAAACAGAACCACGCTGTGGAGAGACCCTGTCTGAGGTTAGAAAGACCAGGGTGATGATTGCCTTACATTTCAGTCTCAGAGGAAGGCTGCCTCTGGGGAGCTAGTCATCCATGCTGTGAGGCAACTGAAGCCCTGGAGCGGCACAAGTCAGGAGGTGATGGCTTGCTTATTCCTGGGCTGAAAATAGCAGTGGCTATTTATACTTTCCGTATTCCTGTTTGATGTTTGCGGAGCACACTCATTTTTGATGCCTCTGCTGGTAACCATGGTAACGACACAGAAGAATCTACCAAGTTTTTTGGTCTTTGTCTCTTTCTGTCATTTTTCGCCATGGAACTTGTGCCTCAGAGAGCAGTTTTAGCATGGTCAATGGTGTGATTTCATTTGTGGTGGGTTGTCTTGCAGTGTTCAGGCTATTCTGGATGGTGGTCTTCCAAGATGAGGCAAACCTGCCACAGAAATATCCTTGATCTTTTTTTTTTTATTGTATATGGGGTGTTTTTATAATTGAAGACCAGAGAAGAGGTAAACTGTCCCAAAACAAGGTGGCAAATCAGGCTTTGCTAAGACATCTGACACCCACCCCCTTCTGGACTTGGGCATAGAGTGGCTTCCCAAGCTCCTGGAGAGAGAGTGTTGGGTAGCAGTGTCCTGAATTGAAAAATCCCATCCTGGAGAGAAGGCCCCAGCAACCCAGTAAATTCTGTAGATAGGTCACTAGGACTCAGGAAATAAATGACTCAGAAGTGTCTGGAAGTTCTGACACCAGATTCACAAAGTTTCCCGTCTTCAAGATTCTATAAGCAGAGAGGACAGCTGAGGAGAGCAATTCTTGGACTTTTTGATCTCACTGAATGTTATAGAGATCCAGGGTCACACCTTTCATTATGTTACAGTGGGGTTCTGAGTGACACACCTGTCTCTGCTGAAGGAGAGAGTAGCTCACTCAAGTCTCTTTAATGGGTTGGGTTTATTATGCTTAGACACCTGTGCCTCATTCGTTCTTTCGTTGGTTTTTCGCCATATGCCTAAAAAGTGATTGAGAAGGAGAGATTAGTGTGTAAAGCCATTCTTGGTTGAATCTTCAGGGCCTCTTGGAACAGGGCCATCTATGGTAGAACAGTAACTCTTTGAACTACCCACAGCAGGGTGCTGGTGAGATGGACTAGTACCCATGCAGGTGCTCTCCTAGGCTATCAGGATACTTGCATCAAAGGCATGGTGCATCTTATGGGCACAGTTGCCCTCCAGAGGAAACAAGTGTGTGAGGATGATTTGTTATCCATCATGCTCTCCTCCTGGGATGGCCATTTACATACATGACCCATGTTTTCCCTGATACCTCTGTTAGTTTGTGGAACAGATAAGATCCACTTGAGGACCATAAAAGGGAAAAACACTGTTCAGGAAAGACAAACATTTTTTTAAATGAAGGTAGCTGATTGAACTCACTTTCAAACACCTGTGCTAATATCCAGGTCTATGTTGTGCTATTTCTTCCTGTATTTAAACAATTTCTTTGAGACAGGGTTGTTCTATGTAGTCCATGTTGGCTTCAGGATTCATAGGGATCCCAGAGTGACATCAAGCTCATGAGTCCACTGTCTTGGCACCCCGAGTGCTGAGATTATAGGGATAGATTAGCATGCCTGGGCGTTTTTGTTTTTTAAAGAAAAAAAAAAAGGAGTCAGCCAGTTTATTCATTGTGTAGAAAGACATCGCATAGTTCTTCTGGATTTGTTTTTAGTTTTGTGTGAGTGGGAGCAGGTGAGCCTCTGCTCACAGGTCTTTTTCTGTAGAATGGAGGGAGAGAGCCACTTGTCTGTCCGCTACTGAATTCCTACACAGCATGGTTCACGAAGCCTAGATTTCACCTTCTCTTTTTGGCAAGCAGTGGAGCAAGCCACTCTTCCTGCCAACAGAAGGCGGAGTCAGCTCAACCACAGGGTCTGGCCGATGACAGTGACCCTATGGGGCCAGTGATCTTTCTGACTCTCACCTCAGATGCGTTTAGGAGCTCAGGTAGGCTGCCTGAGTGCAGTACTCTGAAGGGAATATTCCTGTGGAGTTGGGCAAGACAGGGTGGGAGCCAGCATGAGCCTGTGGGCGTGAGATCAAGAATCAAGTTGAAAGACACCACAGGGCCTGGTTACAAATGTGGTTATTTTAGGATACAGCAAGGTATTAGTTAAAGGCCCAGTAAGCTATGACCACTTGACACCTAAAGGGACAGGACGTAAAAGAAAATTCTGCATTAGCTGAAGCGTTATCTGTCATTAGGTCTTCATTGCAGTCATGTATGTATGTGCATGTGTGTGTGTGTGCGCACATGTGCCTCTGTGTGTGTATATGTGTGTTCCTCTCTCTCTGTGTGCATGCTTGTGTGTGCCCCCCTGTGTGCCCCTCTCTCTGTGTGCCTCTCTCTCTCCCTCCCCCCTCCCCCCTCCCCCCCGCCCCCCCCCCCCCCCGCCCTCCCTCCCTCCCTCCCTCCCTCCCCCCTCTCTGTGTGCATGTTTGTCTCTCTTTCTCTCTGTGTGTGAGTGTGTGTGTGTGTGTGTGTGTGTGTGTGTATGTTTTCTGGGTGATTTCAAGGGAGCTTGTTTCTGCCTCTCCAACCCTAGGACTGTAACTGTCACCACCACACTCAGCTACTTAGTGCGTGCAGGAGATCATGTTTGCACAGCCACTATCACCTCAGTCCCTTACCTTCAGTCTTTTATTTAAAACACTCCCTCACTTGTCCTTTGGAATCTCCAGATCTGGTCACCGCTAAGCTTCCTCTAGGCCTCTGCCTACCAAGGAAACAGAACTCACTGTATTTTATGCGACCTGCCTACTAGCACCTGCCTATGCTAGTAGGTTGCGTGTGTTTGAAGAATCAATAAAGGTGTTCAGGATATTTTTTTCCTGGCCCTTATTGGTCTGGTCACCTTTTAAACACTGCAGTCATTTTGGGCTGCTAAACATGCATGTATACACTAACATCCATGTCCACACACATACAAGAGCAGATGAATATTCTCGTGTGGGCACATAAGTGTGTATACATAGGCACTCCGGTGTGCATGTCCATTCTGATCTTACTTGTGGTTTCCCATGTTTAAAAAACATCTTGCAGAACACCATGGAAATAATATATTTAGAGGCCATGAAACCTATCTGTCAAACGTAATTGTGAAAACTTATAGAATATGGGATATCCAGCCATATGAGATTTTTCAGTAGGTACTGATAAACAAATTGAAGAAGAAATCCTAGAAATGACGGGATGAACTTTTTTTGCATGCAATTTTAACCAAAAAGAAACACTATTCTGCATGGAATTTTAAGCAAAGGAGTAGACAGCAAAAATAAATGTTATAAAATGTTCCTGAAGGACACCTGTCTCAGAGTTTTGATTGCTGTGAGAAACACACCATTCCCAAAGACAGCTTGGGGAGGAAAGTGTTTATTTCAACTTAGAGTTCACAGTCCATCACCAAAGGAAGTCAGGGTAGGAACTCAAGGCAGGAACCTGGAGGCAGGAAGTGATGCAGAGGTCACAGAAGAGTGCTGCTTACTGGCTTTCTCCCCAAGCTTTCTCAGTCTTCTTTCCTATCCCACTCAGGACCACCAGTGCAGGAGGGCTACCACCCACAGAGAGCTGAGCCATCCCCCAATCACCAATAAAGAAGATGCATGACAGGCTTCTCTTCCGGCCAGTTGGGTGGGAGCAGTTTCTCATTTGAGGCTCCCTCTTCCAAATTGACTCTAGTTTGAGTCAATATAATTTTAATGTAGGCAGCAGAATAGCCTACAGTTGACTTATTCAGTAATGCATACAATTTTAAAAAAGGAGAAAACAAGGAAAAAAAAGAGAGGAATTCCAAAGTAAAGGTAATAGTAAGAAGCATTACTTTAAATATGACCTAGATATTAGAATGAAAACAGATCAGTCAGAATTTGATGCGTTGCATTTAATGATTTGATGGATTGCATTTAATGATGATATCTAAGGAAGAAATGACCCAAAACATAGACAGAAGTCATCAGATCTGAGAGCAGTAAACAACACAGAAGAATCTCTCTCTCTCTCTCTCTCTCTCTCTCTCTCTCTCTCTCTCTCTCTCT
>NW_021604620.1:9672968-9675021 GCF_004785775.1 Grammomys surdaster
TCTCTCTCTCTCTCTCTCTCTCTCTCTCTCTCTCTCTCTCTCTCTCTGTGTGTGCGTGCGTGTGTGTGTGTGTGTGTGTGTGTGTGTGTAGGTTTGTGCATGTGCATGCTGTCCCCTGTCCCCTGAGAGGTCAGAAGAAAGCATCATATCTCCTGGAGTTATAAGTGATTTCCAGCTATCAGATGTGGGTGCAGGAAGTTGAACTCCCATCCTCTGAGAAGGCAGCAAGTTCTCTAAACTGCTGAGGCACCCTTCCAGCTCCCCTCTCTCTTTAAAGAATTGAGACCAATAAGAAAGACAAGATTCTTGTAAGAGTAATTAGTGAGATAAGGAGAATTAACAAACTAAATTACCAGTAACGACTAAGATGTAACTATGTAGTCAGTTCAATCTGGTTATATGCATCAATCAGATAAAGAAGCCTTCTATATGAATACGTGCTAATGCAGATTATATAAGTGAGAAATAGATATTTTAAAAATGAGCCATTGTTAAAACAATTAATCACATGGGAACTAGGAAAAAACAGTACAGAACTTAAAAGACATCACAAAAGACATATTAAAATTTAATTCTTAGAAAGATGCCAGTCCCTAAAAATTTCAAGAATGAGTTCTCGACAAACATTACAGAGCACAAAATTCTCCAGTCCCTCAAGATAAAGTGGGCATGGTGATACAAACCTGTGATCCTAACACTCAGACGTAGAGGCAGGAGGATTAGAAGGTCATGGTCATCCTCTGCTACAAATAAGCAACAGTACCTGATGTAATAACACTAGACCTGACCAAACACTAAAGTATTTCTTGAAACGCAAACACTAAAGACATTTTCACTAGGGGTTGAGAGTTGGGTGCTCTCTCTGCTGTGCTGCAGGTGATTTGGCATATGGTAAAGATGCACTTCAAATCCAGGAGATGGAGTAGAGACATTCATTTGTGTCCTTGGGAAACTGACTTGGAATAAAAGAAAAAGCCCTCAGCAAAATTAAGGGCCCCATAGCCTTTAGGTAGGCATGGCTCTAAAGCAGACAGAGGTTGTTAAGGTGAAGAATTAAATGGTTGGCACACAGGATGTGTAAGTGTGTGCTCACATTGGTTTTCAGGGAGCAGCACTTGGCAATCATGCTGAGAATCTCAAGGAAAAGGTTGAAGGAAATAGAGGAAAAGCAATTAAATAAACTGAAATGAAAAACTAGAAAAAATATTCTTAAACAGAGGAGCCATGAGTTTGGAAGGATAAGTTTACAAAGACTGATAACAAACCAGTAAACGAATATCCTGTACTCTTAAAATTTATCTATTTTCATGAGTGTTTTGCCTGCCGGTATGTCTGTGCCTGGTACCGAAGAGGCCAGTAAAGGGTGTCAGATCCCCTGGAAGTGACATTACAGATGGTTGTGAGCTGTCCTGTGTGTGCCTCTGTGCTTGTGTGCGTGTGTGCGTGTGTGCGTGTGTGCGTGTGCTGCTGATGAAACCTGAGGCCTCTGCAAGAATGCCAATGCTCTTAGCCATTGAGCCATCTCTCCAGCCATAAATAAATATTCTCGAAGAAAACAGGCAGTCTCCACTGTTCTAAGACACCTGTCCTTCATCCCATTGGTGAGAAGGACATGAGTTGTCAGGATACAGAAGCAGGAACATCTGGATACTTAAGCAGCATTGGCTGTTGGCAAAATTGACTGGTGAACGAGAAATAATGAAGTCAAGGCAGTACAGAGTGGATTCGATACAGGCTCTGGGCAGAAGGACTCATGTTAAAGATACAAAGCAAAACTCCTCTATTGCTTCCTAATTGCTGTGATCATTCTGCCTGTCAGTACCTGATGCCAATGTTTATAAATTAACAGCGGTGGCATTTGTGCCACTTGGAGAAGTGTACGTGATATCCTGACAAGCACGCCTAAGTGCTCTGTTTCACTGTCTATTATCTGGCCCGACACTCACCATTCATCTTTCTAATCATATTTGTATCTTCCTACACCAAGAAGGCATGCTATAGGGAGCCAGGCTCTCTCGCTCTCTCTCTCTCTCTCTCTCTCTCTCTCTCTCTC
>NW_021604620.1:9675031-9691253 GCF_004785775.1 Grammomys surdaster
TCTCTCTCTCTCTCTCTCTCTCTCTCTCTCTCTCTCTCTCTCTCTCTGTCTCTCTCTGTCTCTCTCTGTCTCTCTCTCTCTCTCTCTCTCTCTCTCTCTCTCTCTCTCTCGTTATCTTGAGACAGAGTTTCTCACTGAACCCTGTCCTAGACTAGCAGCCAGCATACCTTAGTAATCCCCCTGTCTCTACAAGAAGTAGGAGGAGGACGGGAGAAAAGGAGGAAGAGGGGAAGAAGAAGGGAGGGAAGAGACAAGGATCCACTCACTTGCAGGAGGGATTGTTCTATGGAGGAACCATGCGTGACATATATAAGATATGTAAGATATGCATTCTGCCACCCCCAGTGGCAGGATGGCATACACACAGCCACATCTGGCTTTTTACATGGATGCAGGACCAAACCTCGGATCCTCATGCTTGTGCAACAAGTACCGTTAGCCAGTCAGCCACCTACCCAGCACCATCACTCTTTGATAGTACTCTTACTGGCCAGATGTGGCGCTTTATTTGGTGATCTGGGTCCAGTTTAGTTTTCTTCAGTGCAAGTTGATGCACCTCTGCAGTTGGGTGTGTGCAGCTCAGAGCTCTGAGAAACCCTGGTTTCTAGGAAAACCTGTTAGAACAATTTTGTCTTTAGAATGGTCACATTTCCTCGTCCTAGTTCTCTACTATCATTTAAGGCAGGATGAAGGGGTTAGCCCTTCCTCACTTGAGGACAGTATTTGGCAGCTGTATTTGGTCCCACCTTGAAATCCCTTTGTGGTTTGTCTCATTTGTAAAATGGGAATGATGTTGTCTGTTTCAGAGTGTCACTGTCAAGATGTAATGCGATCATGGGTCTGTCTGAGGAGGCTTCTAGACTCTGGAGTCAGGCTGCTTCAGAAAAAGACAGACAGGTCTGGTGATTCCAAGAGCCCAGTGGGGTGTGTTGAGTGTGGTGTTAAAGAAACTACAGCTTTGCTTTACCAGAGCTTAGGAATAAGGAGCTGATGTTGGGCTTCAGCATCCTATCTGTGGTGGACTGAGTGAGAATGGCCCTCATGGACTCATATACTAGACTGTTTGATCCCTAGTTAATAAAAGTTTAGGAAGAATTAGGGAGTGTGGCTTTGTTGGAAAAGTGTGTCACTGGGGGTGGGCTTTGTGATTTCAAAACCCTTGTCATTCCTAGTTCTCTCTCTCTCTCTCTCTCTCTCTCTCTCTCTCTCTCTCTCTCTCTCCTCCTCTCTCTTTCTCCCTCCTTCTTGCAAATATGGATAGAAGGCCTGAGCTCCTGCTCCAACACCATCCCTGCCTGCCCACTGTTCTCTCCACCACGATAGTCATGGACACACCATATGAAACTGTAAGTCCCTCAATAATCTATGTCTTCTGTAAGTTGTCTTGGTATGGTGTCTTAACACAGCAATATAAAATTGACTAAGACAGAAGTTGATACTAGGGAGTGACCATGGCTGTGCCAGTCCTGATCATTGCTGTGGTTTTGTTTGTTTGTTTGTTTGTTTGTTTTCTTTTTGGAGGAATGTGGAAGACTTTGGAACTTGTAACTAGGGAACAACTGAATGCTGTAAGTGGGGCTTAATGGGCCATTTTAGTAGGAGCTTAGAAGGCAAAAGCTCTGACAGTGATGTGGACTGTGGAGGCCCAGCTCAGTAGGTCTTAAAAAGAGAGAG
The DNA here is from genome assembly GCF_004785775.1 of Grammomys surdaster. Classification (NCBI taxonomy): domain Eukaryota; kingdom Metazoa; phylum Chordata; class Mammalia; order Rodentia; family Muridae; genus Grammomys; species Grammomys surdaster. The sequence continues at coordinate 9,676,706 of NW_021604620.1, forward strand.
AGATTATTATTAACTAGCTAGAGATCTTTCTTATACTATTTTATCAAAGAATGTGACTATTTTCTCCCTTGTCCTAAAATTTTACCTCAGGTAAAACTGAAAAATTTGAATTAATTTTCTTGGCAGAGGAAATTTCAAGATGACCTAATATTGACTTTGTCACTGGGTTATTGGTAATCATTCTCATGCAGCTCTATAATGAAAAAGAGTAAGAATAGCAAAAAAAAAATACAGAATGTACAGCTTGAGGAGAAGCGCCTCAGAAAATTTAATGTTGGAGCCAAGGCTTATACTGAGAGGAGACCTGATGGGAACTGGAAGAAAGAGAGTGGTGTCCTTAGCACAGGGCCTCACCCTGCTAAGCTTCCAAAGGAAATTCCAAATATAATTAGGAGAAGGCCAGGTTCCATCCCATGCAGCTGGCTGAGTTCACCAGCATGGACCATGTGGTTCTGACGTTAGAGTCATAAAGGATTAAGGACTTAAAGGATTGTCTGCAGTTAAGGGAAGCAGCTGAGGTCAGGCATGTGGCAAGAGAATTCCTACATGGAGGTCCAGAGAGACCATTGCGTGAAGTTTTGAAAATGAAGTCTTGGGGTTTGGAGACTCCAAGATGTTATGATTCCAGAAGTGTGGGATACCTGCCAAGGAGGGCTGCAAACAGGGTACTCTTTAGGGAGGTTTAGGAGGTGTGGCTTTGTTGGAGGAGGCATGTCACTAGAGGCAGGTTTTGGAGATTTCAAAAGCCCATGCTATTCCCAGTTAGAGTCTCCTACCTGCTACTTATGAGTATGCCAGAACAGGTCCAAGAATGAAGTCATGTAAGGAGCATTCTGGGTGCTTATAAGAAAAAAAGAGTCTTGTGTCCTCGGTTTCTTCAAAATACAAAATTGTTCTTGGAATGTGGTTCATGGTTCTCCCAGGTGTGGCACATAGGGGTGAGTTTACTTCAGGTCACTAATTATTGCTTGCTGGTCTTATTCAATGAGATGTTTATATGACTCTATGGAAAAAATGTTTTTGCCAGCTGTTTCTTGCTTGTCCTTGTGATTATATAGAGCTTGAACTTAATGAGAACTTTACTCACAGGACCTTTCTTAACCTTCAGAGTATAAATTGTCTGATGCTCTGAATAAAGTTGACTATTGCATGAGACTTTAGTCTGTCTCATTTTTATGCTCCATTCTCCCAGGTTCCACTGCCTCTAGAGTGGTATGCATGTGTGGATAAGAATGTAAGCTCTGAGCTTCCGCTCAGATACCTTGCCTACTTGATGGCTTGCCTGCTGCCATTATGGTGAACACATCCTCTGAAACTGTAAGGCTCTAAGTAAACCTTACTTCTGTAAGTTGCCTTGGTCTTGGTGTCTTATCACAGCACTTGAAAGACAATCAAGGCACTAGCCCTGTCTCTCCACAATCCTCCCAACAACTGCATAATACAACCCTAAGGGCACTCGTGTAAAAAGAAAATATACCTTACTGGCAGTGTAGATCCATGAAAGATAGCCCAAACCGTTTTTTGGAAAATGGGATTGGAAAGCAGGAGTGTAGAGAGAGGGATGAACAAGCAGCACATACTTTCTCTGCTTGGGACCCAGGAGTATTTCTGAATTTATTCTTATACAATATTTGCATATAAATGATGAGTTATTTAGGGATTGAGTTTCCACATGCATGAACCTTGGAAACATTCTCATGTGGTAGTTCTTGTGTCTTCCATTTTGACTCTGGTATGTTTGTGACATGAGGTCCGATGTAGAAATTTGTGACCTTACATTGATGCTTAAAACCTCAATTTTGGAGTACTGCAGTGTTTCATATGAGGGGTGATCAGCCTGTCATATTCTGTCATGTGAGTTCTTATACTCCTACAAGGAAACTTTCCTTTCTCTGAGTGCTCCATTCCTATGCAATTGTAATTTAAACTACGATTAATAGGGGAGTTGGGAAACGGCTCGGTTGGGAAGGGGCTTGGCTTCTAAGCAAGGGGTCCTGAGTCTGGTCATAAAAACCCATGAAATAGTTCCAAGCAGGGTGATAGGTGCTTATAGTCTTGACACTTGGGAGGCAGAGCCAGAGGATCCCTGGGCTTCATTGGCCAGACAGTATAGCCTAATGAGGGAGCTCCAGGCCAGTGAGAGGCTCTCTCTCTCTCTCTCTCTCTCTCTCTCTCTCTCTCTCTCTCTCTCCCTCCCTCTCTCTCTCTCTCTCTCTCAAAAAAAGAGAGGGGTAGACAGCATTCCTGAGAATGCTGCCAAGATTGTTCACTGGCTTCACATATTCATGAACATGGGTGGCTCACACACACATACAGACACTATTGAGATGGGACAGAGGATAAATGAATTTGAGGTACCAGCCTAAAAACCTGATTTCAGTCCCTGGAATCCATGCAAGGAAGAGGAACTGACTCCACAAAGCTGTCCAGTGACCTCTATATCATACACAGATACCAGTGCTGCTGCTAATATAATAGTAATAACAATAATAACAGTAATAATAATAGTAATAATAATAAATAATAGAAAAAGCAATGTGACTTATGGAGATGCAAATATGGAATGAACCAGTGAATCCAGATCTGTTTTCCAGTCCACCCAGCTTCTTCTGTCTGGTATCGCAATGAGAGAACACAACATAATGCTGCCACCATTTCCACTTGCCTGACTTTTGTTACGGAGTCACATAGTGTGGAGTCTTTACTTACTGACTGAGGTTCTGCAAAGATCCAGTTCACACACCTGAGCATACTTAAGCATAAACTTATTCCCTGGGTCTTGGTGTGGATTCTAGATTCAAGCACACCTCCATTATGTCCTTGTGGATGTCTTCTGAACCTTGGCATTCAGTATCACTGACACGTCTGGCTTTTATGATGGATAGTTTCCGCATACAGTGTGTCCTTAGCCTGGCTAGCTAGCCCACTAATCCACGGGAAGGTCTCTCATCTCTCCTCTTACATTGCTCTTGCTCTTTTCCCATGGCTTTTCACGTATCTCCTTCCCCATGAGCTGTGCTTGGACCTGCCATAGAAGCTACCAGGGAGCAACATTCATAATCTCATTATAACTCCAATGTGTGCGTCACGCCTAGCATCATTGCTATCCCGGTGTTTACACATATCAAAACTGACAAAGCATCCCTCTGCTTCCTGTGTCTCCAAGATTTCCAGAGTTAAGTTAGGGCCCCACAGCTGAGTTCTGGCCCATGGGCTCTAGGCAGAAGTTCTGGGCAGATGTATCTCTTGAAACTATCCCACACGCTCCTCCAGGGAAGACCCTGGGTCTCAGATTATATAGCTAAAGGTTAGAGAAAGGGAATGTTTACATTGGACTCTCCATGTAAATAATAAACATGCTTCATTATACCACAGCAATGGTGGAACTGTTGAAGCAGCTGATATTAACTACTCTGATTAAAGCAGTATTTTGGTCTCATTCTTTGAGTTCTTTGTAGATAAAAAAATTCTGACTATAAAAATTCTCATATTAGGATTTTATTTATTGTTTTATGTGTGTGGGTGTTTCATCAATATGTATGTCTGTGTACTATGTGCATGTAGTACCCGTGTAGGCTAGAAGAGGGCACCGGATCCCCTGGAACAGTAGGTATAGATGGTTGTGATTACTGTATGGGTCCTGGAAACTGGACCTGGGTACTTTGGAAGAGGATCTGGTGATCTACATTACTGAACCCTTTCTCCAGGCCCTATATAAACATTCTTAATATATGGTGGAATTACAGTAGCTGGGCTGGACAGATGGCTCAGTGGTTAAGAACAGAGGACCTAAGTTCAGTTCCCAGAATACATATTAAGTGACACACAAATGCTAATAGCTCCAGCTCCTGGGAATCTGAGGGCCCTGACCTCTATACATGTATTCACTTGTATTCACACAGGGGCATACACATGTATGCAAGATATCCACACATAACTAAGATAATAAAATAATATTTTGAACACTGGCAGTACCTAAGGCGAGTTGTGAGTATTTCATGTAAGGCTGGCTCTTGTGCAGACAGAATTCAAGGCCCAGCCACACATTCTCACCATGCTGATAATGACCTAAGAGAATCTTCACATGCTGCCACTCTGTCAGCTCAAGTGGGTCCCATAGTCAGAGAGAGAGAGAGAGAGAGAGAGAGAGAGAGAGAGAGAGAGAGAGAGAGAGAGAGAGAGAGAAAGAGAGAGATTACTGCTAACTTGTATCTTGCTTTCCCCTCACTTCTTGAAGACTTTCTGCTGGGAAGTAGCATGGGTAGAGCACCCTGTGTTTGTGTTCATGGTTAATAGGAAATTGCTCCTGCTTCCTCTTCCTAAATGTTTGGGGTCTGGAGAAGAAAGAGCAGGAAGAAAGTCCATTTTCCTTCTGGGAGACATGGATTGACTACCAGCCTGAGGGCAAGCTTAGTGCACGCTCTCAGTGACCAACTTTTTTATCCCCTGTATAGAATACCCAAACTCAGGGAAAGGGGAGGCTAAGGCATTTCCTGGGAAGGCAGAGGCAGTGCATACTGTTTTTTTTACTGACTCCAAGTATCATATGGACTCAGACTGTATTTCCTGCATGATTCTTGAGAACTTGAAATATTTCATTTCCTAGGACAATGATCAAATAACAGAGTATGGGTGGGGGACAGTCACCAAAGTCAAGGCAACTGCATGTTAAGACTTCTATAAATATGGTTCATTTTATCATCTGAAACTAACCTAACATGGTGTGGGTGCAATTATCTGGTGGGTACAAGTTTCCCAGAGGCTCATGGAATGTGTCCCAAATCCCACATTTTGCATGCCACATGTCTAGCTTCCCCTCTGCCCTTGTTGGTTTTAATTTATATTGCTCTTTTTCCTCAGTTTCCCCATCGAGCCTCACTTAACTGAAGAGCAACCTAGGGATAGTCCTAGCTCCTCAGCAACTGGAGGGAGAGGCTGGCAAAGTCCCCTTCCTTCTCTGAAACTCTCATCCTGTTTGTTTCTAGGAAGAAACAAGTCACATGGAGAAGGCTCTGGGCGAGGCAAAGGGACCATTCTGTTCTGTCTTTTTCTCTCTCTTCTCTCAACAGATCGCACTGGCTGCATTTTTGGTCAAAAAATGGAAACGGAAAACTGTGTGTATGTTTTCCTCCTGGCAAGACTAAGGCAGAGTTACCTCAGGTTAACCAACCCCCACCCCAGTCATGAGCAGATGGATTATGCAAGAGAAACTAGATTTTTTTTCTCACTATCACAGAGAGACTTAAATTCGTATTCTTGGAAAGCCAACCCCGACTTCAGAATTTTACTTAGGAAGCATGGTTAAGGATCTTTAAAGGGCTGAGACACTGACCTGAGAAGCCCTGTTGGATCATCTAGCCTGAAGAAGACCCTTGTGCAGGAAAAGGGTATGGTGAGAGCTGCTCACAGGGGCCAGGCTCATTCTACCTTCACCCGGCAAGGCCAGCTTTCTGTCTGCCATATTGACATCCCTAGACTCAAAATTCCTACTTGATATGGTAATGACATCAGGGTTTGGGAGATGTGATTTCAACTTCAACCCATTAGGAGTTATGTCTTAGGCAGGGCAAGTGACTTGACATCTCTAAGTCGGGGAGGCATCCTAAGTGTGCAGACACAAGTCTGGAGACATTCCTGCTGGAAGTGGTGCCAAGATGGAGCTGATTATACTGCTGCTGTTTCTTCCTCCTCCTCCATCTCCTCCTCCTCCTCCTCCTCCTCCTCCTCCTCCTCCTCCTCCTCCTCCTCCTCCTCCCCCTTCTCCTTCCTCTCCTCCTCCCCTTCTTCCTCCTCTTCTTTCTCCTCATCCTCTTCCTACTCCATTAGGTTTTATTCCCAATAGAAAAACTTTCTTCTACTCCATAGATAAGTTCTCATGAGTTTACTCTTCAGAATCTATGGCTACTTTAGTAGAAATAAATAAATAAATAAATAAAGAAAGAAAGAAAGAAAGAAGAAAATGAAATACAAAATTACATCGATAATTCTAGAAAAAATATAATTTTTTTCTAGACATGATCTGATGTTTAGTCTTCATCCAAATATGACTTCAAGTAGCTGAGACTTATGCTGTGTTCTACATTCCTTTGGGCAAGAAAGAATGATAAAGTATTTTCAATCTTGACCCAACATTCACTCATATATTGCTGGTTAACAGATGTTTTGACCTATTGAGGTTGACAGCAGTGGTAGTTGCAGAAATCCCTGTGCTACTAGTAACTTGTATGGTCCTTCCTGGGCTTTGCTTTCTGGACTTGACAGTTTCTAGTTCATTCTTTATTATCTCGCAGAAAATACTTGTTCACAAGCTATATGGGAATTCCTTTTTCTTGACTTTCTGCTTTGTAAAGTACTTGACCTCCAAAGATGGCCCCTAGCTACTTGTCACTCACCTGTATTTCCTATCTTTCAGGGTTCTTTTTTCCCTTCTTGTTTTGATAAGGGACTATGACAGATACAGTCTCTCAACCATTGACTATTGAGAAATTCTTCAGAAGCAGGGATCACTGTCTATAGTTGAAGACCTTTGGCTGAGCCCACTAAGAGTCAATAGATAATTTCCAACCTACACACAGATGGCCCCGTTAATTTCAGTGGGTCACAAAATAAAATGAATAGGCAGGAACATGAGAGAGGTTTGGAGGGAGTGAGGAGGTTGAACTAGGATGGTAGGTGGGCAGGGGTGAGAATGTATAGTGTGCATGACATATAATACTAAATTATTAAAATAATTTAAATAAAATGATCTAATGATACCTTGCCTTTCAGTGTTAGTAGAATCTGAGAAAATGATGGTATTTGACTTTTGTGATACTTGTATTACATGAAGAAGGGCTTCTCCACTGCAGTTAATGCTACTTAAAAACTCAGTTTACGCCACACTTAAGTGTTCATTACTTAACTAGTAAGTTGCTTAACAGTTAATCAAAGGGGAGATCATTCCACCTGATGTGACTTAGTAAGTAATTAGTTTGCAACTGGATTTAGATTTTAGAGGAAACTACAGATTTGAAGTGCAAGAGAGCTCTTCTCTTGCTCCCTTTTAGGTAGAAGAGACATGGGATAGGAAGGTAGGTGTCTCTAGGAGCCAAGGTAGATGTCCTCTGTCCTTCCTGGTAGGACTGAGGAGCTCACTAGAAGCTGTGTTTAGACTCTAGACTCTAGAGCCTCAAGAAACAAATTTTGGTCAATGAGCAAGTGAGTTTAGAATAAACTTCTTCTCCAGAGCATCTGGAAAGACATTTTCCTGGTTGGTTTTATGTTAACTTGACACAATCTAGAGTTATCTGGAAGATGGGAGCTTCAATGAGAAAATGTCTCCATAAGATCAGACTGTATGCAAGCCTGTGGGGCATTTTCTTAATTAGCGATTGATAGGGGAGAGCTCTGCCCATTGTGGGTGGGGCCACCCCTGGGCTGGTGGTTCTGGCTTCTATAAGAAAGCAGGCTAAGCCAGCCACATGGGGGAAGTCAGTAAGCAGCACCCCTCTGTGGCCTCTGCATCAGCTCCTGCCTCCAGCCTCCTGGTTCCTGCCCTGTTTGAGCTCCTGCCATACTTTCTTCAGTGATGAACAGGAGTGTGGAGGTATAAGGAAAACACACCCCTTTCTCTACAAATTGATTTTGATAAAGGTGTTTCATCACAGCAGTAGTAATCCTAACCAGGGCAGAAATTGGTACTAGCATAGTGGGGTATTGCTTTAACAGACCTGACCATATTTTTGGAAGGATTGTGGAAGGACTTAGGAAATTTGGGCTAGAAAAGGCTTTGAGTGTTGAGAGCTCAGTGGGATGTTTTGTAGGAGTTTGGAAGATAAGAATGTTAAGAACATTGTAGACAGTGGAGGCCTGGCTTGGGAATTTTCAGAGGGAAGTGGACTAGCTGGGCCATTTGCTATTTTGAATTAAGGGTCTGTCATTCCAGTTAGCTGGGACTGAAGAGTCAGCCATAATTAACAAGAGACCAGCACCACTGAAGTGAAACCTTTGCATTACTGGGACAACTGATACTGGTTAGCTGGACCAAAGAAATTAGTGGTAATTAAGAAGAGACCAGCATCACTGAGGTGAATACTTCTGGGAAGGGTTCTCTCAGAATCAATAAACAGAAGCTGTGTCCTGGAGGTGGCCAAGGTTATATCTTGCACTGGCAGTCAAACTTAGTAGTTTAAGAATCACCCAGGTAGGTGGTACTGATTTTGAAGACATGAAGGAGTCATGGAGATCAGCTGAGGCTTGGCTCTGTGAGAGGCTAGGAGAGGCTACTAGTGAATGTACAATCTCCGTAGCAGTTGAAGGCCCAGGGATAAAAGGGTTAATCATGAAGAAAACCCAGGAGACACTAGTCAAAGTGCAGCCCAGTTGCAGCAGAGATCTCAGTATTTGGAGATGCTACCACCATGGGATGACCAAGAACAGCATCAGCAGCGGAATGGAGCCAGCTTGAGCTTAGAAGGTGAGCAGTGTATGGTGCAGTGATTGGAGCTGCAGAAGCGACCCTCTTAGAGCAGCTCAGATGAGCCTGAGTGAACTGCAGACGTTGGACGGTTATTTACACTATTGGAGTTTGGTGTGGCTTGGTTCAGATTGTGACTGTGCCCTGGTTCTTCTTTCTTGACGTAAGAAAGTATTTAAGTTATTTTTGATTTTACAGAAGCCCACAGTTGAGAGACTTCAAACTTAAAAAAAGATAGAGATTTTCAAGTTTTACAGAGAATTTAGATTTTAAAAGAGACCGGATATTTTTAAAAAGACAACTTTTAGAGTGTTTGAATTTGTAAGGCTTTGGGACTTTTTAAGTTTGTAAAATTTTATGTTGTCACATCATCATTAATGTATAATCTTGGGGATGAACAAGTAAGGAAGGGCTGTGGCTTAATAGTGATGTGTTTGTATGTCAAGTTGACAAGGGGTTAGTTTTATGTTGACTAGGTACAAGCTAGAGTCCTGAGAGAGGAGGGAGTCTCAACTGAGAAAATGCCTTCACAAGATGAGTTATAGACAAGCCTGTGGGACATTCTCTTAGTGACTGAAGTGGGAGGGCTCACCCCATTTTAGGTGAGGCCACCTTTGGGCTGGTAGTTCTGTCCTTTATAAGACAGCAGGCTAAGCAAGCCACCTGGGGCAAGCCAGTAAGCAGCGCTCCTCCATGGCCTTTGCATCACCTCTTGCCTTCAGGTTCCTGCTCTGTTTGAGTTCCTGTCCTGACTTCCTTCAGTGATACACAATGTCATGGGAGTATATGGAAAGCACACTCTTTCCTCTTCAACTTGATTCTGATAAAGATGTTTCATCACAGTAATAGTAAGCTACCTAGGACAACTATACTGCCCGTCTGACACATTGTTTCTGTTTCAGACTCCTGGGAGAGAACCCAGGTCAGCTGCTGCTGGACTTCTGAGCCTCATCACTGTGAACTGCTACCTGAGTGTTTTGATTTTCAAGCCAGAGTAATCTGTTATGAATTGTTAGTAAGGGAATGCAGCAGAATGCACATGCATTCTTATTGTTTTAGCTGTGTACTACATACCACGCACCTGTTATAACCATACTACTTTTGTGCTGACAATTTCTCTGGTTGTGTATTCATTTATCTGTACCTTGAACTGAATAACTACCAGATGAATTTGTAGATCATATACTTAAAGATTATGTCTGCAGGTATTTGCAATGCTGATGATGCCAGGGCTTCATGCACACTAGGCAAGTGTTCCACCACTGAGATATATGCCAACCTCTCTAACTTCAGTGACTACCATTTGAGTTCAGTGGCTATCATAAGCTCACAGACACACATATTAGACTGAGTAGCTTGAAGTAATTGTCCTCAACTTTCCTAATGCTGTGACCTCTTAATGTATTCCTTACATTGTGGCAATGCCCACACATAAAATTATTTTCATTCCTACTTCATATCTGTAATTTTGCTACTGTTGTGAATTATAATATAAATATCTGATATACAGATGGTCTTGGAGGACCTCTGTGAAAGAGTCACTTGGCCCCAAAGGAGCCACAACCCAGAAGTTGAGAAATACTGTCCTAGAGGAACATGTTCCTCATTCCTAAAGCCAAGGGTATGTATTTGAGGGATTGGGGAGACTGGTTAGGCTACAGATTTTTCTCTGGTCTTTAGAACATCCATCGCAGGTTTTCCCTAGGAGTCACTAGCTCATCCTTCTGGGGATAGTCAAGTTATATAGGATATATTCAAAGAACACACACACACACACACACACACACACACACACACACAGAGAGAGAGAGAAAGAGAGAGAGAGAGAGAGAGCGGGAGAGAGCGAGCGAGAGACAGACCGCGCGGGGGGGGGTAAAAAATGCACATATGGAAAAGGAGAAGTGGAAGTCTTGACTTCTTCCAGCACAAATATCTTTAGCAAATTTGACTGTTTTCTCTTAGATACTGTGGTGGTTTGATTAAGAATAACCTCCACCCCCACCCCTACCCCAAGCTCATATAGTTCAATGTTTAGTCATCAGGAAGTGGAATTGTTTGGAAGGGTTAGAAAGATTAGGAGGTTTGGCCTTGTTTGAGGAACTGTGTCACTGGGGAGTGGGCTTTGAAGTTTCAGAAGCTCAGCCAGGCCCAGTGTCTCTCTCTCTTTGTGTGTATGGAGCATGGTATAGCTCTCAGCTACCTCTCCAGTGCCTGCTTGCTTGCCAACATGCTTCCTGGCATTGTGATAATGGAGTAAACCTCTGAAACTCTTAAGCAAGCCTCCAGTTAAATATTTTCTTTTCTAAGAGCTGCCTTGGTCATGGTGTCTCTTTACAGCAATAGAACAGCCCTTGAGACAGATACCTGGTCTTATTTCTGTTTTTCCTACATCCTCTGGTTTGAGGATAGTAGTCTCCATATGGCCAGGATGGATGTGTACAGGCCATGAGGAAGGCTATGTTAATTTGCCCTCAATTTCCTGGATGGTGCCCGATAGTGATTCTTCCTAGTTCAGATAAGTTCCTGGTGAGGGCATGGTCTGCTGGGAGCATGTCACTCTCTAGAGCAATGGGTCTCAAAATCTAGCTGTATCATAAACATTGGGAGGATTATTGAGATAAAACCCAAGGGGTTTGGGAGCTCAGGCAGTGAAATGCTTTCAGGGAAAGTAGGAGGACCTGAGTTTGATCTGAAGTGCTCACATACAATTTCAGGTATGTCTCACTCTTGTAATCTCAGGGCTGGGAACATGGAGACAGGTGAATCATCTAGGCTTGCTAACCAGCAGCCTAGCCATGTTTGTTACTTTTCTGTTGTGATGATAAAACACCATTGACTAAAAGCAATTTAAGGAAGCAAGTCTATTAAACTTAGAGTTCCAGAACTATAGTCTTCTCCATGCTGGGGTGACTCAGCAGGAAGTTGGCCAATCACATTTTATTCATATGCAGGAAGCAAGGGACAGGTCACTAAGGGGTGGCTGCAAGCTCTTAAAGCCTTCCCCTAAAGTGACATATTTCCTGTCACACCACCATACCTCCAGGTTCCGTGACCTTCCCAAAGAGCAGAGCACCACCAACTGAAGACCAAGTGTCCATAACTGTGGATCTGGAGTGGTATCTGATGCTTTACATTTCCGACAAGTCCCTAAGCTGCTGATACTGCCTTCCTGGAGACTATACTCGGTAGCATTGCTCTGTAGACATGTTTCTCACGAGGAGTGCTTTCTTTCCACATCCTGACATCTTCTCGCACCACTTGATTTCCTGCAAGAGTTAACCAATGTAGTTGTTTTCAAATATCTCCTTTCACAGAGAGCATTCTCTTTAGTTTCTGCTGCAGCATGCACACCTCTTGTATTTTGATACTTTAATCAAAACTATCAATTTAAACATCTTGTTTATAGGAAGAAAAAAAAAACCTGTAAGACATTATCTACTGTTCAGGGAGACTGTGAACATTAACTAAGGTGCTGAGTGCATAGCAGAGAAGAAAATTATGTTCCTCCTCATGGTTTTGGCCCCACTTTTACTATGGGCTTGTTGGTGGGAGGGAATCTAAGAACCTAAAGATCACTGAACACTACAGTGAAGAGTAATCTGGGGGCTGAAGGGGTAGCTCTGTTGTTAATGTGCTTGCCATGCAAACATGAGGATCTGAATTTAATTCCTGTAAAACCTGGGCACAATGGTCCATGCTTTGTTATCTCAAAACTAGGGAGGTGGACATTTTAGCATCCGTGAGTCTTGCTAGCTATCTACCCTAGTCTAATCATGAACTCCAGGAGCCAGGGAAGGACTTTATCTTAGGAAACAAAGGGGGCAGCTTCTGATGAATGACACCTGAGGTTGACTTCTGGCTTTCAGACACACACACACACACACACACACACACCAACACTCCAACACATATGAATGTGAACATGGACAGGAACATATGCACACATGTGAATGTCGACCCATATACATGTGGATGTAGACACACATAGACACCTGCACCAACACATATGAAAATAGTCACACACGTGTGCACACAGACACACGTGTGAACAGGTGCACACATATACCCAACAAGCAAAGATAGATTTTTGAAAGAAACAATACTGGCAAAGTTGTATAGCCAGCAATTCCTTTGCAAAGGCTCTGGGTGCTGATTATGGACTCATTGGATTTCCATGGTCCATAGCCTGTGAACCAAGCAACCAACCTGATTCTGAGAAGCAACTGCTATGTTCTGAAATTTCTTTTAGATTACATACCCAGAACTCCTGAGTCTTGAAGAGACTCCCAAAGGGCCATGGTTAGCCCCAGCACGGTGATGCTCTGAGCCCACTGGCTTCCCACACAGCAAGAGAAAAGTTGAGATTTTTCTGCTGAGGCCACAGCAGCCATGACACTGCTTCAAGGCAGCAAGCCATCTGCAAAATGTCTAGAAAGGCAAGTGCGTGCTATCTTCTTTCTGGTCTCTAATTTATTGGCAGAGAAATGTTAAGTAGACTTTTAAAAAAGAGTTACCATATTGCAGAAACAGATTGAAGGAAGATGGATTTGGGAAAATAGAATTTGCTGCAGGAGAGAATCCAGGTCTTGACAGGGAAGGCACGTGGCCCGGGACACAGCCCATGTGGCCTCCCTGAGTAAAGTTTCTCTACTGCAAAGAATCCTGACACCAGTGACATTTCTTGAGCAATTACTTTGAGTAAAATCTTGTGGTACATGCTTTTCTACAATTAATTCTTTCATTCCTCTTTCACCAAACGTACGAGTTCGTTATTATTATAATTTGAATGTGATAAGTGGGGGAAAGGTTATCTTTCTAAGGTTGTTGCATGGAGGATGGCTGATAGAGTTGGAATGTGGAACTGTGCTTTGTCAGAATCCAAGCTGCAGAAACACTTAAAGGGAGGCCAAACTTTATTGTTCAGAGCAATTCAATAACTCTGTGTATGCCTTGAATTATATTTTCCTCAAAATATGGGTTGAAGGAGTGGCTCAAGTGTAATTGATTTTGGAGACAGTGTCTCTATAGAAGCAATTGAAAGAAGTCTCACGGATAGATAGAGTCTTTTTTTTTTTTTAGAACTTGGGGTGTAACTAACTTGTACAGAGTCTTATGTTAGAGTCTTAGCACCATGGACAGCAACAGCGACATCCATAACAACAACAATAAAGCAGCAACAACAGCAAACTTAGCAAGAAACAAAAACAGTCCCCCAGTACTAGTGCCTTGTGAGTGTATAGAAATGGCCACCTCAGGGCACGAGATGAATGTGGCCTCCTGTAATCCAAGAAAAGGGGCTTCAGGGGGCCCCAAACCTGCTGACAGTATGACTTTACATCCCCTGATAAAGTACTGTAAGAAAATGGAGCTTTTTTTTTTGCTTCAATCTGTCAGTGTCTGACATTTTGTGATGGCAGTCCCAGCAATACATGCTGCCACCATTATGGATGGGTTCTGTTTTCTCACCCTTGACTTTGATCACATGACACATACTGGTTGGTAGAGCGTTGACAGGCCTTATGTGAACAGAGGGTGGAAGAGATTCAGGTGTTCCGGTGCGCGCTCTCATGCTCATACTCTCACTGTAGGGAGGCCTGGGAGAGTGTCTCCAAAAGGATGAGATGTACTGGGAGAGCCTCATGGCATGAAGCAGAGGGAGCTTGATGGATTCTGTCTAAGACAGGGAACCCTCAGAAATGGTAGTTCACAACCAAGCCTTTTTCCCCCAGAACCTGAACTCTGGATCTACAGCTGTCAGTGACTGTTGCTTTAAGCTCCTGAGATTTAGGCCGTCTGTGAGACAGCATTGCTGTGGCAGCAGCTCACATAATAACCAAGATCAGAAGAGAGCATGTCACCCTTTTTGCAAAATCACGTCTCTGATCATTCATTGGGGTGGGGAGGAATCAGGGTGTAAGAAGGTGAATAAAGGGAAGCTCTACTTATTCTCCCAACAATTATAATTGGGAGAGTCTGTATTCCTTTAAATATGAATAAAATGGAGCTATAATTTCATTTTGCTTTCTTCCAGAACAATATCTGCAGAAAGATACTTCCTGGTGGAGAGGGAGAGGGAGAGGGAGAGGGAGAGGG
>NW_021604620.1:9691653-9719015 GCF_004785775.1 Grammomys surdaster
GGGGGAGAGGGGGAGAGGGGGAGAGAGGGAGAGAAAAAACAGAGAGAGAAGGAGAAAAGGAAAGAGAAAGATAGGTTAGACTTTCTGATTCACTTCCCTTCAATTCAGATGACTAGGCTGATGACACTGGCTAGGAGGTCATCCTGTTATCCAGCCTATCCCTCTTGGTCCAGGCTCCCTTGGTGTCAGGATTTGCTGGGATCAGGGTAAAGCAGGGAATGTTGGAGAAATACAAACCTATAGGGGGTTTCCCAGTATTTAGATATGAGCATTTTGCTTAGACTTGCAGGAGAGGATATCTTCCTTACTGGCTCAGGTGGCTGAGATCTTAAATCTACAGCTTGAGGTACAAGGGGTGGGGTTCTAGTCTCCCATATCTGGAAGAGCCTACCAAGATATTGGATGTGAAGGAATGTCCTCAGATAGTGGGTAAGCTGTTGCTTGACATTGGAGTTCTGGGGAATAGTTCACTTTTCCAGCTTAGAATTTCCTTGTCTGCTGACCCAGGCACTGCCTTTTAAGCCTTATTGAGTGTTTATTACTTTACCTGGAAAACAAGGGCAGTGATAATATGTCCCTTACGGTGAAAAAATTTCTGCAATTCTGGAATTCATATTAAACTTAAGACTCAGTTTAGAAACATGTCACAGATGGACACTTATAAGTATAATCTCAGGACATTTAATTTATCTGCCCTGACATTCCTCTTGTGCTGATAAACCAAGGTTCCCAAGTAGCCTGCCTTTCTTGGAGACATGGGGTTCTAAATGCCAAAGCTAGGACAGAACAAGGTAAAATCTTTACAAAACCTATGAAGAAGAGACATCCCCATCTGTTCAGCTCTTAAGATGCATGTGTAGTCTGGAGTCCCAGGAGAGAAGGCTGGCATTACACATTTCCCCAAACGGAAATCATCTAGCAGCTGACCTGTCATCACGCTGTCCTGCTCTGCCTGGTTTTCATTGGTTGGTTAGATTAACCTGTTGCACAAGTGACAGGAAGCCCACTGCTGACCGACTGTCAGTACAAATCATCTTGAACAGCTTCTAAGGAGATATTTCCTTACATCAAGTGCTAATCTAACTTTCCCTTTTGGAACCACAAAGAACAAATCCCATGCTCTTCCCTCATGAAGACTCTGATATCTGACCAACCCTTATGGTTTCTGCTTTTGTGGACTCATCCACCACCTGCCCTCTAATCCCCAACATTCATTCATCCCATGTAGCCTGAACAGCATCTCTGCATGTTCTTGGTGATAAGAAGTAGAAATTCAATGGAAGCCGAGTGAGCCTCACAGTTCACCCATGTGTTCATGTAGTGAACAGCTTTTGCTGAATATGTTTTATGTTTTGGGTGCCATTCATGGTGCTGATGACAGGGTAGCAAGAAAGTGGAGTCCACCCACAGGGAGCTTGCACTCCAGTGTGGAAATATAGATTTCCCCTCAGTGGGTAAATGCAGACAGTTCAGGTAATAATTACTGTGTGGAAAACCAAGTAGGATGGAAAGCAGGGAGACTGGGAGGAATGCTATAGGTGTGTGTGGTTGTCTGTGAAAGCAGGGAGGAATGCTGCGGCTTGTGCAGTTGTCTGTGAAAGCTGGGAAGACAGAAGTAAGCCCTGACTCTGCTCTTCATCTTCCCTCCTGCTAGAAATGCATGCAATGAGGTTCTGAGACCTCTCATTTATACTCAGACTAAGCCCCAGTTTCTTCATCAAGCCAGTAGATGCTCTGTGCTTTACCAAGATAGAACGGTCTCAAGTTGCTGTAGTAGAATATCATTGGTTGACACTCTTCATCCTTGACAGATTACCACAGGATCGTCAGAGATGTCGGCACTCCTGAAACTAGAAGTGAGCTGCATGTCACTCAAAGCATCCCATAGGGTGTGGGCTATGTGACACCAACTTGGAAATTGCAGCACTCATTGTAAAGACCCTAGGTGGGTGTTTAGGGCTTGCCAACAGAAATAGAGCATGGCATTGCTCCTGGTCTTAAGTGGGCCACACCTTAACAGAGATAGCAATTCAACCTGGCCCAAAATGAGAAAAAAGTGTTGTTAAGAGCCATTCTAAAATAGTCAGTACTGAGCACGTTCATGTTCATGCCCAACCATTCACTCCCCAACTTCTTTTGTTTTAAAATTTTTTATTGGATATTTTATTTACATTTCAGATATTATCCC
The DNA here is from genome assembly GCF_004785775.1 of Grammomys surdaster. Classification (NCBI taxonomy): domain Eukaryota; kingdom Metazoa; phylum Chordata; class Mammalia; order Rodentia; family Muridae; genus Grammomys; species Grammomys surdaster. Next base: position 9,693,842 of record NW_021604620.1, read on the forward strand.
CTTACCCCATTCCCCCCCACACACCCAGAAACCTCCTATTCCATCCCCTCTCCTTCTGCTTCTGTGAGGATGTGCCCTCACCCACCCCTCAACTCCCACCTCTCCACCCTCAAATTCCTTCACACTCGGCATCCAGTCTTCATAGGACCAAGGATCTCCTCTCCCACCTATGCCTAACAAGGCTATGCTCCCCAAAATATACAGCTGGAGCCATGGGTCCCTCCCTATGGGCTCCCAGGCTTGTGGTTTTGATCCTGGGAGCTCTGGTTGGTTAGTATTGTTGCTCTCCTCATGGGGCCACAAACCCTTTCAGCTCCTTCAGTCTTCTCTCTAACTCCTCCATTGAGAACCCCATTATCAGTTCAATGGTTAGCTGTGAACAACTGCCTCTGAATATGTCAGACTCTGGCAGACCTCCAGAAGCTTGAAATAGCCAAGATTCAACTCATAGACCACATGAAGCTCATGAAGAAGGAAGCACAAGTGTGGGTGTCATCTGGAGACCATTCCACTTGGGTATCCATCCCATGTGCAGTCACCAAAGGTAGACACTGATGCAGATGTCAAGAAGTGTATGCTGACAAGAGCCTGATATAGCTATCTCACTCCCCAACTGCTAACAACCTTACCTGGCTGATCCCCAATTCTTCATCTGGAGGTATAGTATAGTATAGTATAGTATAGTATAGTATAGTATAGTATAGTATATAATGTTTTTGTTTTGTTTCCATAAGGTGCCTTGATTTAGCTAATGGGTGCCAGCAGACCTGGAACATACAGAGGGTGAGACTACAAACATGTATTTATATTTAGTAACACTCTGCTACTACCCTGAGAATAATGTGCCCAGGACCCCTATTTATCACTGGAACAGAAAAGAAAATTGTAAAGCAGGACTAACAACTCACATGAGCCACATCCACATCCCTGGTGATATAAAGGACCCTCCTTAGGTCTCTCCATGGCTACTGGAACCCAGATAATCACCTGATCTCATCAGCATTCTGGTGCATGAGATGCATAAAGGTTCTTTCAGTGTGCCCTGAGGTTTTCTCAGTAGTTTTCTAGGAAGTCTTATTTTGCTGAGAGATGGTAGCCACTGGCTTAAAAGCTAAATATTTGTCCAGATAAAAATGTTCTGAATTATTTTAGCTGCCCTCTTGGCATAAAAAAAAACATAGAACATGTAGACTTGGTTATATAATTTTGAACTTTAGAAATATTTAAAAGCTTAGGATGAAAAAATTGATTATCCCATGAATTTTAGTCCTGACAGATGTGGGATGCAGGAAGATGGAAGGGAGGCTAGAAGAACTCAAATGGCCAGAGTGGTAAAGGGTGGATCTGGCTTTCCTGAGTTTCTTTTGCCTGCTCCCTGGCATGAACTTAGAATGTACTGGGAGTTGAGCCTGTCTTGAGTGAAGGATCATTGTGGGGAGAGGAAGTTTGCCTTACAGCAGGACGGTGTAGAATAGACAGAGCACACATGGAGGATTCTCAGAGTAGCATCAGTAAGATCCCTAAGAGAAGCAATCAACTAGGGAGCACTTTCAAATCTTGAAGATACCAAGATAGTCTAGTCTGGGGGCCATGGAGGGCAGAGACGTCATAGTAGGTCCAGTAGAACACCGGAAGTAGGAACACCTTCTTCTTGGAGATAGTATTCTGTGGTAGCACCAAGCCCTGTTTCTCCATGTTATAATCCAGGGGAGATTTGGAGAGTATCAAGACAAGTAAGAGTCATTTCATACCCACATTCCACACACCCAACAAATGTGTGTGTGTGTGTGTGTGTGTGTATACATGCAAGTATGTGCTGAGGCTTCAGAAATCAAAAAAAGATAAAATACTTAATTCATTGAGATTCTTTTTTTTTAAAAAAGACTGATTTATTTATTTATTTATTATATATGAATACACTGTAGCTGTCTTCAGACACACCAGAAGAAGGCATCAGATCTCATTACAGATGGTTGTGAGCCACCATGTGGTTGCTGGGATTTGAACTCAAGACCTCTGGAAGTGCAGTCAGTGCTCTTAACCACTAAGCCAACTCTCCACCCCAATAGCTACGCCCAATGGACCCACGACCCTGAGATTAAGAGTCTCATGCTCTACTGACTGAGCTAGCCGGGCTCGTTGAGATTCTAAATGTCTTAGATCTGTCAATTTTTGGACCACATCCATGAGTCACAGCTTAGATGAAAGTTATTTTTCTTTCTCTGCATCCCTGTTGCGAGGGAACTGTGGTAGACCAAAGACTGAACTAGGTCACACATGTTCATTGTTGCCTGTTGATAATAGCCTAAGCAAATCAAGTCTTATTCAGAAAGCCTTTCCTTCACCTGTATCTTATAGCGTAGGGCCTTTATTTTCTAGTAGTTTCAGATTTTACATTGATATCTTCGATCCAGTTGATGTTGACTTTTGTGTATAGCAAGAGAGAAGAGTTTAATTTCATTCATTACATACAGACATTCAGTTTTCCTGGCACCATCTGTTGAAGATGCTTTCATTTCTTGAGTATGTGTTTTTCGTGTTTTTTTGCCAACTATCAAATGGCTGTAGTTACACCTATTCATGCTTAGATCTTCTGTTTTGTTCCATTGGTCTACACGTCTGTTTTTGTGCTAGTACCTTACTGCTTTTACTATTATAGCTCTGTAATGTGTCTTGAAATATGGAATGATAATTCCTCCAGTGCTTTTTTCTTCTTTGGTTAGAATTTCTTTGGTTATCGGCGTCCTGCGTAAAGCCATGGAGGGCGTGCCCCTAGTAAATGTGAATCGGAGACTTAGCAAGGGACCCGCCTTCTACTGTGCATTGCAGCAGACTAAATATCATTTCCTTTCAGCATCTGAGCCATTAACTTGTAGGGAAACGTCACAGAGGTAAAGCCTGATTTGAATGGCTTACGATGGGTAAGGAGAAAGCTAGATGCGCCCCCATATCAATGTTTCTGGAAGTAGAGTAGGTTAAGGGCGATCATCTGTATTCGTGCTTTAGAATTACCTTCGTGGAAGGGAGTATGGTCAGTGAGACATCAATCAGCATGTACATGATCTGGGGAGGGGGCACCGTCCTGGTAAAGAAGATGGGATGAAATCACAGCACCCACTGCAAAGACAGGTCCTGAACTAGCTTATAGGCTTAGCTCCATCCCTCTCCCTCCCTGCATCTTTAACTTACTTTCCAACTGTTAAAGGAATTGTCTCTATTTTCACTCACGAATTGAAAATCTCTATCCAAATAGCAATGGGATTAAGATAACAGCAAAAAAAAAATCCACTTTTGAAAGAAATAATCCTTCTTATGCTTAATCTTATATACATGCACCAGCACTAAATCATTTTAAACAACAATCAACTGCCCAGAAAGAATTACACAGTTGACAGTTAAAATATTTTAAATGGCTGTAGGACCAGGTAACCTTTCAGAGGCTTGTGCCCATGTGTGCAGGCGACTAGAAGCCAACCAGGCGTCTAGAGACTAGAATATTGATCTTAAACAATGACCGTCCTCAAATCAACTTCTCTCCTAGTAAATGAAGACAACATTTGGAAGTCCTGCCTTCTCTTCCTGATCATTCCATATTCTATCTCCAATTGATGAAAATAAACAGGGGAAATATCACAGAACAGAAAATGGAAAATAGGAATCATGGGTAAACGATTGATGAAGCAGGAGCCTAGAAAGAATCCTAGGTTAGCTGGGCTGTCTTGGAAGAAGGCTCAGAGACAGGCAGGCAACAGCATGGGAAGCTTATGGTTGGGAAGGGGAAGGCTCCACCCTAATGCAGGCCATGTTATTAATGTCTTGGCTGACTCTGCAGTAGCTTGGGATAGAGTTGCCCATTAGAAAGGCCATGAGTCCTACAGGAGCATGATCTTGGCTGGAGGGCTAGGCCTTGCGGACCTCTAAACCATGGGGAGAGCCCGGTGGACAGAAATGGTCACTGCTACCAGTTGACCATTGCATTTGGCCATTGTAGACACTGACATGATAGGGAGACTTCCAGAGAGCAGAGCACTGTATTCTCAGAAAGTCCTGAGAGCAGACTGAGCACAGTGAAGTTCACCAGCAGCCTCGGACCTGGAAGCAGTGGTGTGGAGAATCTTCAGGGCTGGATATGTGTGACACATGAAGTCCTGTGAGACCCATCCAAGAGTACTTTCAGGACTTACTGCTCAGCAGGGAGATCAGCACACCTTTTGTCTTTTCAGTTAGAGAAGTTCAGAGAGAGGGTGGGTGAAAAACCTTGTGCCAGTGGGAGGCTAAAGAATTATCCTTCTTGGGTTATCTTTTAAAGTATACCTACTCCATCTCTAATAAAATAGAAAGGTGACAGATGAGGCACCTGTGGCGTAGGGGAAGCATCCTGGTTTTCCCACATCCAAAAGTTATGCATGGAGGGAGAGAGAGAAAGAGAGAGAGAGAGAGAGAGAGAGAGAGAGAGAGAGAGAGAGAGAGAACTCAGTTGGTTAAAAACAAATGCAAGCATGAGGACCTTAGTTTCGGCCCCACAATACATGTTAAAAGGCTGAGTACAGTGGTCCATATGCCTAATTCCAGTACTGGGAAGCAAAGAAAGGCAGATACTGAGGGGGGAGGGAGTCACTGGCCAGGTGGCCTAGTCCTTTCGGCAAGTCTCAGGTTTCAGTGATAGATTCTGAAAACAAGTTGGAGGACTCCTGGGAAATAGCACTTGAGGTTGATCTCTGGCCTAGATGGGCACACATACATGCATATGTGCATTCATATACACATGTACACACTCGCACACACATATGCACACACTGGCACACACACACATGCACACACACGCGCCACACGCACTGTATGCACATACACACACACACACACACATGTACACACACATGCACATCTGGGTAGTTTTTCAGTTTCCTTCTCCTCCATATAACAAAAGCAGACCCTCTCCCTCCCGCCCTGTCTCACCTCTGCTATCCAATGTACATGTATTGCATTGCAGTGAACCACAGGTCAACAAAACCATCGATGGCTTCAAAGATCCTGGTGCCGACAGTCAACCACGGAGTGTGCACACGTGATAGTGAAAACAAGTCAATTTGTTATTGACTTGTCAGTTTGAGGCATGTGTGAGTGCCCCAACAGCTGGGTAGAGAGCTGGATCAATGGGAAATGAGTGACAGGAATTGGGAAGCCATGTCTGCGGACCGTCAGCACCTGCATAAGAAGCCCTGACAGGGTTTGGAGTTTTTACAGCTGAGAGAACTGGAACCCAAACCAGAACACAAGAGCTAGAGAGTGTTGAGAAAGAAATGCTCACAAATGCACTTGGTGAAGAGAGGGAGGGCAAGCCAGGATGGGATCTCATTGCTGAGAGCACCAAGACAATGTGTTGAGCCTTCAAATGCTTCAAGGAGTCTGAGATCAGTGACAACCAGACCGTCCATGGAATTGAGGAAGTAACAATTGGTGGTGGCAGCGGTATTTAATGGCGGACTTAAGACCCTGAACAATCTTTGAAGATTGTGAAGCATCATGGCGAAGAAGCACGGGCTTCCAGTAGAGGAGGCAGGGAGTATTTGCTTTGTGCTGATGGAGGCAGGATGTGGGGACAGACGTTCGCCACAGCATATTCACAGCTTCTCAGTTGCCTCCGACAGATAACAGAACATCAGCATTTTAAATAGACACCCCTGTGCTCATGATGAATTTATTTTTAACACTCTTGCATCCTCATCTCAAAATTAGCCTCTAGTGAGCTCGGAGAGATTGCCTGAAATTTGTCACTTAGGAGCATAAATAAAATCAGGAAAAAGAAAGGCTGTGAAAGAGGGGTTCAAAGTTTCGGGTCATTGCTAGGTGGGAGGAAAGGGTCACAGCGACTGGATGGCAATGGCGGGTCAGAAAAATGTATTCACCGAGGCAAGAGGCTTTAATCGCAGAGTCTGTTTTGGGTAGTGTCAACTGTGGCACGGCGTCTCATAGAACAAAACAGATTTTTTACAACTAATAGTTTTATCCTGTAAGAGAAGAAAAGGAAACTAATAAAATATAATAATAAGAGAAGTGTGGTTGCTGGGGAAACCAAAGCTAGAGACCCTGTGAGTTTTTAATAAATCAGCATAGGCAGGAGCATGGCATACTGCAGGTGACCCTGGCTGTGCATGGTGAAGAGGGACTGGTGGGGAGATTGAGCAGTCTCTGAATCCAGGTCTCACTGGTGACATCTCTTAAGGCATTAACAGAGTTCTACAGATATACAGACAGGAGTCTCTCACCATGATGTGAACAGTGGTGTGTCGTCATCGTAAGTCAAATTTGGGGCTCGACCACTTTGTGTACAGCATTGATTCCCTTGCTCAGCCTGCTGTACTTCAGATAGCCACATGGCTCCTGCCCGTGTTGTTCTTAGTCTGCATCTATGCATTCTCCCAGTGAAGCCTTCTCCAAAGAGCCTATTTAACATCCCATATATAGCTAGTCCTCATATCTCTCTGCCCTCCCTTATTCTATCTCTCCCCCACAACACTTATTACAATATAATGTTTTATTAAATCTTAGTTGCTCGAAGCAGCTCTTTTGTTTAAATAATTATTTTAATTTTTTAAAACTTATGTGTGGTGTGTCTGTGTGTAATGGTATCATTAGAGGCCAGAAGGAGAGAATTAGATCCCTTGGAAGTAGAGTGACAGATTTTCCTGAGCTGCCTGTTATGGGTGCTGGGAACAAAACTGGTCCTCTTCAAAAGCAATGCTCACTTCTAATCACTTAACCATCTCTCCAAACCTGACTTTGCCTGCTTTGATCACGGCCATATTCCAATACATTTATCATGGCCATATTCCAATACATAGGATGCTTGGCACAGCATCACTCTGTGAGCACTTTATGGGTGGTTGGAGAACTCAATTTTGGGTCCCTGTTGACTTTCTGGGTCTGTAGAAATGAACCCTTTCTCTTAAGCCACTGTGTAGTGTTCTCTGCCCACCAAATTCTTCATGTAAAGACCACTCAGAGCCGTTCAAAGTTGACCTCATCATCCTTGGCCCTTAGCCTGCTCTTAGGGCTTCCTGGATCGCCACTCAGAGCCTTCTCTCTGCCACGACACAACTTTGTCCTTCCAAATGCCTGGCAGGCTATAAGCTGGAGTATTCCTGAAATCTGTGGGTATTTGGAACATCAGAGCCTCAGCAGAGTCTTCAGAGAAACCTGGATTGCATTTCTCCAGAACTTGGAAAGTATGGTACCAGCTCACCTGATGGGTTCTTTCCCTCTGCTTATTAAAGAATTAAAGGACAGGAGAGTAGCGTAGAGCAAGGTCAAGGCGAAACTTATTGTCATGCTTTATCCCAGTAGAGAAGGGGCTTCCAGAGCCAAGAGTCTACCAATTCTAAGGGACTCTGCTTATTTATTTGAGTTTGAGTATCCTATTCTCCTATTGGACTGAAGGTATTCATGTCTGCCTTAGGGTGAGGGGATTAGGTTCCTGCATCTCTCTAGGAACACAGAAATAGGACCCCCTTTCTTGGTGCATGGGTCCAAAACATTCACTGGTTGGCTGGGGTTAATGATAGTCCAATCCTCCGCTATCCTCAGTAGTGTAACAGAGAAAGAGAAACTTATTACAGGTAGAAACAAATGTCCCACTCATTTGTGGAAATGAAGTTTAGTGTGTGGGGCCAAAGAAACCTGTGTATGGGCCATGTATCCAGTATAGTGAGCTGGACTTGCAGAGATCAAGTGGGGACTGTAGCTTTATGCAGTCTTTGAATAGATTGCCACATATGTGGGTTGGATGTGGATCTGTCTACTCTTGCATTTCTACTGTGGATCTCACCAGACAATCACAAATATTAAACTGTTCTCCCTGGGCTGCCCAGTGAACGAGTGCTAAGGTTGGGATTTGGATATGAGTTTGTTTGCATTGCCACTTCTGCTCCACTGAACCAATTCTCTTTGTACTATGAATTGTGAATGAAGCCGCACACTGATACACAGCATGTGACAAGGGCATGCTGCCCTGCCATTCTTTTTCTGCAGTTACCTATGCACCTCTGAGAGATGTCCCCACTCACCATGGTTGTAGCAGACACATTTCTCCTTCTGGGCTTGGGGGTCTACCTTCTTTTGTTTCTCTTTCTTTCTTGGCAGTATCTGCATTAATTTTCCTTTTCTATGACCTCTACAATATGTCCAGTTTTGTGAATGTCTCTTAGAAAGAAAAGAAAGAAAGAATAGAGAAATAAAGAAAGGAAGGGAAAAAGGAAGGAAGGAAGGAAGGAAGGAAGGAAGGAAGGAAGGAAGAAGCAAAAGAAAGAGGCACTTCCTGTGTTCTCTGGCTGGTTGCTCTACTTTCCTGTCTTCTAGACCAGGCTTGCAGGATCAGTCCTTTGCTCAGCTTATCATACCTGTTTGGCCGGCACTCACTGAGCCTCTCCAGCCCAGGCTGGACCATCTGTATATCTAAATCAGTGCGTCAGTCAGTGCGTTTACACGTGTCATGATCCCAGATGCATTTGGATTTCTTTCTGACTTTCTCCTTTCCCTTTGTGCAGCTTACACTTTCTCTTCTCTTGGATGATTTCTCTTGGATAGACACACTGCATCCTTGTGCTTCTGCTCTTCTGCAATTTTCACTCATTCAGCAAGGAGTTAACCTGGAATATCGGTAGAGGACACAAACTTGTGTGATGACATTGTATCTTGTATCGCATTCGCACTTCCTGAGGGGACTTCCTGTCACTGTTTCCTGTAGTTAAACCATCTTAGATTTGATCTTACCATTTTCTTAGTTCCATAGTCTCCTTGACATTGTTGAAGTTCTGGCCAGTCCATGCTTGTGTCTTCATTCCAAGAATTCTGGCCCACACATGTTGTATGTCACAGTGCAATAAGAAGAGGGTGAAACAAGCGGACATATTTTATAGTTTCTGCCCTACCACTCTAGAAAAGGCTCATCTAGCCTAGGCTAGCCTTGAGCTTACTATGTAGCTCAAGATGAACTTAAACTCTTTTAATTTTCCTAATGTGTATATATGTTTTACCTGCATGTATGTCTATGTGCACATTTGATAACCATGGAGGATAAAAGAGAGCTTTGGATCCTCTGGGACTGGAGCTGCAGGTAGTTGTGAGCTACCATGTGGGTGGGAAACAAGCCCAGGTTCTCTGGAAGAACAGCCAATGTTCTTAACCTCTATGGCATGTCTCCAGCCTGATCTTGAGTTTTGGATTCCTGCCTCCTCTACTCAAGGCCTGGAATCACAGGCACACACCTCCACAACAATCTGTATTTTATTAGTTTTTGAAATCTGAGTAGTGCACACGACCTCCCACAACAAAGACAGCTCTGAGGCAAGTTTTGGAAATCGTTTTCTGTCCCAAGGTCTCCCTGATTGAAGAGAACCTGAGCACATTTTAGGTGGGCACAGCTGCTAGGCATTGTGGGAAGAGGTACAGAGTAGGGTCTGAGACTACAGGAACAGAATAAAGTTTTTATTGCGACCCTCAGCTCTGCAAAGAGTTGCTCAAAAATTAGGCTTCTGTCATTCTCTTACACGAGGCTCTCTGAAAAGCAACATGTCTGCAGGCATGCTGTGACTGGAAAGTCTGGGGACCTGGAGGCTCAGGGGTTGACAGTGCCAATTAACAGAAAGAGTGCAGGCTTGTAAAAGGGCTGCCAGGGACTGGCAGGTCTTCTCTGCTTCATTAGGGTGACTTTGAAAAGGTTGTAGGCAAATGGCACCTTTCACTTTAAAAATCCAACTGGTGGCTTCTTAATCATTTTTGAATCTTGATTTTGAGCTGTCCACTGTAGCAAGGACATGCCACAGCTAGCATTACTCAGAACCCGTGGCGCGAGGAGTCTACATCTTTCAACGCCTCCGTCCTGCTCGCCATACTTTGCTGTTAGCTTCCTCCTCCTTGACACTTTCCTTAAAGCCCCCTCCTCCCAGTGAAAGCCCACGCCATATCCCAAGTCTGTTGCAGAGAACAGACTGGAAGACATCTGCCTCTTGCCTTTTTTTTTTTTTTTAAATTCCTCTAATTGATGGAGCCAAGACTCCACACCACAGCTCCGCTCCCCGAACAAACCAAATGGTGGCTGTTGGCAGCATATTGACAGCTTGTTAATGAAGGGATCCTTGACAGTGTGACAACCTGCCTGGGCTGCTACAGGAAGCCAAGTCCGCCCCCACACAAGCCCCAAGTAATTAACAGGTGGGGGAAAATGGCAAGAAGCTGCCACAGGGGAGAAGAGAAATATACTCAACAAAATGAATTATGTAGATTTTTAAAAATGATTTTGATTCTGCAATATCTTTCTTATCTCTTGCTAGGAAGCTCCCCCGGGAAGAGTGTTTTCTTGGGGGCCAGATGAGTGTGGGTTTGTGTCTCAGTCTGGTGGCCTCCTCCTTCCCTGGCTTTGGAAGCCTTTGCTTCCTGGACCTTAGTTTGTGAGAAGTCACCTGATTGGGTACAATTTGTAAAAACATACGCATAGATGACACATATCTGTCTTAAGTTGTTAAAAAAAATCTCTTTTTTTTTTGGTGATGGATTTGCTTGTGTTCTTACATTTCTTTTTTTATTTTCCTTTCTTTTCTTTTCTTTTTTTTTAGTTTTTCCAGACAGGGTTTCTCTGTGTAGCCTTGGCTGTCCTGGAGCTCACTCTGTAGATCAGGCTAGCCTCGAACTCTCGAACTCAGAAATCTGCCTGCCTCTGCCTCCCAAGTGCTGGGATTAAAGGCGTGCACCACCACCACCTGGCTGGTGTTCTTACATTTCTATTTTTACCAGTGTTTGAGTTTTTAAAAAAAGATTATGAAGTTGGGCTATTGTTTTCTGGAGGGCATTAATTGTATGTTTGCATGTTTATACATGTGCATGTATATATGCATACATGTGAGTTTGTATGTGGAAGTCAGGGGTCAATAGCAGGTACTGTTTTTTTTAGAGTTGTCTATCTTGTTCTTTCTTCTTGACACAGAGTCTCTTCATGAACCTGTAGCTCACTGATGACGGGAGAGCTGGTGGTCACTGAGTCCCAGAAATCCTGCCATCTTTGCCTTGGCAGCATTGCGATTGCAAGAACACACCTGACTTCTTATGTGTTTGTCAGAGATCTATACTCAGTCTTCATGCTTATGCCACAGGCACTTTCCTGACTGAGCCATTTCCTCAGCCCCTGGGCTTTGATCTTTTGAGTGTTCATAGCATTTTAAATGATCACATTTTCCCGGTGAATTCCCTTTATTATCAGAGGGTACCTCTGCCCTTCCAAATCTCTTGTCATGCTTTCTGTCCTACTTTTTGTGTATTCAATGTTTCTGTGTTTTCAGGTGAAAACTGCAGAAAACAGACAGGCTCAGGCTGGCTCAGGCTAGCTCAGGTACCTCTCTCCAACTCCACCAAGCCCACAAATATTCACACATATCACTGTGAAGAAACCCCTTGGAGCCCAGTATATGGCACATCTGATTGGACCCTTCCCCTGAGCTCTGACAGACACCAGGAAAGAAGCAGACACAATGTCTCAAAACCTAAATTTGTAGCTCCTGGTGTTTCACCAAGGGCTGGATTTAATTTAGGAGACATTCAAGGTGATTTAAAGCAATTGCTTTCAAGCTTCCTTGAGGCTTAGATTCCCTTAGGAGTTGATGAAAGCTCTGAACCCTCTTCACGGGGGGAAAAGCACAAACATATACTTTTAAACAATTCCAGCCCATTTCAGTGTATCTCTCAAAGCTCTGACTGTGCCTCTGATTAAATATCCATGTTATAAATACCAGAGAGTGAAAGGAAGTTGCATTCTTCACTCGTTTCATTTATATATGCATTTGTATCTTTATTTGTTTTATTGTTATTTTAAACAGTAGCTCACCCTGCAGCCCTAGCTGATTCGGAACTCACTATGTGTAGCTATCTACCTGGCCCTGAATTATAGGTGATCCTCTTACCCCAGCCTCTTTAGCGTAAGGATTATTGGCATGAATAGCCATGCCTGGCTGAGATGGAGACTTTAAATGATTTCAAACTTATTTGTCAGAAGCCAGATTGTGAAATTCTGGCAGAAAATTGGCTGTGAAGCAAGCTGGTAGACAGCATTCTTTCATGGTGTCTGCTTCAGATCTTGCCTTCGGGTCTCTACCTTGACTTCCTGTGATGATGGACTTATAAAGCACAAGATGAAATGCCATCTCTCTCCCTACTCCTTCTCAAAGTTGGCTGATGACTTTGGCCGATGGTAGAATCAGGTTTACCAGAAAGACCATGGGCGAGTAGACTGCCTTGTGTGCAGTGGAGGCCTGAGCTATTGACTAGGTAATAAGTACAGTGGACCCATCAAGCCATAGCTGAAGTACTCAACCGGTATACCTGAAGGAAGGCTTCCATAGCTCATACAGTGCCCCAGGCTTCCCTCAAGAAAAACCCAAGGAGAAAAGTTCACACAGCATGGAAGAAGACCATCAAAAGAAAGGATCTGGATGTCCCAGAGAGAGAACATTCACACCAAGAAAATCAGCTGGAAACAAGTTTCAGTAGAGGTGTGTGGAAAATTCTCAGAATAAAAGAAAGAAACAGAATCCATTTGAAAGTAGATGGTGCAATATGACAGGCCAACTGGAAAACAATTACTTCTGGTAGAAAAAAAAATCATTGCAGTAGATGCGGGGGAGTAGTTACAGGTACACTGTACAGCAGACAAGACTAGAAAATGAAAAAAAAATATTTGTGATGATTAATCTCAGTTGTCTTGATTGCATCTAGAATAAACTAAAATCTAACCTGAGATGGGTTTTCTTATTTATAGTATTTGAAGTAGGAAGACCAATCTTAAGAGACTACACTTTCCAGTGGCAGTCCAGATAAAAGGAAGAAGGAAATATCTTTGTTCCTGCTGACTCTCACTCTTGCTAGAAAGTTCAACTAGCCCCATGTTGCAGAACTTATTCATAGATCTTAGAACTAATTTCTTTGGGATTCTAGTGTACCCTGAAGAACAACAGTTCTCCAATAACTCTCAGGACTCAACACTAGACTGGGATTGAACACCTATCAGATTCTTTTTTAAAGTATTTATTTTATGTGCATTCATATTTTTGCCCGCATATATATCTGTGTGAGGGTGTTGGGTCCCTGAAACTCGAGTTACAAGCAGTTATGAGCTGCCATATGGTGCTGGGAATTGAACCCGGGTCCTCTGGAAGTGCAACCAGTGCTCTTCCTCTGAACCATCTCTCAAGCCCCTCAACTATCAGATTCTTAGTCTCTCCAGTATGAGCCAGCCATTGTTAGACTATGCAGACTGTATCCAGTAAGCCAGTCTGTTAACACACACACACACACACACACACACACACACACACACACACACACACTCATACACCCATTCATTCATTTAATCAGGTATGCTCTTTAAAGAACCCTGACAAATATATCATTGGAGAAAATAATTGAGAATATAGTAGAGACTTATAAAAGCTGAGACTATGAGACAGACATAGGGAAGTAGATTGCGGCATGCACAATTAAAAGTTTTTTCTTTCTTTTTTCCTGTGCAAGTCCCTGTGTGGGTAAGTTCATGTGATTTCAATGTCTGAGGAAGACAGAGGTACCCTATGAATGGCATTGCCTACTGTTAACAGCTGAGAGTCTCTCCAGCCCAGAGCAGGTAGATTTCCACCGTCTACAGGACAGGGGAATGGTAACACTGGTGTTTAGGGAGAAGGTAATGAGAGTTTCCTGAGATCATCAAACAGTCACTGCCAGACAAATGCACGCTTCTCTGTTTCCATCCTCAGTAATAGACGCCAGAAAGAAAACCATTTCCAAAGCCCCTCAGAAAAATTTTCCTGGTTTTAAATCTCAGCAACACAGTGATTCAAACACAGAACCAACCTCCCTCAATCCAATAGGACAGCTACAGCGTGGGGGGTCATAATCGCTGGCAAAATTAAAAGAAACTCCTAGTTTGATCTTAATTATCTTAATATTTTTGTATCACTAGCAGTTCTTGTATTAAACATGAGTCACTTATATAATAAAGATAAATATTTTAAAAACTAATAACCTGGTTCAAAGTATAGGAAGACCGTGCCTGAATCTGCTCATATGGAACTGCCTGGGTCTGTTCATAGTCTTTATGGCTTAGTAGCAGTCACATGGTGTTCTGTGTTCTTTTCCCTCTTATGTGTGGTCTTCTTCACAGCACACGTATCTGTTAGAGCCCATGACACATTTAGGTCCATGGGCTGTTTAATTTTAAATGCTATTAAAATCAGAGGAGGGCTGGAGAGATGGTCTACTGTTGGGTTCCCAGCACCTATGTCAGTTGGCTTACAACAGCCTATAACTTCAGGAGATCTCATGCCTCCACGGGCACCTGCAAGCATTTGAATGTTTATATACACATAAATATACATGAATAAATCATAAAAGAGATCTTTAAAACTCAAGAGGACAAGATAAATATAATAGTAATGGTTTCACTCTTGATATTATGTCTTTACATCTATGAAGTGATGAATATTAAAACACATTTACACACATATACACACACTAATGAAAGAGGAGACCCATAGGTCCAAAATGCTTTGGACCCATGGATATCCTAGGGTAATCTTGCACCTCTAATTTAATGTTCTAATTTTGGTTTCCACAAAAGCAAAGAGTCTAAGTTCTCTGGGGAACATTTTTGAGGAGAAATCTTAGCAAGCAGATGTGGACTGCAGGGAGGCAGCCAGAGAAGGAGGAAGTGCCAATATCCTCTATGCTCTGTACACACCTTGCATGAGTCAGTTTAATTGAATATCTCTATCCTCGAAAATAAACAGAATTTCTCACAGTAATGCCCCTCTTCCAGTGAAGGTGCAAGAGATGGGCGTTCATGTATTGATCATTGTCCTTCCTGTGTGAAGTACTTCCCTAGAAGGCTGTCACTTCCCTTATATGGATGGAGCTGGCAGAAGGGCGGAGGGACTCCCTGGCACTAGAGCAGGACTAGAAGCAGAAAACACTGAGTGCTTGTTCAAGATGAGACACTGTGAGTGTTCAGGAGAAACAGTGTGGCTGATACAGGTGATGCCAAGAGCAGAGCGAGGCCACCAGGATGTGACTTAGAGTTCCCAACTGGAATTCTCTTGGAATTAATTTTAATTACACCTGTACACTCATCTCCATTTATTTTTGTAAGAGCTCAATTTACACTAAACAACACTGCATAGTTATGTGTGTGTGAAGTATATATCTATATCTATCTATATGTGTGTGTTTGTGTGTGTGTGTGTGTATAAATATATATTTGTGCATTAAACATATTTAAGGTTCTAGAAATGGAAATTGCTTGAGTTCATGAGCCATGCTTATTTCATAGAACCTTGCATATAGTAAATATAGGATGCATAGTTTTAATTTAACTTGGATGAGGAATTCCAAGATTACAAATTAGGAGAACTGAATTTCAGACCCCATCCCAAAACCCACAAGGTACTTGATACTGGGCCACTTCTCCACCTGTTTTGGATCCCACAGCTATATCTATAAAGTAAGTAGCTGATACACTTTCCTCTAAAGATCCCCTGGATCTGCCTGTTGATTCTCATCTAGCTCAGCTTTATTCAGCATTTTAGAGCCCATTACATTCCAGGCCCAGTGTTAGGATTTCCGTTGCTGTGAAGAGATATGATGCCCAAAGCAACTTATAAAGGACAACATTTAGTTGGGGCTGACTTATAGGTTCTAAGGTTCAGTCCATTAACATCATGGAGAAAAGCATGGCAGTGTTCAGGCAGGCATAGGTCAGGCAGAACTGAAGAGTTCTACATCTTGTTCCAAAGGCAAACAGGAGAAGACTGTCTTCCAGGTAGTTAGGAGGAGGGTCTCAAAGCCACCGCCACAGTGACACACTTCCTCCAACAAAGCTACACCTACTCTAACAAGGCCATACCTCCTAATAGTGCCACTCCATGGGCCAAGCATATTTCAAACCACCACACACAGGATTGTAGAGATAAAACCAGCATTATTTTACTGAATGGGGATGAAACATCTCTTTTAGAGGTGAAACATCTGAAGGGTTATAGCACCATGGAACAGATGTGAGAAGGAAGTAGTGGGGACATGTGCCTAGGGGGCATTTAACCAGACCTGGACATGTCAAGAGGAATGCACAGATATACCACTAAGATGTGCAGAATATTCTGGGCAGAGCATGGCCCAGAAAGAGGAGACATTGAAATTGCAGACATCTGCATAAGTACGGAGAAGACATGTTTCTAGGGCTCAATAACCTTGGGAACTGTGTTATCCCAAAGACTCATTTTTTCTTCCTGTGGATGGCTATTTGATATTCTCATTAGACTAAGCCCAGGAAAGACACTCTCAGTATATGGACAAATGGCAGCTCCCAGGGTAAGAGACAAGACACAGCTTTCTCTGTTTGCTGGAAAAGGGGAATCAACTTTTTCTTTGTTTCTCATTAAACAGCATTGTGGAGATGGGCTTTTAAAAACAATCACAGCCACAGGCCAATAGGAAAAGATCTGTTATCTACTAGACAAATCATCAGCCCACTCATGTATTTTCAGTCAGCTCAGTGTCCCTCTCTTTGATAATAAGGAATAGATTTCTTTCTAGAAATCAGTCTCTAATATTTTCTCCCTAATTGTGTTAACTGGAGGTTTTGGATTACTCCAAGTAAAAAGTCACTGACATGGTCTGGGGAAGTAGCCCTTCATGCTAAGTTCAGAGAGCACACTGCAGGAACCCCAATCCTGTAGGTAGAATGCTGGCATGCCACTCTCTGATTGATATACTCAAATCAGAGATGGCATCAACTATATGTCATGATGTCATTTTTCATAATATTCTTTCCTGATAAAGGTGACACACCACAAATAAATGCCAAACTGAAAATATTGCTCTTCATGGAGAAACAACCATTTCAATAACCAGCTTCTTTACAGAAGACTAACAAATGAAAAAACTTGCCAAAACAGTGAGTAGTAGTCTTGCCAACATTTCCCCAGGGAAGAAGCAAGATCTTGAAGACTTTGTTACTTGGAGGAAAGCTCATTTCTTAGAAAAGTGGTTCTCTGAAACAGTCTTTGGTGCTAATGGGTATTCTGGCAACTGTCCGTCCCTCGGTTATAATAACTGCTTAAAGTTCAATGTGAGTGTCATCACTTTAATCTACGAATGGATATCTCAGCCTTAATTTGTATTGACTCTTGGTCTTATCATTTGTGAACTGTTAACAAAAGAAACAGTTCTCATTTTAAAGGAATAGAAGATGCTGTTTATGTGGGAACCCAGTTATGAGTGATCACAACCAAGGGACATAGGTTTAGATTTGCTGAATATCATGGTCCAGTGAGATAGCAATTTCATGAATTTTTTCTAAGAATAGAACAAAGAGCCTGTGTGCAGGGCATAGATCAATGCCTGATGTTTTATTGCCCCCTCTCTAAACACACACACACACACACACACACACACACACACACACACACACACTCGAGTGTATGCATGCATGCATATCACTTACATGGAAGCGCCTACAGAAGTCAGAATTGGGCATTGTATCCCATAGAACTGTAGTTATTGAAGTTGTGAGTGATCTAATGTGGGTGCTGGAATTAGACTTCAGTCATTTGCAAGAGCAGCAAATATTCTGAGTTATATTTCTTGTTATCTATTAACAAATAGTATTCATCTCAAAACTTTCTGTCTCAAAATAGTAATGGTAGCTATCATTATGGAATGTTGACTCCAGCTTTTTATTCTCAGTGGCTTTGTGGGACTTGGACATAGGAGTTGAGACTGTGGACATAGGAAAACTTCACAAATATGTCTAGTCCTGGGACAACTGAAAGGAGGATTAGTCTGGAAGATGTCTCTGTTCACACAGATTATTCAATGGCTATCTTGGATGCCTCATGGTATGAGAGTTTTGACATTGATTTCCTTTTGGCCAATGACTCTCCTTAGAGTCAACCTCCTCAGAGTCAGCCTTCTTAGAAACACAGTTATCAGCCACAAGGCTTCCCTTTCCATCCCCTTGACTACCTTAAGAAGTCAACCATTGATACCTCAAGAGCACTCTTTTGGTTACAGTTGAGTCCCCAAGTCTGGCTCACATTCAAGGGGTGACATGATGTCAGAGTGTGAACACTGACAGATTTGTATGCTAGGGACTGTCCTTGGAGACTAGCTACAGTGGATGCACCCTGAATACTCAGAGTCTTTTGGAATGATAGGCCAGCTTTTCCTTAAAGCAGAAGTTTGGCCTGGGAAGATTCATGGGGTTGAGGAAATTCTTTTAAATCATTCAGTTAAAAGATATCTTGTGGCATGGGGATGGATGGGTGTGCTAGATAGTTTTGTGCCAACTTGACATGGAATCAGTTGAGAAAATACCCTAACCAGGTTGCCTTTTGGGCAAGACTGTGGCACATTTTCTTGATGGATGATTGATATTGGGAGGACCTAGACACTGTGGGTAGTGCTACCTCTGGGGTGGTGGTCCTGGGTGCTATAAGAAAACAGGGTGAGCAAGCCATAAAGAACAAACTAGTAAGCAGTACCTCTTCATGACCTCTGTATTAGCTCCTGTCTTCAGGTTCCAACCCTAAGTTTCTGTCCTGACTTCCCTTAGTGGTAGACTGTTACCTGAAATTGTAAGCCAAAGTAAGCCCTTTCCTTCCCAAGTTGTTTGTTGTCAAGGTATTTTATCAAAGCAATAAAAACCCTAACTAAGACTGTGGGTTTGGATATGTGAAAAGACTCTAAGGGTGCAGGGATTGGCAACAACCAGCTCTGTTGTTGCCACAGAGGGAACATAGGTTCATATGTATGAGAAGAGTCATTAAAAGACTCCCTAGGAAAGGTCAAGGGCTAAGATGTAACACAATGGTAGGACCCTGCCCAATACATGTGTAGTTAATGGGTTTAGTTATCAGCAAACTGAAATTAAGTAAGGTGAAAGATGTAAAGGACCAAGGTGAAATTTGTATATTAGGAATATAAGGATTGTGCAGAAGCAAAAAGGAAAGTAACCACAGCACAGATGACTCAGCACTCTGAATCCTCACCTGATGCTCAAGAGATCCCCTGACCCCAAAGCCGGAAGTTATTCACATCTAACCCATGCCACTCATTCCTCTACCCTCCCGATCTTGATGCTCTCATTTCTCTTGGATTTTTGGTGACTCTGGATTCAAGTTTGCTTTTAGGAAACCTAGGATTTAGAGAGCACATCATGGATAGTCATTTGGAAGTAAGACCAACTCTTCTGTGGTTAAAAATCTGATCTAAAAAGCAACGAGATTTCCTTTTAGAATGAATTGATGTGTAATGGTGGCACACTCAAGAATGTATTAAAAATCTAGTATCTAAAGTGGTGCATGAACAATAGACTATGTGCTGTTGTTCTCTGTTCTATGTTCAGAATGTGCCACCTGGTCTCAGCCTCACCTCAGTTACTTACGGTGTCATCTTGAACAAGTTAGTCCGTGTGTCTGTGACTCGGTTTCCTCATCTACAAGATTAAAACAAGAGCCCATTTCCCAAATAGTCATTTTAAAGATTAAGTGACTCATTAATACTAAATACTAATCAGTATGTATTAATACTAAAACATTGGAACTAGAATAGTTCTGTCACTTATTTTTACTACCTGAGCCTGATATATATTCTATCCTTAATATTTTTGATTGACTATGTATAAACCAATTAGACCAATAATGATAAAATTTTACTCTTATAGGGTTACCAATATTGGTACTGTAAGTCAAGATATGTAAAATATTTTTAATTAAAGGAATAGCGATAGCTTGTTTAGAATAGAAAAGATGAAAAATATATTCATAAGTATGTTTATCAAAAAAACAAGTTATTATTCATACAAAGAAATATTATATAATTATTCAAGTACGAAGTTATGTGAAATATAAAATATGGAATAATCAACATATTCAACAAAAGCATTTCAGTGCATAAAATCTTATGTTATTAATAGCAGAATATATTTTTGTATTTGTGAACACATATATTGCATGCTCGCTGTCTTGAATTCTGTTGCTGTGGGAGTACATATCTAGTGCTCCTCTGCATGTCTTCATTCTTGTACAGTTCAGAGTCAATCCATGAAACAGTGCCTCCCACATTCATGGTGGGACTTCCTACTTCAATTAACAATAAAAACAATCACCCACAGATATGCTCACAGGCTAACCTGATCTAGAAAATTTGCTCACCGAGACTTTCTAGATTGTGGCAAATTGAGAATTAAAACTAACCATCATATCACACCGTCATTATCATCACCACCACCACCATTATCATAACAATCATCACCATCATCATAACCATCGTCATCAACGTCAACCATCCATCCATAGCAATTTGTCAAACGAGGTTGTCTAAGGGAAAGAGAAGTATTGGCTGACTTTTGTTTTTCACGTAAGCAAAGTCCATCCTACTTAGAAACTAGTCAAACAATCCAGAGTTTTTATAAGACAGAAGCTTGGGGCTGGAGAGACAGCTCAGTAGTTAAGAGCACATATTGCTCTTACGGTGGACCTAAGTCCGTTTCCTATTATCTAGTTCACTAATACCTGTAATTCCAGCTGCAGATGACTCTGGACCATCATCCAGCTTCCTGTGCTCATGAGTACCTCCTTTCCACACACAATATATGTATTTGAAAATAAAAAGTAGAACTCTTAGAAAGTGAGAACAAAATCCAGTGTTAAAGAAGAATTGTTGTATAGGATCATAGAAGAGGTTGAGTATATTTCCAAGCATCCAAAAGAGTTACAGAAAAAGCACATATATAAACATAGACTCTGTTCTGTGTGAGGTAGTGCCAGGCCCTTTATCTGATAAATCCCCTGTGAATTGACTTCCAAAGATTGATTACAGCTCAGCCTTCCACTCCTTTGGCTTGGAAAATTAGATTGAATACCATTATTAACTTTGATTACTAGACTTGAATTTTCTGCAAGCTCATTTAGCCCTTCACAAGTACTCCTGTGGAAGTCTGTATTCTCAGGAGATGGGCATACTCAGGGTAGACCAGAAATACCTACTATGTGCCAGAGCACCCATCACAATAGTTAGTCCTTTCACTTCCTCTCTGAGTAGACAGCATTATCTCTGTTCAAAATAAGAGTCAGACTTAGGTGGCTAAATAATTTAGTTATGGCACCCAGAATTAAACAACACAAAAGAGACTAAGTGGGTGGTGCTCCAACTGGTACTTGAGCTCAGAGAAACCTAATATATATGTCTTAGAAAGTTTTTTGAGGATGATCAACCTTAGGTACCACGTCAGCTTGGGCAGGTTCCTCTTATGCCAATGAGAATGGTGTGGTTTGGAAGGAGAAGAGAGGCACTAATCATTCAGAAAAATGGTCCAGGATGGAACCTTGCTCTAGGCCTTTGGATGCTGATCCAAGTGTGTCTTCAGGCTTTGCACTGTTGCTTCTTTCTAAGTTTGAATCCTAACAGTAATATTATTCTTGGATCTAGTGCTATAGATCTGGAAACAGTCCCTTTACCCTTGGGTCTCCATGTTATTTCTTTATGACTTAACCTGTAGAAGGTGGAAGTGAGTTACTTGGTTTTAGGAATATTTCCAGCTAACTAACATTTTTGTTTCACTTTTGTGAGACAAGTCCCCACTTTCTAGCATAGGCTGTCCTGGAACTCATAATTTAGTTAAAGCTGACTTCAAAACTTTGGTGATCCTCCTGCCTCAGCTTCTTAAGTGTTGCCATTATGGGAGTCAGCTGCTGTGCTCAGTTGGAAGCTACTGATTTTTATAGCTTAAAATTTCTGCCTCTCTCCACAGAAGATTAGATGTGTCTTATAGAAAATATTGAGTCGTTTATTTGATTTGGACTTTGTAGATTTCTTTGTTCTGTCCCGGGTATGCCAGTGGTACTTAATTTGGCTTACCTAACGGAGCAATGATCTGTCATCTATTTAAGATATACAGGAGGCAGGGGTTCTACTGCTTAGAGGTATGGATATCACCAGCAGAATATGAAGTACAAGGCTCCACATTGGAAGGTGGAATTTTTTCTTTTCTATTCTTGCCTGAGTGGATGACTGTATGTGCCCCCTCCCTTTGCCTGTGGGAAGAATGACTCTATGGATGTCACTTGTTATTGTATTATACAATGTAGGAAATGTAAAGGAATTTTTATACATGTGATGAAGATCTCTAGCTTGATTTTGAACTTATAAAATGGAGATTTATCTGAGCAGAATTGATCTAATTAGGAAGGCCCTTTAAAAGAAGGCTTAGGGTAGCTGTAGGGTTGTAGGGCACCTCTTATCTGCCTTGAGTTGCATATTCACAGGAAATTAATTCTTCTAACAGCCCCAAGAGCTTCACGAAGCTTCATGGTCTAGATGAGCATGCAGCCTACAAAGACCTTGACTGCTGCCTTAGGAGAGCCTGAGTAAAGAACCTGCTAGGACCCGCTCAATCGTCTCGAAAGCTGTCAAGTTTGTTGTTCTGTGTTATACAGCCCAGAAAAATCACACATACCCCTCCTCTTGAAGACAGAATTTAGACTCTATCATGTGACCAACTACAGGGTCTACATTTGTCTTCTCTCATTTGATCCTTTATTAAACCTACTGAAGTATTTTTCACGTAAGAATCTTCAAGGACAAAAATCTATACATCTTGATGTACCACTGTCTGATATTTGTCAAGTTACTTAAATTTCTATGTGCCCCCTTGACTTGTCTGGGCCACGTGAATAACTGTGGTTGGACATTCACGTGATTTATGATGAGGCACTAACCAAGAAGCTGCCTGGAAAGAGGCTTCTACAGACAGAACTATTATCTATGAGTATTATGGGATGTGTGAGCACTGCTGGTAGATTAGTAGGAGAACTGGGTTTGGTGTTTGACGGGTTTGTATTCATTCTATTTCTGGTATTCAGGTGCTTTGTGAGCTTAGATAAAATACTACATTAATCTTTCTGACTTTTTTTTTCTTTTTCTGAAGGCTGAGTAGCAATCCTAGGCTAATATCATTAGCTTTTTCTTGGTTTTTACTTTTAAGTCAGCCCCTATTTTGTAAGTTTTGGGGTACACTTTCCTGCTGACCGCTTGAATTCTCTTAACTTTGGGAAGAAATTGAAGACAGGAGTTCATTGGGAATGGGGACTTTCCAGCTGACAAAGAAGCCATGGAAAATTTTCATTTCTTTTTTTAAGAACAGAATGTCACCACATTCTGCTTTGAGGAAGAATAAAGGAATTTGAATAAAATGTCAGTTTCCTTCTGAACTAATTTGGGAGTCTTAATGACATGCACAATCTAGGCTGAACACATGAATATTTATAATTAAAAATGAAGCTCTTCCCCCTCCCCTCTCATTGTGAATATGAACATAAATCCCCAGGGACATCCTGGGTCAGAACTGTTCATTTTAAGAAAGAGTTGAAGATAGAGAGGTAAAATAAACCAAACTAAACCAAAAGCAGAAAATCCCACCATGCACAGTGGGTACCAGCTTGGGTTTGGTGAGATGCTGTTTGGAGGACATTCCCAGCCTGGTGGAGCATCCAGGGTGAGACCTGGCTACCCTTCTCCTGACCTGGCCATTTTTTAGCTTATACATGTATTTTATTGTCCAAATATATAGAGCTGCTTCTTTATGCAGCAGAGTGTCAAAGTCACGCATTAATATATAAAACAGAGCAGCACAATATATGCCAAGCGACGACTCTGGGTATCTGTGGGATTAGCTGTTAGTAGCAGTTATTACATCCATATTATAAATGAGCAATCTGAGACAGAGAGGTGTCATGCTTGCCTATACTTGGTGACGGAAGATTTATTCCCTTAATTAGAATTTTTA
Organism: Grammomys surdaster; assembly: GCF_004785775.1. Lineage (NCBI taxonomy): Eukaryota > Metazoa > Chordata > Mammalia > Rodentia > Muridae > Grammomys > Grammomys surdaster. The sequence continues at coordinate 9,717,720 of NW_021604620.1, forward strand.
ATTCTAATTTTTAATTAAAGTGTCTCTTCAGCATTATTTCCTTACACTCAGTGCTGACAGAGCCCTGCTTCTGTGTGGAGGAGAAATGAGCAGGTTGTAGGGCTGTACTGTTTAGCCCCAGATAAGACTCCAATGTCTTGTTCCTGTTTGGACAATTTTGCAGTTGAACTTGATGACAGCTACAGAGCATTTTCTAGCACAGAGTTTTGGGGTTGTGATTCCTCTCCCATCCATGGCCCAGTTTTCCAAACTCTATGAAGATGTTATTATTTGTTTCTTTGGACTCAGTGGGGGGAATTGCTTAAGAAAAAAAGTCAAGGCTTGTGCCAATCAGAACCTTTCACCCTAAATAATGTCTCTTTATCTCTCATGTGTGTGGAGAGAATGACTCCTGCTTCTCCTGCGGGAGAAGTGGGATTTTTTTCAAGAAACCTGTTTTGGTGGCAGAGGCCAATCAAGATAGAGAGTTTCCTCTACCATGAAGGTAGAAAAGTTTGCTAGCTCATAAACCTCCAACATGCTCCCTGAAGTCATGGGGTTTCTTCTCTTTCTTTTTCTCTGGAGTTATTGGTTACTTCCTGTAACAGGGCTGTGATCGACTTTCCTGGACGACACCCACATCCATTATCTCTGTGACAGTACCTTAATTGAAATGACATCTTAGAATTATTACTTTAAAATTCATTGTTTAATTCAGTAAATTTAGTATTAATTAACGCCAACTGCCCTGGTGTTTTGGCCTCTCATTTGTCACTTGCCCGGCTCATGGAGCGATGCAGGAAATGAGAAGTCTATTTCATTTTACAGGACTTACTTTATTTTGCAATTCAGATTTGCTATTGTGGACAGAGTGGAATTCAAAATGGTTGGGTATTTTACAACAATCATGTACTTAGAAAAAAGAAAGGAAAGGAAGAAAGGAATTGGTGGTGGATGAAGAAGAGGAGGAGAGGAGAAGAGGAGGAGGGGGAGGTAGAAGAGGAGAACAAAAATGAAGATGATGATGTTGTTGATGATGATGAGGAGGAGGAGAAGGAGGAAGAAGAGGAGGAGGAGGAAGAGGAAGAGGAAGAGGAGGAAGAAGAGAAGGAGGAGGAGGAGGAAGAAGAGAAGGAGGAGGAGGAGGAAGAAGAGAAGGAGGAGGAAGAAGAGGAGGAGGAAGAAGAGAAGGAGGAGGAGGAGGAAGAAGAGAAGGAGGATGAGGAGGAAGAAGAGAAGGAGGAGGAAGAAGAGGAGGAGGAAGAAGAGAAGGAGGAGGAGGAGGAAGAAGAGAAGGAGGAGGAGGAGGAAGAAGAG
>NW_021604620.1:9719415-9778257 GCF_004785775.1 Grammomys surdaster
GGAGGTGGAAGAGGAGGAGGAGGAGGAGGAGGAAGAGGAGGAGGAGGAGGAAGACTGGTTATCAGATCCCATTCAATGGATGAGCCTCAGTACCAGGAGTGACAACAGAAGTCAGGATTGGACATACAAGTGTCAGTGGGGCTTCTTTGGGTAATGCCAATTATATTCTTTGCAGACTTTTTTTTTTTTTTAGAATAACATTCAAAAATAAGATGGTATAGATTTATGTATGTACATGTGCATGCAAACCAGTATGGAAATACAGTAATGGAATGCTGTAGCTAAGATCATCATAAAAGCAGCTGTTATCACCTTGTTAACAAATTTCCTATGAGTTAGATGATGCCAGAAAGGTAGATACTGAGTTCTACTGGTGAAATGTGGCCTTTGGTCTTAGGCTAGTTCTCTCAGAGGTTCCAGGTAACTCTCTAGGAGTAAATAGCTTGTTCCAGAGGCATCTTTGTTGGTTGTCATATGCAGTGCTGTTGCTACTAACACCATATTTCAGACTGCTTTAGCTGTGCAGAAAAGATGTACATTTTGGTTCCAGTTCTAATCAGGGCCTCTTTGCTGCCCAACCTCTGAATGGTGCAGGATCATGTGGGGACAGGGTGTATGCACATATACTTGTATGTTCTGGTTTCCGTTCCTCCCCTTGTAATGCAATTAGTAGTCATGGTCATTCATGCACAGCCCATGCTGAAGACCCTATCTACTCTTTACGACCCCCTGAAGACTACAGCTTTAATCACCATCATCCTCTTAATATTGAAACATGGAGATTAAACTCCAATGTATGCTTCAGAGAGGACAACATGGTTCTAAACCAAAGTAAGAAGTGATTAAAGCAAACATACTGAAGACAAGACATGAGAGGGAACAGGGTCCAAAGAGGGGACATTATTTTGTCTGTCAAAACTTGGGCAATTAGGGATCAGTTCTCTTGGGAGATTGTGATGAGCCATTTCAGTTTGTCACTTGAGAGCCGAGGAAGCCAAGTATTCATCTCTTACTGTTCCTTGGTTTCTACTGAAAGCTGATTCTGGGCCACTAGCACCATGCCCCCAGCATTGCTGACATACCCAAAAGGAAGTCCTTGGTCTTGCTTTAAGGTGTGATAGGACTGTCCTGGGAAGATTAGAGCCAAATGATATAGGCAGAACATTGACAGCATCTACTGATGTTCAATAGTTCATGACTAGTTAGGCTCAAGTACCAGCTAAGGTTAGAAACAGGTGGGTGTGAGATCACAGGATAGATTGTTTAGGAGTTAACCTTACTATAATCTCACAGATCTCAGACAGGCAGCTTGCAGGTGTGAAGTGGATGGGGCTAGGGTTCCATCCATATTCTCTTCACTGGGCCAACACCCACCTCTGCTGCCATATTGACTAATAATAGCCATAGGTTTTATCCATCTACTGAAAGTTATGTTTAGCTAATGGAGACCATTTGGCTAAGAGGTTAAATCCCATACAAGCACATCCCAGAGCCAATGATGCAGGGATGTGTGAGAAGCCTAGCATCTTGGGAAAAGGTGCTTATTCTAACAGCCCACACTTACTGTCATGGTACTAAGATGCTTTCCCTTTTGGCTTCCTATACTCTGGTGACCAACAACCCCATGAAGATGCCTCTTTACCGTGTCCTACTACATAGCTCCTAAAAAGTCTATTTATCATTTAGTAGAGCAGTGGGGAAGCAGATATCATGCCATTTGTATGAAGAAATAGAGTTAAGAAATTAATATGAAGGCAACACAATCCTAAGACAGGATTTCTGTGGTTGAGGAAGTTAATCTTTGTTTATGGATGCAGATGATAGTTAATTTTAATCGGCAACATTATTGACTTGGAGATGTGCCTAGGAAATTAGTAGACCACATGGGATTTGTCTGTGAGAGTGCTTCCCAAGTGGATTAACTGAAAAAGGGGGTGACTACCCTACATGTGGAGACTGGATGGAATATAAAAGTAGCGGAAAGGAGAAAGACAACCAGAGCAGGCATAATAGCATGCTATCTATCTATCTATCTATCTATCTATCTATCTATCATCTATCTATCTGTCTATCTATCCACATATGCATATATATGGAGAGTGTGGTGTGTGGTGCATACACATACCATACACATCCCCAGTTTCCCCTCCCCCATGCCTTTCTCCTAGCCACCAAGATCTGAGATACTCTGCTCTGCCATACCCTTGCCCCCCATCATGATGAACTAAAATCCTTGAAATGGTGAACCTTCAAATCTTCTCTCCCTTTAAGTTGGTTTTCTCTTTATACCTAAGAATACAGCAATGAAACCACTACCCAATAAGGACCCTGAAGTTCAGGGCATCTTCTTAGCTTGTGCAAGGTTACAGCTTTTTGGTTTGTACCTTTTGGATTTGAATCAAGCCTTTCTGGACACAAGAATCACATGTTATCTAATGTATAAAAGTGTCTCACAAACGCAGGATACCCTAGTTCTTGTGGAATGAAGTCTTGGCATGAGCACAGCTGGTTGCTGTGATATCACATGGTCCTTGTGGGTCCTAACTGAGCAGTTGCCAATGACTTTGGCCAATGAGGTATTGGAGGTGGGTTCTGGTTCCTTCGCCTTCAAGTAGTCATGTGACCCCTGGGTCATATAAGAGTTCCACTGAAGTGATAATGCTCTTTGATTGGCAGGCTGGAGTGATACATGTCAGTCAGGAGCCCTGGCACTCTTATAGAGAGAGATATTGAATCTCACGTCCAGTTCATCTCCTTTCTCTCTTATTTGTATTTTACAGAGTCCCATAGAGCTTTGGAGCCAGGGTCCTGTGTGCCCTTAGTTACAGTATGGTATCAAGAAAGATTCCTTTACCACAAGTCCTGTAGAGCACACACTTTCAGATCAAAACAGCAAGGGCCTGGAAGATGACTCAATGTTCACATGAACTGTAAGCATGAAGGTCTGAGCTTGATCTCTAGAAGCCCTGTGAGCTAGAAGCCCAAAGAGCTGTGTGGTAGCGTATGCCTGTGAGCCCAGCACTGGGGAGATGGAGACAAGTGGATCCCTGGGAAGCCAGCCTAACCTACTTGGCAAGTTCCAGGCCAGTGAGAGACCCTGTCTCAAAAACTCAGAAAGTTACTGAATAAAGACAGTGAAAGTCATCCTGTTTTCCACATGTACTTGCATGCAGATGTACACACACATCTACACACACATACACAGATATATATAACACATAGAACACATACATAACACACATACACACATATACATATATACATACACACACACACACACACACACACACACTACCTGGAAAAGGGGTGAGTGGGACATCTCACAGCATAGGGTCATTAAAGTATGTTAGGAGCTATTGTACTTGCATTATGCTTTTAAATTTAATTTAAATTCCATGTACATTTGCTGAACACCTAGCAAATGCTAGTTCCCACACTAAGCCTAGGGGCGATTATAAAGATGAAGATGTTGCCTGGCCTTTATTCCTGTGAAGGAGCCTAGCATACAAATACTGGGTACTAGAATTAGGGCTAATCAGTCAGTTCTGTATATAGCCCTGGGAGCATAGAAAGACAATTGGTTAATTCTGCCTGCAGGGCATGTGTAGATGATGCCGAGAGATGAACACGGTGTGCATGGGCAAGGAAAGTCACTCAATTTGTTTGTCATTTGTGCTTGTTCGCCTTTGTCAGCTTGGCCCAGACCAGTATCAACTGGAAAGAGGGAGCCTCAATTAAGGAACAGTCTCCATCAGATGCCCCTGTGTGACCTTTCCTTGGATGATAATTGATGTGGGAGGGACGGGCCATTGTAGGCAGAGCCACCCTGGGCAGGTGGTTCTGGGTTGTGTAAGGAACAAGTTAAGCAAGCAATAGGGTGCAGGTAAGTGGCATCCCTCTGTAGTCTCTGCTTTTTTAGTTCCTGTGTTAAGCTTCCTGCTTCGAGTCCCTTTGCCTTGACTTCCCTTCGTGATGGGCTGTGAACTGGAAGTAGAAGCCAAATAAACCATTTCCTCCTCAAGTTGCTTTTGGTCAGTATTTTTATCGCAGCAATGGAGAGGCAAAGTAGGACACCTCTGTAGGCAGTAGTAGAAAAAATGCAATATCTCCGAACTATTTCCTTACAATAGAGTTTTATCTCTGTGTTAGCACACATAGACACCCTCTCTGCTCTCGCTCTTTCTCTTCCCCCGTCCCCATGACACAGCTAAAGTCACACAGCTTCAGCTTCAGCATTCTGTTCTTTCTCGTGGTCTGCGTTATCACACGGCAAACATCCAGACTACATAGATCCTTATGAGATTTCCTGGTAAGGGCTGCTGAATTAGACTGCTTCCTCCACATGACAGGCTCCGTGGAACAGGCACAGGCTGTGTTTGTGCCGAGGAGAGGTATAGTTTCTCACCATTAGAATGATTTATAAAACCTGTCACTCTCATGTCTGCAGGTTCATTTTAAAGGGATTTGGTAGGATTCTGTTTGTTATCATGGAAGGAAGAGAATAATATTGCCCCAGTTTTCACTCCAGAGAGTAACGGAAAGTGACAGCCCAGAGGCACGCTGGAACGGTGACAGCAGGAGGGTCTACTGGGAAACAAGAAAGAGGGAGAGTGGCTCCCGCTGAACACCTGCCTGCGTGGTCCCAAGCACAGTTCGGAGCGTGTCTTACTTACTGTTCTACTCATCCCGCAAGACAAGACGAAAGTGTCACACAAAAGTGTGTTGGCACATGCTTTACCAATGTTGGGTGTAATTACCATTTTCTTTTTGTCTCAGGGAAAAATTCATTAGAAATTATTTCCCCCTTTCCGTGACCAGATGTCGATTTGTATCCACACAGTGGGTCGGTTTTCTTTTACCTGTATATATGAAGTATAAATGAGAGTGTGTACCTGAAGAAATAAGAATTTTGTTATCAGTTCTTGCTTTAGATTGCAATTCCTGGCCTGTTGCACACCAGTCCAGGCACCACGGAAAGAGGGTTCCATTTTTTTTTTTTTTTTTTGTGACCTCCACTCCTTCTCTGATGAGAAGGATGGGACTGGCTTGCCCCTCTGGAAAAGGAAAATGATCTAATGTCCTTTTTATTTCTTCCCAATATTAATTGTACATAATGATGAGTTTTATTGTGATGTTTAACTTTTTTTTTTTTTTTGGTTTTTCGAGACAGGGTTTCTCTGTATAGCCCGGGCTGTCCTGGAACTCACTCTGTAGACCAGGCTGGCCTCGAACTCAGAAATCCGCCTGCCTCTGCCTCCCGAGTGCTGGGATTAAAGGCGTGCGCCACCACCGCCCGGCGATGTTTAACTTTTTAAAAGACATTTTATTTTTGTCATTTTTGTTTTTAATTTATGCATATAGATGTGGTATAGATTTGTGTATGTCTGAGTGCAGTACCTGCAGAGGCCAGAAGAGGGCATCAGATTCCCCTGGAGTTGGAATGACAGGCAATTGTGAGCCATCTTGTGGGGTGGCAAAGGAACAATCTTTGGTCCTCTGCAAAAGGGTTACACACTCTTAACTACTGAGCCTCCACCGCAGCTCGTCATTATGACGCTTGTAATATGTTTTGACCTCCCTCACGGTCCTCTTTTACCTGCTTCTCATTCATATTGACATCATCCTTCCTAGCTGGCTCCCTTCTACTTTCATGTTGTCCTCCCTCCCCCTCCCCCAAAAAACCCAGTTGCATGAGTGGTGTGTGTGTGTGTGTGTGTGTGTGTGTGTGTGTGTGTGTGTGTGTGTATGTGTGTGTGTGTGTGTATGTGTGTGTGTGTAAATCCCAATGAGTTTCATCAGTATTGGATACAGGGGCATGGATGAAGGGTTCTTTACAGACACGGACAATTTATCAATAACTACACCACCAAAAAAAAAAAAATGTCTCTCCATGCCCTAGTTACAGTAGCTGCTTGCACATCCTCAGGGAGAGGTGGGCCCTTCTGGGCCTTTCCTTCCTTCCTGACAGAATGTTGACAGGGCCACCTGTGCAATTTTTCTGTCAGCTCTGTTTTACCCTGATCTAGATTCTTAGGGCATTTAAAAGCCTCAGCTCTTTAATTTTGGACACGATGAGACCAATTATTGTATCCAATTCCGTTAGATATTCCAGCCCTATTAGACCTCTGCGGACCTCAGCATCTGTGTAGGAAAAGATCAGCTGTTTTAGAGATGGTCAGTGTAAGATGCTCTCACCCAAGTGACCCATAGTCAGGATTCTACCTTAAAATAGGGAAGCTGAATCCCTTTCCGGCCACAGAAGCAAATGACTGGCTTGCTACATTTTGTTCCCTGAGGAGGATTTGATTGGATGTGAGTCACTGTGTCCTTTGTCATATTCTTCCCCAGAGCAAAAGCCAAAGATGGCACTGAAGACTGTGCTTTGCATAATAAAGACTTAGAAGGAGGAGTGCTGAGAGCAGAGGTAGATTTCAGCTGCTCCTTACCTTGAATGTCATCCTGCATTCATAGCCAGCCCCCAAACATGCCATGAAGACTCGAGCTGCCCCTGTTGGGGACCCAAGCCTTGCCTCTCTCTCCCTACAATCCACTTTTGACAGCCATCCCTGTTACCTCTGCTGTATTTCTCCATATCTGTAGCAGGCTCACTCTTCCCTCTCCCATCCTGATGCCTTAACTTCCTCATCTGTGGCATTTTCATTTTATACCCCAATCCTCCTCTCCCTTTTATCGCTCTGTCAACTGCTTCCTATCCATGAACTCTCTAACTCTCCCCTCTCTTGCCTGATTATTGCCTTCCTTCCTCTGTAATGCCTTATGTTTACAGCCCTTAACCAACAGCGTTGCACTTTAAGTATGATGGGTTGTATGGTTTATGGTGAAAGTTCCCCATAGACTCACATGTGTAAACCCTTGGTCTCCAGATGGTGGCGCTGTTTGGGAAGGTAGTGAAACCTCTAGGAGGTGGAGCCTCAATGGGGTGAGGGGGTAGACCTGGAGTGAGGGTGGGCCTTTAGGCTTTATCGTCTGGCTAGAGTGGGCACTTCCTGCTCATTCTCCTTGTTTTCTGAGTGTTTACTGCTATGTGACCAGCCAGCCTCCTGCTCCTGCCACTGTGCCTTGCTTGCTTGCTACCATGTCTTTCCCTGCCATGATGGACTGTATCTCTTTGGAACTGTAAGCCAAAATAAACCCCTTCTCCATTAATGTGCTTTGGTCAGGATATTTTTTATCACAACTATCAGAAAGTATCTAAGGTATCAGATTTTCCCCGAGGTAATAACCCCCTCTTACATAGCACCTTTAACCCTAATGCGTCTTTCCACATTTGTCTTCTCAAAGACTTTCTCAATTCTGCCTTACTGGATATGAATTAAATCTCATGATCATTTGAGGTCACATGAAATACTTTGTCATGGTCTCTTGAATGAGTAGAGATAAAGGGTGTAGATGTTTTTGAGTCAGAAGTGGGTGTGAATTTCAGTTGGCCGATCTCCAAGTTAAGTGGTCTTGGACAATGTGTCTAACCTTAGGAGTCTTAGCTGCTGCTTTCCACAATAAGCTCAGCATGGTGCTTATTCCAGTGGCTTGAAAGATAGCTCTTGTTTCCATATCCTAATTCAGTCTCCATCAATGCTATCTGGGGAAAAGGCTTTTGTAGACATTATCAGATGGAAATTACCCTGGGTGACACAGGTGTGTCCAACTCAAGGGAAGACAAGTGTTCCTACAATAAACATGCAGATGAGTTTAGTCTCAGGGGAAAATGCAGTTGAGGACAGAGGCAGAGATTGTAGTGATGTGGCCACACGTAAAGGAATCCAGAGTCCACCAGAAGCAATAAAAAGCCTGCAAGGGTTCCTCTCTAGACTAGATCCCTAAAAGACTGGTCTTAATTGACTTGACTCCCTTACTATGGAATTCTGGGATCTAGAACTAAAGAGATTGATCTCTTGTGTTGTCCACTACTGTGATGACTTACATTGACTGTTAACTTGACAGGATCTGGAATTGTCTAGGAGACGAGTCTCTGGGCATGGCTGTGAGGGATGATTGAGATGAGGTTAATTGAGGTGGGACCCTCCCTAAAGTAGGTGGCACCATCTTATGGGCAGGAGTCGGTCCTGGGCTGCAAAAAACTGGGAGAGCCAGGCAAACACAAACATCAATACTTTGTTTCTTGACTATAGATGCAACATGAACAGCTGCCTCACGTTCCTGCTGCCCCGGTTCTCCAGTCACTCTGGACTATTGTTGTAACTATGAGACAAAATACAGTTTTCTCCCCGAGATGCTTTTGTTAGGTATTTAGTACAGCAATGGGAGAAACTAAATACGACTACTGGCTTTGTGGTCCTTTGTTACAGAACAAAAATCTTTACTGACTTTGTTGTAATAATACTTAATTATGCTATGCTGCTGCCTGTCTGTCCCAGGCAACCGCAAGTTCTCCTAGGGTGGGAGCTATTTCTCACCTTCTGGAACTCACCACTTCTGGGTTTTACTGAATCGTAGAAATGAATATGCTTTGTAAACGCTGAGAATATATTTCTGATTTATCCTCTTAATTGTTCCTGTAGAGTTGAGATTTCTATCAGTCAAAAGGAAATCAGAGAAAAACAGAGGAGGACCTGGAAGCAGAATCCCCTGCCTGCATTTTAAGAATCACTGCTCCAAAGTTTCGCTCCTTTTCTTCATCTATTATGTGCCTTAAAAAGCCAGGAGAGGTTGCATGTGTAATTTAGATCAGAGAGCATGGAATTGTTCTCAGTTTCCTTCATTCATCAATTAGCATCTCCCAGGTGTCTGCTCCGTGCAGAGCCAGGGCTCTCTTGGAACTTGACTGATGAACAACTTATTCTAGGGACTCCCATGGACTGCTGGTGGGGTAGGAATGTGCCCAGAGTCCTCTGTGGACGTTCATGTCCGGGTAAGCACAGTCAGCCTTACAACTGTATGTGTGGTGTACATGCACAACAGGAGAGGGCAGATCGTTTTATTAAGATGTTTGCTTAATAAAAGAGGAGTTTTTCTGGAGTTCTGTGAGCAGTTCATTTATGCAGCACGCATCCATATGTTACACAGAGTTGGTCCAGTGGTAACCATGATGATGACTAAGTGGGAAGAGAGAAAGAGAGAGAGAAAAGAGACTATAAGTAAAAACAACAGCCACAGTGATACCACAGACATCTTCAGGGCCAATCCTGAAAAGAGGAATGATGTCACTATGATGGGTAGAAATGATATCTCTCATATCCTTTGGTTACTGTGTTGTAATAAAGAAAATGGACCCTATGCTATGTCATCTCAGTCTATGGGGGAAACAGTCTATAACAGAAACAGACAAGTATTAAAGAAAAGCTGAATCTAGTTATTAAGGATAGCAGGGAGCCCTGGCAGCCAGATGACCCATATAGGTGTGTGCTCTGCAGTGGTTGGAGGTTGATATTGGTGGCTATTTATTTTTTTTTAATAAGAATTCTAGACATCCACAAAGTGAAGGAAGTGGAAGAGAACAGAAGAAGGAGAAGGCATCTACATCCATTTGAAATCATAGACCTTCTGTAAATGTTACTCCATTTCATTCCTCAACAAGCCTATAGAATCTGCTAGCATTGTCTGATTCTACAGACAAGGCAGGAGACCTTGGAAAGATTAAACAACTTTCTGAAGGTCATATAGGCACCAGATAGAGTAGTGGAGTCCAGCCGTGTCTGTCTGCATTCAAAGTCTAAAAATATCTTTCAATTTCCCCATCTGAATAGTCCCCAGTAACTTTACTGTACTGTGTTTCAGGTGAGGCTATTCATACACCTTGTTTACTAAAATCTGCTGCTTTGTGTACACACTGGTATATTTGTAAACTGTAATACAGCAAGATTTAGTGCATGTGCTGAGGTATAACCCATGTGTCCACCTCTTGCCAGCTACAAGCTAGAATATCTCAAGTTAAGGACTAGGGTGGGGCTTGACTGTTATTGTTGATTTTTTTCTGGTTGAGGGTCCAGTACTAATCTCCAGGTAGGATAGGGATCAATAACAGCTGTCTTAAGCTGTAACTCTGTAACTCTGTGTGCGTGGTGTGTGTGTGTGTGTGTGTGTGTGTGTGTGTGTGTGTAAGCATGTGCATGTGAGTTAACTGAAATGGCTCATCATGATGTTCTATTTGTCACTTGTCAAGGAAATCAATATAGTCTAGACGTGTTACATTGCCAGGATCTACACTAGGCAATCAGAGTCAAAGGAGAGTTAGCTGTGGAGCAGGATGGGAAGCAGAATGGGGACTTGGGTCTCTGGTGATGGTGATATAAGGACCTTGTCTCGACTGGGGAAGGGGGGTTGGGAGCCCTGTGAATCTAAGGCAGGTCTCATTTATACAAAATGGGGCTGTGTGTGTGTGTGTGTGTGTGTGTGTGTGAGAGAGAGAGAGAGAGAGAGAGAGAGAGAGAGAGAGAGAGAGAGAGAGACCTTATGACTTTCATTAAGATTGTTCACATGAGCATGGGCAAGGGGTTCTTTAGAGTACTACAGGCAACTTCTCAATGGCAATACCACTGAAGAAAATGTCTCTTAGCAAATGTTAGTTGCATAAGTTGCATAAGGATTCTTCAGGAGGGGTAGGACTTTTTGAGTTACTCCACAAGTAGTGGTATTTTGAGAGTTAAGTAAAATGCTGAGCTTTGCAATATCCTGTAGTACCTGAAGATCTTGCACAATGAGTGGCATCCATTACAGGTACCAAGGAGGAAGGAGAGACAATGACATCCTCAGCACAGATACCTTCAGGGCCAGGAGCAAACAGAAATGGGTTGTCAATATGATGGCTGGAAATGATCATCCTCTTGTATCCTTTGGCCATTAGGTTGTTTCATTCATTCAAACATTTATCAAGGAACAAACATTTCGTGTGGGGAATGGAGACAAATGAGGAATGGTCTTTCCCTGCAGGACTTGAGAGTCTAGTTGGGGAGACAGATGTCAACACGTAATTGCTTTGTAGGTTGCCAGATGCCTCCTCAGACAGGAGGGAGGCACAGTCCTGGTGATACTACGAATTCCATGAGTGCAGGGCCCATCTGTGTTTGTATGCAGTGCTTTCTCTTCTGCTCACAGGGAAGCCCCCACCCATCTCCCAAGAGTGTCGGTTGAATTAATAAATGCTGGAGGGGAGAGCTGACGAATCTGTAGGGATGCTCAGAGAAATCATCTATGAGATGAAATGTTTAAGCTAACATATTTGATTCTGGGAGGTGGGGTAGGGGTGGGTGGAGGAGGTGTATGTGTGTGTGTGTGTGTGGATGTGCTCGTGTATGTATTGATGGTGGTTGTAGAGAGAAAGGTACCAAGTCACAGAATCACAGAACAAACTGTATAAAACGAACAGGGTCACAGCAGGAGCCATCTGAGATGAAGAACCAGTCAGGAATGGTTAGAGCACAAAGGTCCCTGGAATGAGTAAAGATGTCATACAGTGGCTAATTAAAATACAGGCCACTATGACTGACTGACAAATCTCGCCCTTCCTCCCCTGCCTGGTCCTTTGGGCTGGGGCAGACACAGAATTGGTCTGCTCCTGTCCTGTGGAGATACTGACTCCTGAGTCATCCTAGAGGAGCCACTGCACTCAGAGCAGCCGGTAAGAACTCTATCTCACTCCCTAAGCCCCAGAGATACATCTGGGAGCCAGGGACATTCAGGACACAGCAGCTACCCAAACCTCGCCCCTCCGGAATTCCACTTCCCTTCCTCCCCTGCCTGCTTCTTTGGCCTGAGGCAGACACAGAGTTGGTCTGCTCCTGTGCTGTGGAGATACTGACTCCTGAGAGATCTACTGGGTTTTATAAGTCAAGTCGGTCAGCACACTTTGGTGAGAGCCCATTCAGCATGTCAGGCAATGGCTCCTCAGTCTTATGGAGTTTGCATCTTCCTGGGGGTAAACAGCAAAACCTCTGAATGCAATGCATGAGTAATGTGTTTAGTTGCCTTAGTAACAGAGAAATGCAAGTTCTGGAAGTGGGTATAGAGTACAAGGCAGGAGGTGTAGGGAGGAGAAACATACATGGAGGTTGATAGCTCTCTTCCCTGCAGTCTTAAGGTCTGGGAAGCCACACAGCACATCCTCCTGGGTCTCTTTACCTGACTTTCCTCCATCTGAAGTCATGTAACTGGGGCTTATTATGATTGTCTTTGTGACTTTGCAAGGTTTTCTGGGACTCATTTGCTTTCATATATAATGTGTGTATATAGTCATATTTTTGCCCATTATGAAATATTTGGGACTGGGACAGTAACTCAGTTGGTGTTACAATTTGAATAGGAAATGTACTCTATGGCACCATGGGTTTATGTGTCTGATCACTTGGTCCCCAGCTAGTGGCTCTGTTTGGGAAGCATGCGGAACCTGTAGCATGTGGAGCTCTGTGGAGAAAGCGGTTCACCTGTGGAGGGCCTTGAGACGTCATAGCTGCACCTTGTTTCTTTTCATTGTGTGCTCTCCAAGCGGGGATGAATTGTGACCCGCCAGCTTTCTGCATCTGCCACTATGCCTTTCCTGTTACCATGGGAATATCCTGCTGGTTCCCATGTCTTCACCACCATGATGGACTCTCTTCCTCTGGAACCAAGATAAAAATAAACTTTGTCCCTTTAGTTGTTTCTGTGAGTTTCATTACATGTAGTAGCAGAAAAAGAAATTGAGGCAATCTGTAAAGGCTGTGCCAGGTAAACATGTTGTCTTGAGAGGGCCCCCAGAACCCATGTAAGACGCTTGGCATGGTGCTGCATGAGTTTACACACTTGTAAATTCAGCACTGGGAACACACAGACAGATGGATCACTGGGATCATTGGCTAGTCAGCCTAGCCAGAGGGATAAACCATAGGCCACTGAGAGGCTGCTTCAAAACAGAGCAGAACAGAACAGAACAGAAACCCCCCAAAAGTAGGCAGCACTCGAGATCTCAGCTTGACTTTTGACATCTACACACACACACACACACACACACACACACACACACACACACTACACAGAGAGAGAGACAGAAAGAGAGAGACAGAGACAGAGACACACACAGAGAGAGAGACAGAGAGAGACAGAGAGACAGAGAGAGACAGAGAGAGACAGAGAGAGACCGAGAGACAGAGAGAGACGAATAACCACTGACTTATTACTAAATATGATTTATCCACACTATGGAACTACATTGCGAACTCGTGAACATGTCTGTCAAATGTTACAGCAGCCTACCAGAAGAAAAACTTTTCATATCCCTTAAAAACAGGTAATGTTTATTCTGTTTTCTGTTTGGGGTACAAGAAAGTATTGTCTGTTGTCTCTAGAGAGCTCTCTGAGGACTAGCTTTGGGAGAGGGTCCAGGCCCACGCCCCATGCTTGTTAGAGCTACTGTAATATTTAATCCTTATCTGAAGGAAGGGATGAATAACGAGGCTGAGTTTTAAAACATTAATCACTTTAAATCCTTTTGGGCCTAAGTAGGTCTAAATAACTAAAGGAACGTCATAATTAGATTTGGGATCTTTTCTCCTCGGTTGTATAGCAAGAAGTGCCAGGTCATTAGGTGGAAGCGGGAGTCACATGGTCTTTCTTTGTCAGGCAGAGTGGATTCTGAGTCTTCTTTTCATGATGACTGGCAGGGATGCTAAGCGAATCAACCCTTTATGTTCTTCAGAGGATGGCTGCTGTCCAGCCACACTTTCTTGTTCTTCAGGCCCTCAAACACCACAGCAGAGCACCCTGCTCTCACCCTCCATCTCTAAACATTTTGTCATGAGAAGGCTGAGCGTCCAAACTCTGGGTTTCTCTCCTCCCTGCTTCCTACTTCTCTGTCAGCCTTGTCTGTGTTTCCTGCATCTTCTTCCATTGGTCCTATTGGTCCCTCTCACCACCTACCCACATGCACATGCTCAAGTTATTCCATACTACAGAAGCAGACGCCTGCCAATCATCAATGTCTTTCCTTCCTACAGTATCCTTTCTCTTCTTTGCCTTCTGGGATTTTGTGACCGTATTTGTTCTCTCGTTCTCTCTCTTTCTCTGTCTCTCTCTGTCTCTCTCTGTCCCTCTCTCTCTCTCTCTCTCTCTCTCCTCTCTCTTCCTCCCTATCTTCCTCTGTCTCCCTCCCTCTTTCCTCCCTTCCTCCCTCCCTCCTCCATCTTCTATTCACGTTATAATCTGTGTTTAGCAACATTTTTGCCCTCTAGCCACACCCAACAGAGACCTTCTCCCATAGTTCTTCCAATCAAGGGCATTGTCATTTTCTCTCTTGGTAGCATTTCACACTGCTTGCAAGTTTTCTCTTCATGTGGCCACTGGTGACACGCCCACTTCCTTGTCTCCAGATCCCCCAGTGTTTCCTCTCCTGAGGGTACTCATTGGTCCTGTTTATCTTATCTGCATCCACTTGGTTTATTGGGTTAAAAGACTGCCTGTACTTCAATAATGGCATCCCTGTCTAGAGCTCCCACTTCCTCTAGATGTTTCTCTTCACAGGCAATCAAGTTTTGAATGGCTTTTCTGCTTGAAAGGGGGTCCAGTGCTCACAGGAATGTTAAATTGACTTGGTTGTCTTCCTCATGGACAAAGCCTGGCCACAGCGCTGAGAACTGTCTTCCCAGTTCTTCGACAAGTCCTTGGAGGATTCTGAGCCATGTTTTTTCACATTCTCTGCTGTGACTGAGAGGGATTCGGTTTAGATAATTCTCAGAGCTGATCTCTAGATGCCTTTTATAAAGGATATTCCATTTCTTCTATTAATATTTATTTATCACTAAATAAGAAGAGTCAGAGTTCCCAGAGAGGGTTGGATGCATAAATAATCAGCACAGTAATGGGGATTGGAAGATATTCAGGTTCTGGTCCCCAATGTGAGTGCATTATTCTATGTGGCAGATAGGAGAATAGGATGAATGAACACCCTCAGGAGAGGAAACACTGGGGGAGCAGAAGACAGGGAGTTGGGCGTGTCACCAGTGGCCACATGAAGAGAAAACTTGCAAGCAGTGCGAAATGCTACCAAGAGAGAAAATGGTAGTGCCTGTTGATTGAAAGAACTATGGGAGAAGGTCTCTGTTGGGTGTGGTTAAGGGGGAAAATGTTACTAAACACAGATCATAAAGGAGTACGTTATTCTAGTGGATGTTGGTAAAGTCTGGAACTAGGGATGGAAGTCTGTTCAAAATTGTCTTACTGAGTCCAGGTGACAATGGGGCCCTTAGAAGTGAAAGCTAGTGTAGAGAAGAGAAAACAAATATACCATTTAGGACTCAAGGAGTCAGCCTAACTCCTTGACATAAGCTAAGACACACCTGTATGATCTTATGAAACTGTAGAAGCAGGGAGCACTTTCTCCAGAGCCTTCAGTGGCACTGTCTGAGTTGAGTTGGGATCTCAGCTGGGTTTCTGGCCCATACAACACTGAGGCAGAAATAGTGAATTTGTATTGTCTGAAGCTGCTGTGGTTTTGGTAACTCACTAAAGCAAGTTACTAAATTATGTTGGTTAATATCTAACATCCATTTTATTAGATTTAGTATTACCTAGGAGATATACCTTTGCATTTGTCTATGAGGATATTTCTATAACTACAGAGAGAAGGCATACTCTAAACATGGGTGGTAATGTCCTCTAGGCTGAGCTGCTAGAATTAGTAAAAACTAAAAGGAATAGGATTAAAGTCAGCTAGGTCTCACACTCAGCTTTCTGCTTCCTGATTATGGATGCTGTGTGACTGGCCACCTCCTGCTCCTGCCTCCAAGCCTTCCCTCCCATGGTGGACCATGCCCTTGAATTGCGAGCCAAAATAAATTCTTCTTTTTTCTAAATTGTCCTTGGTCATAGTAGAGAGAAAACTCACTAATACAAGCAGCAATTAAAAAGCAATGTAAGACTGTGATAGAGAAATATCCTGAGATAGGGAAATATTCTTTCATCCTGGGAAGCCTTCAGTTCTGCAGTAGTGTTTGAGAAGCAAATTTGTCACTATGTAATCCTGCTCAGTCACGAGACTAGTAATGCAAGTTAAACCTGATCCATTTTTCTAATCCATTGTTGATTTTCAGAGCTGCATTCTGTGGAATCAGGGCTATAAGTACTGAAGTTTTGTTCATTCACTCCACAATGGAAATACATTTGAGTTGATGTCTAGGTGCTCAGACCATGTAGCAAGTAACTACCCTTTTCTCAAAAAGGGGTCTGGGGCTTGGGAGATTGCTCAGTCAATAAAGTACTTTTATACAAGCATGGGTTCCTGAGTTCAAATCCCCAGCACCCGTGTAAAGATCTGGCTGTGGCTGTGTGTACCTGCAGTACTACCATCTCTGGGTAGGGAGAGATGGGGAGGCTTCTGGTGTTGGTTGGTCAGCTAATCTGAACAAATCAGTGTTCTTCAAGTTCAGTGTGAGACCCTGGCTCAAGACAAAATAAAATGTAAGGTGGAGAGCAATTAATGAATGCACCCAGCATCAACTTCTAGCCTCCACAGACATATAGATATGTACATGTGTGTGTGTATGCAGATACACACACCTACACTCACACCACATATACACTACATGCCAAACACCACACACATATACCATACACACACCACACACATACACTACACACATACACACACACATACACACACACACACACCACATATACACGACATACCGAACACCACACACACACTACACACATACACATACCATACACACACACACCACATATACACTACATACCACACATATACCACACAATACACACATGTACTACACATCACACACACACACACTGTAGCACTACACACCACATATATATACATACATATTCACATGCACACAGCACACACACATACACTACAAACCATACACATACATACCATACACACACAAATCATATACACATATACACACACATTACACCACACACACAAACCACATACACACGTACACACCACACACACACACACACACACCACATGCACACATACATATTACATACACACACAGACACTCCACATGCATATACACACATACACGCGTGAACCACACACACATACCACACACTCCCCCACACACATGCACGCACACACACACAGAGTCATCATGCAGCAACAACAGCAGCAGCCTGTAATAAAATATTTCTGTCTTCCCTGGTAGCAAAGGTACAGCTGTAGAGACAGAACATATTCTGGCTCCGTTAACTTACTACCAGAAGGGACTTGAATGAAGTTAAAAACTGTAAGACAGCTAAAACGTTTGATTCTTTTCAACATGAGGGAGAATAAAAAAATCCAATAGAATTATTGTGAGAAAAGACACAAGCCAGATATTGTCTCTCAAGAATGTAGCTCACAGGTGGACTTCCATAAGTGGCAAAAGAATTAAGATGTGGGAGTGGTGTGGCACAGGGATACTTACATTCTGGGGGATCAGAGTCCTATGGGCACTGTCTGGGTAGACCCTCAGCATTTCCCTGTAATTCTTCACTTACATGAAATACCAGATCTTTGTTTCTGGTTGATTTACACTTGATGGTAGCTGTAGGTGGTTGTGAGAGAGAATATCCTGGGGTCCAGGGGCCTATGGGAATTGCTGGACCTCTGGGCTTTTATGTACCTGCTTCTATAGTGGGATGCATGGTTCATGCACTGACTAATACCATACTTTCTTATGGATGCTGTGTGACTGGCCACCTCCTGCTCTTGCCTTCAAGCCTTCCCTCCCATGGTGGACCATGCCCTTGAATTGGGAGCCAAAATAAACTCTTATTTTTTTCTATGTTATCCCTCATTTAATTCTCTCTGCAAAAGGACAAAGTAGAGATTGCACTGATTTACACAGATGGTGATTGGCAAATGAGGTTTGTCCTGTACTTACGGCTGTGTCCTGCCTGTGAAATGAAGATGGGCAATCTAAGTCCATTTCTTCCGATGGCTTTTGCCTTTGCTGGGGCTGTGTTAGGTTTGTGCCTGTAGTCCAGATTCAGGTTCTGTATTAACCAGTTTTCCTGACAGAAATAAGATGAGGAAGGGGAGCAGTATCTGGGCCAACTGTTGCTAACCTTTTCAGAGAATGTTAGTCTACCATGGTGACAGAGGAGCATGGGACAGAGTTTCTCCACTAGGGCCAGGAAACAGAGGAAGAGACCAGAAGTAGGGCCAGGCTCTCACTGTCAAGAGGCTATCCTCAGGCCCACCCAAAACAGCACCAATGCCTGAGACCAGGTGTTCACAAATATGAGGTTATTTTGGATATTTCAAATTGAGGTCCTTTGTCAAGACTACTCCTTTGCTAGAGTAATAGAGACAGCCATGATGAGATGTTCCTTTATGCTGTGTCAGTGGTATCTCAAGTCTCTCTACTCCTCCCTCTGTGTGACATGAGGGAGCTCAGAGTCCCAGTTCTGGCATGTCCATGAGTAAACAGGATCTCTGGAGACTAGGTGAAGATCTTTGCCTGTTAGGAATCTTGTGTCTCTTCTCAGTTTATGATAAAATAGCCCACAGGCACAATACACTTTTACCATCATGAGTCACATGACAAGCACTTATACAACTGTGTTATATCCTTCACAGTAATAAGACTGCCCCCCCCCCCCCCCAAAAAAAAGGAAAGTTTGTGATGCGTTGATGTCTGCTAAGTGATTTGGAATCCAATGCAAAGGATACATTATCAACATTATGTATATTTAATTTATTTACATTGCATTATTTACAGATTGGAGTCATTTGATGTTTCCCCGTACTGAATTCTCACAGTGTGTAAAGAGAAGAACATACAACCGTCCTCCTCAAAATGTTAGCTACTCCTCAGTAGGCAGGGAACAAATTAGGCTGGCCACATAATATTGCTAATATCTAATGATTTTTTTAACCTTTAAAAATAAATAGGTCTTTCATGCAATTTTATGTGTATCTATTAGAGCCAACGCATGGAAGTAGCCACACCTTTGGAGCTCACATATTGGGGGTATTTAATGCACCAAGTCATATATCATTGGGTCAGAAACCAGGGCCATTTTCCATTTGGAACCGAGTGAACTGAGTTTAGAAAAAGCCAGTTCTGTTTTGTGACAAACGTCAGACGCAGAGCTCCATGCTTCCTTACCTCACATTATCAGACAAATCTCATCTCCAGCCTTAACTATCCATAATGCAGGCACAAAGGGGTCAGAGAGAGCAGTGAAATGCTTGTGCAAATGTGAGGACCGAAATCTGGGTATGGTAGCACAAGCTTGTAAGCCAAGTCAATGCTAGGGAAGCAGAGACAGGCTGATCCCTGGGACTCCCTGACCAGACAGCCAAATCTAAATAAAATGAGCTCCAAGCCAATGAGGGACCCTGTCTCAAAAAGCGAGGTGGGCCATGTCTGAGGTTGTCCTCTGGTGTCCACATGCACAAGCACTGCCCTAGCTGTACCCACATACACACAGCCACGTACAAATATCCAGGTAGGAAAGGGGATACAATTACTTTCCCCATCATTTTTTAAAGTTAGAGTCAACTTTATTATGGAATGAAAGCAATTTAAATAGCTCACATACATCCTCAGAAATCTAAAATTAATCAATTATAATAGGAGAAAAATAGGTTTTGGGGAAAATTAATATTGTGCTTTTTGAAAAAAATTATGCATATAATATATACATGTAAACCTGATTTTGTTTCTTTGGTTAGAGGAGAACTTATTCGTAGGGCTAATGGGGGTGAAGAAAGTCACAGACTTCTCTGCAGAGAACAGGGTTTCTAACAATAGCAAATGGGCCGGTCGATAGCAAATCCATTTTAAAGCGCTCACTCATGGAGAATATCAATATCTCACTCAGTCAGTGCTCCTGTGAGATAAACAGGCACCTGGCCCTTCTGTGAGAAAAAGCACATGCAAGAGCGAGGCTCATGGTGCTAAACAATTAATTGGATTATTATTGAGGCTTAATGGATCTGTTCAATATATTCACGGGAAACTGTCAGGAGGATTAGCTAGCCATTTCCTTGGAGTGACCATCAAAATAAATGGCAAGACACAGGAGTTTTACATGGTCGTGTGTAAAAATAGCACTCTGTAGACATGTTTATGCTACACATAGGGCCTATCTGAGAGCCTCTGACTGGGTCTTTGGCTTAGAGACATAAAGGTAGACCTGGTATCCAACTGTCCCTGGGAATATGAGACAGTACTTAAGTTGTAAATGACTATACCTAGACTGCTTGACTCTTGTTGATATGTAAAACATGTATAGTTCAAGATTTATGTCAGAGAGATGCGGAAGGTCCTGTGCTATGTGGCTCATCACCCTAGTCACTGCAAAAAATATGGATAGTGCCTTCCTAGAAAAGCAATGAGGGAGAATGTCATGTTTGTCTTACCCTCACAGGGTAGTCTGCCCTAGATTCAGAGCTCAAAAGTTAGCAAGTGAATGATTTCTTATGTTGAGAAACACCACATTGATGCAGAGAGGAAAAAAGACAAGGCCTGGAAAGCTGTTGTCCACCCAGTACGTGATTAGTTACCTCACTCTTCCTCAAGGTAACCCCGTAAGTGGCATTCTCCATAGAGGTTTAGACAATGTGATATCTTTTTCTTTTTAAAGATTAATTTGTAAATGTTTAATTATGTGTGTGTATGAAGTATAAGTGTATGAAGGAAAATGTCCCCCAAAAGCCAGGAGACTGGATCTCCCTGAAACTGAATTAGAATCTGTTGTTCAGCCTGACATGGGTGGTAGGGACCAAACTTGTGTTCTCTACAAGAACAAAACACTTTTAACTATGGAGCCATCTCTCCATCTCCTGAAATGCTGTCTAAGAGAATCCTGGGAAAATTAAGTGGGACAATATGATCAAAGCCTTTTGAGTTCAATCTCTTTTCTTTCATAGTTACCATATAGATTATGGTTAGCTCACTGTTTGAATGGTTCACTCTAATGAAGGCTAATCTACATTAGAAAAGCCATCCCTGGGGGCTGGGGAGATGGCTCAGAGGTTAAGAGCACTGCCAGCTCTTCCAGAGGTCCTGAGTTCAATTCCAGCAACCACATGGTGGCTCACAACCATTGGAAATGATGCCCTCTTTTGCCATGCAGACAGACATACATTTAGAAAGAGCACTCATATACATAAAATACATAAATAAGCATTTTTTTTAAACAAAGACAAGCCATTCATTTGCCCACATGCATTTCCAAACCTGTTCTCAAGCAGAGTTGCCAGATTCCAGGGTATAGTGTGGATCTTCATCTATGGACAGGAAGTCTTTGTTTGATAGACGGTCTCAAGGTGTCATCTTCTTTTTTATACACACACATCCTTCACACACACATACTCACTCTCACTCACTCACTCACTCACTCACTCACTCACTCACTCACACATATAGTTTATTAATACTATACTGGACACCTAAAGCTATTTTCAAGCAAGTG
Organism: Grammomys surdaster; assembly: GCF_004785775.1. Classification (NCBI taxonomy): domain Eukaryota; kingdom Metazoa; phylum Chordata; class Mammalia; order Rodentia; family Muridae; genus Grammomys; species Grammomys surdaster. The sequence continues at coordinate 9,740,800 of NW_021604620.1, forward strand.
TATAATGTAGTTTGAGGGAGTTTCTTTCATACTGTCCACTTTCCCACCCTTTCCCTTCCCATGAGTCCTATTTGTTCCTCTAGATTGATGATTTTTACTCTTTCGATTGTGACCCTTTTGGGGTTTTGCATATCAGATATTTGTATTATGATTAGTAACAGTAGCAAAATTACAGTTGTGAAATAGCAACAAGAATAGTTTTATGGTTGAGGTGATCACTGTAACGTGAGGAACTGCATTAAAGGGTCACAACATTAGGAAGGCTGAGAAGCACTGCTCTAGATACTTTGGCTTCTACTTTCCTGTCACCTGTACATACATAACCATATATGTTTATAAACTCTAGGACCCTTCAGTGAAAAAAATGTGATATTTTCCTTTCTGAAGCTGACACACTTTATTTAATATGATCATGTAACACCTTCCAATGACAGATATTTAGGTCAGAAAAAGTTTCTGAATGAACTGGGAAAGGGTCAAAGGTGAGATATCTCTGACGTCATAGCATTCCTCATTTACATTGATGTCACAAAGAACTGAAATTTTTTGACATAAGAATAAAAGAGATATATGAAAGCAGAAATAAAAAAATCCTGTGTGCCCTAAAATTTGAGTCTAACTACCTTAGGATAAACTGATTGTTTTGACTTACAAACTGCCTAATCTGTCCACTTCTCTATCTGAGCACCTATGGAGGCCAAGAACCAATAGTCCAGAAGAATTGAGCACCCCAGGGGCAGACTGGAGTGTCTAAACACTATTCTTTGCTAAATGGAACTGACACGCTACATGATTGATTCCATGCTGGGGAAACTGAACATACACTGTAAGTCTTAGCATTTTATAAAAATGGAAAGTTTTATGTTATCAAAGACTGATGGAATCATTAAAAAGAAGCAAGTACCAAATATTTATTCTTTGAAATTTGTGACCTTTGGGAAATGGGCATTTGTTTAGGTTTCCCCCTACAAACTTGACTTTAAATGAATGGTGGTTTTTAAAGGTGATGTCTTCAGGGAAGAGGTCCTAACAACTGCACGAGGAATGATGGGATCAAATAAATCACCTTTTGCCATTCTGCTTTTAGCTTATGGAGAAATTGCGTGTCTTTAGCCTTACTGGAAATTGCATACATTTGTTGTACAATGTGTTGGTCTAGTTGCTTCAATGAAAATATTCCCCTAGACTCATCTGTTTGCATTCTTGGTTCTGGTTTGAAAAGTATTAGACGGTGTGGCCTTGTTGGAAGAGGTATGCCACTGGGAACAGGTTTTGACCCTTCCTGGTGTGCGTTCTCTCTGTTTCATGCTTGTGGAACAAAATATAAGCTCTCAGCTACTGCCCCAGCCCCATGCCTGCCTACCTGCCTGCCTGCTGCCATATGCCCCACCATGATGCTCAAGGACTCACACTCTGAAGTCATAAGCTTTCTTATATAAGTTGCAGTCTCATTACACCAATAGAAAACCAACTAAGACAGTTTAGTGTCTTCAGACTTAGTACAATGAATGCCAGAGAATCCTTGGTGCATTCATACTCTGACAAGATTACCCTTTTTGGTTAGAACTCTTTAGATCTATTCTTAGACAATTCTCAGTTTATGTTATTAATTTCAGTCATTTTACATTTGATCTCCTATACTCATTCACCTTATGAATGAAAGTTAGTATTTTTATCATCATTTCTCCTAACAAACACCATGCAGTTCTCACTTCCTGTTTTTTCTCTTTTCGCATGCATATGTGTATATAGTATATATGTTTATGTGTCTTCATGTTTGCATGTGGGGACATGTACATGTGTATGAGGGTGTGAGTATACACACGCATGTAGAGGCCCAGGGAGTATTTTACAGTCATTCTTCACTTTGTTCACCCAGCCAGAGTCTCTCAGTTGAATCCAGAACTTACCTACATGGCTGGTTTAGCTAGTCAGCTTGCTTCATGGACTTCTCGTCTCCACCGTCTAAGAGCTGGAATCTCAGGCAGGCTACCATGCACACCTGACATTTATGTTGATGCTGGGATCTGAACTCAAGTACTCATGCCTGTATGACAAGTGCTCCATCTGCTGAGCCATCTCCCCAACTCCTAGAGTTCGTGTGTAATTAAGACCTTAGCATTGGTCTGCACATAGTTGTCCTCCCATAGCATGTCCTTCTGTGCATTTTGCCTGTGTTCTTGCTGCTACAATAGAACATTAGGGGGGGGTGTGAATAAGGAAGAAGAGAAGGAGGGTTTATTACTTACAGTTCTGGAGGATGAGAAGTTCAAGATCAAGTTTCTAGAGAAACCACAGCATGACGGCAGGCATATGGCAGAACACCACAAGAATGCTAAGAACAAGAGGCATTGGTTAGCTTTTTCAGCAAACTCACTCTTGTGGTAGAAAATCCATCCCTGTAAGTATGGCATTAATTCATTCAAGAAGGCAGACCCCCATTACCTAACCGTCTTTTAATGTTACCTCCTCTTAGTACCTTAAGTTGGTAGTTTAGTTCTCTGCTACTAAGTAGCTTCGAGGAGCCCTATTCACAGCAAAGCAGATGGGATTCCATTTTCTTCTTTTTTGTGGTAATTGAAGTTCACATATATTTGCATACCAGATTTTTCTTACCTAGTAATTCACTGATGAACATAGGCTGCTCTCATGCCTTAGCTGTGAATGGTGTCTCTGTGAACGTGGGGATACAGAAAAACCACTCAAGGCAGCAGTGTCATCCCTTGATTCCAGGGTATTAGTCTGTCCTGATGGGAAGGCATGACAATGGGCAGGGCTCACTGCTGTGGTGGGAGGGGCTGCTTGTTCACATCTCATGTTGCCTAGGAAACAGGTAGAAATCTGCCTGGAAGCTAAGCCAGGATATAACTCTTAAGATATGACCCATGATGGCCCACTTCTTCTGGCTAGGTCCCACCTCCTAGAAGTTCCACAGCTTTTCAGAACAGCACTACCAGCTGGGACCAAGTGTTCAAACACCTGAGCTTGCATCACATTCATGGTGCATATGTATATATAATGCATAATATATGTGCTATTGTACTTACTTAGGTACTGCCATATGCTTCCCATATGGCTGTACCACTTCATAATCCTACTAATAAAACCACACAGCTTCCCTTTTCTCCATCTCCTGCTAACACTTGGCATCTCTTCCTCATTTGATGATAACCTTCTATCAGGCATGAGGTGAGAGATACGATTCTATCAACCGATCTATATACTGTATATCTATTTGCATGGCTCTTTTGGGAAAAAAATGTCTATTCTGGTCTTTGGCCCAGTGTCAATCAGGTTGGAATTTTGGCATTTATTGAGTTCGGAGTTGATTGAGTTTGTTACATATTTTAGATAATAACTTATCAGATATATGACTTACAAACCTTTTCTCCTAATCTGTAGGTTTTTTTTCATTTTGTTGACATTTCCCTTTCAAATGAAGGGTTTGTTTCTAGTTTTTTATTGTTGCCTGTGTTTTTGATGTCCTAACCACCTACCCCCATAATTGCAAATACAGATGGCAAGGACCTTTTTAAAACAAATTACTATTTCACTCTTACAAGATTTTTAGTCTATTTTGACTTGATTTTTAGATGTGTTATAAGGTATGAGTCCAGTCTCATTCTTTCTCATAAAAGTTCTTGTTTCCCAGCTCCAAGTATTGACAATACCGCTCTCTGCCCCAAAGTATGCTTTTACCATTTCTGTCAAACGTCAGTTGATCATATTCATGTAGATTTATTCCTGGTTTATCTACTCCATTCCTCTCACCAGCGAGGCTGTTTTCAATGCCAGCATGGCACTGCTTTGATTAAGTAGTTTGTAAAAAATAATCCGAAATTGGAAAGTGTAACATCTTCAAGTTCGTTCTTGTTCAGGAATAAATTTGTGGCTCAGTACAAATTTAAGCATACTTGTCTCCTTTGATGTGAAAAATGTCATGATAATTTTGATAGGAGTTGCTTTGAATCTGTAAACTTATTTTTGTCATATAAATTTTTTAACTATTTTAATTGCTCTGTCCTATAAAACATCAATTTGTGTCACCTTCACTTCCTTTAGTCACGATTTATAATCCCCTCACTCAGTCAAGCTTATTCCTTGGTATTCTTTGTTTGTTATTTGTTTGTTTTTTTTTTAAAGACACAGTCTCACTATATAGCCTTAGCTGGCTTTGAACTCACTATGTAGATCAAGCTGGCTTCAAACTCATATAGATCCACCTGCCTCTGCCTCCCAAATGCTGGGATTGCAGGCGTGCACCTACATGTGCCAGCACTAAGTACTCTTAATGCTATTACAAACGGGATTGTTTTCTTAAATTTTTTCGACTTTGTTAACAGAGCAGAAGAAAACCAATTATGTTTAGTCTGTTGATTTTGTGTTGTATAGATTTACTCAATTTATTAATGATAACAATTTTGGTGGGGTAATTAGACTTTTGTACATATAATATCATATGCAGGCAGATTTCATTCCAGTTTGGATGGCTTTTGTCTCTCTTTCTTGCCAACTTGCTTTGGCTAGGACTTCCAGGATTATGTTGAATAAAAGAGGAAATTGGCATCCTTTTCTCTTTTCTAATCTTAGAGGAATAGCTGTAATTTTCATCGTTGAGTTTGATGATACTCACGGGTTTGTCATGCGTATTTTTTCTTATCTATAGATTTGTTTTCTCCATACCCTGTGTGTTGAGAGATGGACTGATTGATTGATAACTGACTGAGACAGGATCTCACTATGCAGGATGGCTGGTCTGGAAGCCATTATCTAGACAAAGCTGCCCTCAAACTCACAAGGATGCACCTGCCTCATTGAATGCTCCTTTTGAATCTTTTGAGTGGATTCCCTATGCCTTTGTTAATGTTCGGTATCACGTGTATTGATCTGTGTGTATCTGGCCATTTTGCCTCCTAGAGACAAACTTGGTTATATATTGATCCCTTGAACATGCTGTTGATTTTGGCTTGCTGATATTTTGTTAAGAAAATGTTGTTACTTCATGAATGTTGTATGTTGGCTTGCAAGTTTTTCTTGTCCTGTTATTATCTAGCTTTGGTATGGAGGTGATTTTTGCCCTGGAATAAATTTGAAATGTTTTTAGTTCTTCAAATGATTGAAGAATTTGAGAAGAATTGGCACTAATTCTCCTTTAATGTTATTTTTTTGGGGACTAACCAATGGAAGCATCCGGTCCTGTTATTTTCTTCACTGGGGGCTTTTTGGTTAGAGAGATCATTTCCTCGTTCATGATTTGCTCAGAGTTTTCCATTTCTATATGTTATACTCTTGACATGTCTGTCTCTAGGAACTTTCTTTTAATTACGGTCACTCTATGTTTGTCCTGTGCTCTCTATCTACTTTGCTTTAATTAATTAATAATGATTAATTTAAAGTTTGTGCATAGGTTGAATATTGGATAAGTCTGAGGAATCATTTCAAATCTTGTTGGTTGTTCCATTATGTAAATGAGTAAAAATGATGAACAGATGTATCATTTCCTCATGGGATTTCCTTAATATGGCAAATCAGATCAAAGAGTGGAGAGCAAATATAAAACAAGGTAGGTAACACATTGATAACTTTTTAAGCATGGTTTCTATTGCTATAATAAAATACCTGAAGCTAGTGCTTTACAAAGAAGTGTCTATTTGACATGTAGCAATGGAAGATGAAAGTTCAACCTCAGGTGGTCCTTGGTGATGGGTACCTAGAGGAAGAAAGGCACAAAGGCTGGAGTGTGAGAAGGGTAGATTCCAGATGCCTGCCCAGAGATTCATTTTCAACACATGGCTCCCTTCTCTGCTTATTCCTAATGGAGGATGACTGGCTCATCTGGAGAGCCTGTGGGCAGAGCTGTTTGCGGGCCGTTAATCTTCCTCTTAACAGGGGTGGAGAACCTTTAAGGCCATCACACAGTGGTAGCTGTCAGTTCCTGATTAGCTTCCAGCAGATTTGGGGGCCTTTGTAGGGGAGCTGCCCCCAAACCCAGCAGCTCCATTATTTATGTGTTCTTTATTTTTTAAAAAATGGCATTGTGACTGGGAAGATAAATGGCTTGGTTGGTAAAGTGCTTGCTGGACAGGTACAAAAACCTGAGTTCAGATCCTCAGAAGCCTTTTAAAAGCAAGGTGCAGTGACACATATTGGAATCCTAGTATTTTGTGTGAGAAGGGCTAGGCGGATCCCTGGCAGTTAGTCTAGATGAAGTGGTGAGTGTTGGTTTCAGTGAGAGACGACGCTGTCTTAAAAAATAAGGTTGAGAGCATCCAGGAACACGTGACATCCACCTGCTGCACATCAGTGTGGACATATATCCACACTCATGTCCACATACACACATATGACACTGCTTGACATTTCAGGACAAAATGAATGGAACCTGTCTCTAGTCTAATTCTTATGGGAGTCTAATGAAGCATCTATTTTAGTCTAGATGCTAACATGGAAGCAGCTATCGGGAACTCCTTTCGGGAGTCATCATACCTGTGAGTCAGGATTAGGTCATCCAAGCAAAGCCAGTTTTAAAAATTCATGTAAGGAGTGGTTCATATATGTGGAAGGCAACCACTCTGTTATGGACTGACTTCTGGTATAGCACCAGTATATCTGGACATTGTAATGTCCAAGTGTGTTGATGGGGGATTGTGACACCCTAGGAGTAAGCCACTTAGGAACCGGGTTTCTTTTGGGTCAAACAAGTAGACATATAAACCTCTTCAACTCCCTACCACCACTCTTCAGAAACTTTAAGCAGGTGGTGGTGAGTTACTTTGGGCACTGCTGGCCCAGTTCTATGTTAAGCACACCACATGGCTGCTCTTACTTGGTTCTTATTAAATCCTTCACAGCTCACATTCTTTTCTTGTAGTTAAAGGTGAGCAATCTGTAATCAGAGAGGCTGAACCAGTCTCAAATCTCCCATAGCTCACCACCACCATTGCATACATTCGGGTTGGCTACTGAACAGAGCCACTTTGCAGACATAACAGGCCATATTGATCCACTTAAAACTCATAAAATCAAGAGGGGTTAGATTTAGTGTCTGGAATTTCCTCAATCAGGGAAGTTATCACCAGCTATGATTGAAGAGGGATAATCTATTTGCTGTGTGTAAGCACATTCTTCTTTTACTTAGAAAATCATATTGTGGGGCTGGAGTGATAGCTTAGTGGTTAAGAGCACTGACTTCTCTTCCAGAGGTCCTAAATTCAATTCCTAGCAACCACATCATAGCTCCTATCTATCTGTAATGAAATCCAAGTTCCTCTTCCGGTGTGTGTGTGTGTGAAAATGAAGCATGCATGCATATATATATATATATACATATATATATATATATGTATATATATATATATGATTTTTAAAAAAGAAAATAATATTGTATCATAATTTCTTTAAAATGTGATGTATATATCACTTCCAGCTGGATTCTTCCAAGTCCTGAGCCCAAAGTACACTACGTCTTCAGCAGTAGGATTTTTATCTTCCAGTTCTGAGATGCAACCAGGGCAACAGCAATAGCTTATATTGTTTTAGGAGTCTCTTGGACTATCCTGACCAACAACTGAAAGGAGGTTTCCCTTAGCTGCCACTAGAGTGTTGTTAGATAGTCTATGGCTCTTGTAGAATCATCATCACCCTTCATGGCCTAACTCCATTTTAAGTCTCTCTCTCTCTCTCTCTCTCTCTCTCTCTCTCTCTCTCTCTCTCTGTCTCTCTCTCTCTCTCTGTCTCTCTTAGTCTCTCTCTGTCTCTCTGTCTCTCTGTCTCTCTCTCTCTCTCTCTCGTCTCTCTCTCTGTGTATGTCTCTGTGTGTGTGTGGTGTGTGTGGTTGTGAGTGAGTGAGAGAGAGAGAGAGAGAGAGAGAGAGAGAGAGAGAGAGAGGTATATATGTGTGTATAAGTAAGATTATATAAATGATCATGTTACCTTATTGTATTTTCAATGCTCTTAGTGATAATTATTTCAGAGTTCTTAGTGACAATTAACATCCTTAGTGATAAGTATTTCCTATCCTTCTCTTCTCCTTAAACACATGGATACATGAGCAACACTAAATGGATTCAATAGTGTGTGTGTGTGTGTGTGTGTGTGTAAAACAATAATTATAGAAGAAAAGGTAACGGATTGAGGAGGGGAAAGTATGGGAGGAGTTGGAATGGGAGCGGGGTGGGAATGATGGAAATACAGCGTTCATGTATGAACTTCTCAAATTAACGCTGTCTTTTCATACTTATGATACAGCAATGTGTGTACATACAATGTATACACCAAATGTAAAACAATACAGAAACAAGAAATATTATGAGGTGGGCTGCAGTTCTCACTAAGTCATAACCATCTTATAATAAGGCTTCCAACAGTTTCAAACAAAGAATATTCCTCCTCTTGAACAAAAATAATGGTTTTTGTTTGTATTAAACTTTACCCCTTTTTACAGTCTGCAGATTCTCTGCTCTATTCTGTAACACTGAATGGGCATTAGTAGCAACAAGGTTTTTGCCAATGATGGTAAGATTCAGGGATGTGAATGAAATGGTAAACTACAGAAAGTGTCAGTGTCGATTGCTGACATCATCTAGGAAGCAGAGAATTGGCCGTGTCTTCCTTTCTAGTTGAGTTGGATCCATCAGAGTGGGGATCTACCTGTTCCAAGCAGCTGTACAGACAAAGGAGCTGCTGAGTCAATATGGACACTCTGCACAAATGCCAGTACTGATGTAAGCACAGACAGGGGGAAAGATAGATGCATGAATTTATGATTTAATATGCTTCACTTTCAACATATAATATTTTCAAACTTACTGCCAACGGGGAGCCAAACAGAGGCCATATGGCCTTACTTTTTATTTTTTTTAAAGATGTATTGTATTTTTAACTATGTGTGTATCTGTGTGGGGGTATTTATATGTGAATGTGGGTAAGGTTGGAGTCTGGAGGTATCAGATCCTCTGCCTCTTGGTGCAGGAGTTACAGGTGGTACTGAGATGCCCAAGGTAAGTGCTGGGAATGCAGTTTGGGCCCTCTGGAAGAGCAGTGTGTACTCCTGTTTGCTCAGCTGTCTCTGTGCTTCTTCCTTCTCTTCCTTCCTTCCTTCCTTCCTTCCTTCCTTCCTTCCTTCCTTCCTTCCTTCTCTTCCTTCCTTCCTTCCTTCCTTCTTCCCTCCCTCCCTCCCTCCCTCCCTCCCTCCCTCCCTCCCTCCTTCCTTCTTTCCTTTTTCTCTCTTTCTTCTCCTCCTTTATCCTTTTCTTTTTCTATTTTTTTCATGTTGTTTACATGTGATACTATTTTACCATGTTGCTCTTACATTTGCTCTAAGACCTTAGTTCTAGTTGCTTAGGTTCCTGCCATAATTTTGGTTTCCTCCTGTTCTCTGGCTTAAAACACTACACAATCCCCACATTCCAGGATATTTTCTGCCTTTATTGTGTTTTCTCCCACAATTGACGGCCAGCTCTTGGTTCTTCTTTAGTTTGAGATTTTCTTGTATTCTAGAAAATAAATTCTCGGAATTCCGTTCAACATTTCCCATTGTTCGCCAGAGTACTTGGAAAACCCAAATCCTAGTTCTACTTCCTCTGATCCCCTCATACTCCCCAAAATGATCTTGTTAATCTTTGGCAAAGTGAGGTGTACTGTCTGCCGGGCTGAGTTTCTATACTTGGCTTCTGGCTCTTATTGTCCATACAAGCCTGGAGTCCTACTTAATCACAGTCTGTGTTGGAGCTATAGACTTAATAATCAGATTCATCATTACAGTGACCAAATTCTAGTGTTACTTTTTGGCTTCCAGAATAAACTCAGATCTTAGAAATTTTTTACTTTGTGTCTGCAAAGTATAAAGGCAAGTGGCTAAGTGATTCTGAATTTAATTCATGGATATGAGATTGGTTGTTTTTTTGATATGTTTGGATTGATAATTGCTGTGTGGCTAACTCAGCCTGAGTTTCAAAGCTCTTCAACCATGAAATGCTCTTTCAGTAAGTAGATTTTGAGGAAACACTATATCCCAGGTCAGAGGAAAGACAGAATAGAAATGTACTTGGTACTCATTCCATTTTGACTAACTGTGGAAACGTTGGTGCCAGTCACTTAGTAAGTCAAGAGATGAGAAAGAAGGGTCTTAGGATTGTTTGTGACTCACCCAAGACCTTCTGATAACTAGGCCATGAGTCTGACTGCTGTCCATTGATACACTGTATGATGAGTATCCATCCCTTCCATAGATCATATACAGTATTGATTCATTTCAACTCTCCTGGCACGGCATGGGCAGAATGAACTGCTCAGACTAGTAGACTCAGCAAGAGAATCTTGGCTCTGAGATCTCAGCCATAGAGTGGAGAGTTTTTAGTTCCCCCATGGCCGTGGCCCTATTCCAAATACATACTGTTTGTTCCAAGCCCGCTGTAGCTTTTCACGGTAGGTGCTAGATCTTAACAATATGAAGTACCTAGGCCTATATCGTCTCTTCTTAAGTCACTTGCCATTTCAAAAACTCATGTTTCAGCCCATTTCATTTTCAAGCACGTATGCACGTTGCAGGCACAATTAAGAGGGCTAAATCGACACAACAATTGTGGCGCTGTATCATGGCAAAACAACTCAAGAGCTCAGCAACTTTATTAAAATTTTAAAGGAGTCGATCCTCTGGGAAATGTTCCTATTAATTAAACAAAGGTGGAAGAAAATGAGCTTCACACTCATTTTCAGCCCGGAATAAGGTGGCTTGCAGCATGAATGCAAAAGAGATGTGTGAACACAGGCAACCGCCTCACTCCTCAGACTACTGGGCCGTCAGGATTTCAGGTCTTTTCTTTGCAAGGCACTCTGGGCCAGTTTTTGTTTGGTCTTTTCTGGAAGAGAGAGGTCTTATATCAGAAGGATTTCCCAGAAGTCCATGGAGTTTTAACCCTTAAAGAACCAGACTGCAGCATAGTAAACAGATGCCAGGATTTCATTCCTATCAAGTTTGGTAGTGGAACATCATGGAACAGACCAGAGTCTAGAAATTGTTTGTGGAAGATATAGAAGGCCAGAGACAAATTGGAAGATTTAATTCTTTTGTTCCCCATCCCCTCTATATCTCTATTAGTAGAAATGATTTTCATTTAATTTTTTACTTGTAGAGTGACTCATGGGTCATTAGTAAATGCATCTAGGATACTTGCTTCCTCAGATATGCCAACAAACAATATGCTTCTGCTCATGTTGACTGTACTAGTTATTTCTCCTTGCTGTAGTTGAACACCTGGTAAAAAGGAACCTAAGAAATGAAGGACTTAATACAACTCTTCATCATGGCAAGGAAGCCATAAAAGTCGGGTGTTTAGGAGGCAGCTGATCATGTGGCAACCACAGTCAGGAAGCAGAGGGAGATGAAGCTTGATACTCAGATCCCAGTCTCCTTTTTATGTAGTCTAGGACTGCAGCCTGTGCCATGATGCTACTTACATTTAGGGTAATGCTTTTTATTTCAATTAACAAAATTAGAAAATCAATCTACAGACAAGCTCAGAGATTTATCTCCAAGTTGTTAATCAATATTAACTATCACATGGACAGTATATTGACCATATGTTATGTGGATTCTGGAGAAACATAAAAGTTTCTGAGTCCATCAGATCCCTAGAGTTTGTAACTACTATATATCAAGTCAAGCAGGAAAGTCATGCTGAGTGCTTGGGTTCTTGGCTGTCGGCTCTTTGCACCCTTTCTGATCAACTGACCAAATAAAAACATAAGAACAGAATGTATATATATACCTATGTCTATCAATGGTGGGGTTAATGCAGGCTGGGAGTGACCTGTATCCACTCTCCAGTGGAAGAAAAGAGTTGTAACCTACATTGGTAGAAATCTACAGAACAATGAAAGAGAAGTAAATAAGGCTTGTATATGTCACTGAAGTCCTTATGAGAATCTGATCTGTCTATCTTCTGCTTTAAAATTTATCTAATTTATTCACTATAAATTATTTATTTATTTGTGTGTGTGTGTGTGTGTGTGTAGTTATGTACACAAGAATGCAGTGCTCACAGAGGCCAGAAGAAAGAAAATTCCAGGAACTATAGATACAGAGTCATGGGCAACCCTACATGGGTACTAAGAATCAAACTCAGGTTTTACGTAAGAACAGCAAGCACTCCGAAACACTGAGCCATCTCTCCAGCCCCAAGATGAAATTTTTTCTTTTGAGACAGGTCTTAGTGTATAGTCCTGAATGACCTGGAACCTGGCACGTAGACCCATGTGGCCTCACATTCACAGAGATTTACCTACCTTGTCTACTTAGTGCTAGGATTACAAGCCTGTGTCAAAATGTTCACCCTGCCCTCTGCTCAAAAAGCAAAGACATTTGAGAAGATTGCTGGGTGAGATCTCTACTTTAGCCATTGTCAGATGACAACATTTAGGAGATGGAACAAGAGCTATACAGTTGAATTCATCAAGGGAGCTTATGGTTCTATGGTAAAGAAACTCCAAACACTCCAGCAGAATTTTCTCTTGGTCATAGAGAGAGGCTGAGGTCAAGTGGGAAGACCACGTGATAAGAGAGGGTGTGAAGACCCCAGGAATGCCTTACAGCAGAACAGCATCTAAGAATAGGAGAACTCAAACACTGGAAGGTTAACTATTAATCATTAACTGACAAAAAGAAACCCAACAAAGTCCTGTTGAAAATCCCTTGCCATGCAAAATGCATAGGAAAGAACATAAACCTTTTAACATAAACTCGTTATACAAGTCTTCTCACTCAGACTTTGGCTCAGGGGAGGTGAGTCCTCTCTTGTTCATTTCTTTCCAGCATTACGCAATGTTAAGTGTGTTGTTATTTACTGTGCAATGCTCATCAAAAATTCACAAACAAGACAAAGGATCAAGAGATTTGTGTGAAGATCTACAGATGGCAAAGGGTTCCAAGAACATGAAGCACATACAATAACAAAATGGTTAGTGGTGTGGATTTTGTGCTTATGTCTTCACTAACATTTTATTATAAATTTATTCATAATGTATGAGTTATTCTCCTGTTGCTTTGACTAAAATACCATGGCCAACAGAAAGTTAAGGAAGAAAGGCTTTATTTTAGTTCACGCTCTCAAGAGGGACAGATTTCAAATTAGTGGGGAAAACAAGTGATGGGTTACAGAAACAGGAATCTGAGATATCATGTCTCGGTTTGACACAGGGAGGAGAGAGAGAGAGAAAGAAAGTATGTGTGTGTTAAAGAGAGAGAGAGAGACAGAGAGAGTGACAGAAAGAGAGAGAGAGAGAGAGAGAGAGAGAGAGAGAGAGAGAAGAGAGAGAAGAGAGAAGAGAGAGTGACAGAAAGAGAGAGAGAGAGAGAGAGAGAGAGAGAGAGAGAAAAAAGAGAGAGAAAAGAGAGAGAGAGAAGAGAGAGAGAAGAGAGAGAGAGAGAGAGAAGGAGGAGGAGGAGGAGGAGGAAGAGGAGGAGGAGAGGAGAGGAAAGGAGGGGAGAGGAGAGGGGAGGAGAAAGAGAGAACAGGAAGCAGGATGATACTATAATACTATAAACCCTCAAAGCCCACCTCAAGGAATATACTTCTCCCAGTAAGGTGCCACCTCCTAAAGGTTCCATAATCTTCCCAATGTCACCAAATAGCAACCAAGCGCTTAATTATATGACCCTCTGGGGGGACACTTCTCACTAAAACTACAACGCATAAAGTGACAGAAAGGAATTACAACCTCATATATTAGTGCTATAATATGGCTTCATTTTTTTGACATAGCATGAACATTCAGATACCATCTTAGAATAGAGAGAACAATGGTGGAGTAGCTATGGCAACCAAATAAACAGAACAATACAATGATAGCTATGGCCATATTGATATAACTGCTAACACTTTTTTTTTTTTAGAAGTCAGGAAGGCCATAGCAGCCTCATCTGGGATTCTAGTCATTCCTTCTTCCTGCCTCCCACCCCAGCTGCAAGTGATCTTGGGAAATGCTAGAATAAGTAGGAAGTAGAAGTTTAATTTAATGAGGGCTTCTGTGATGTTACTACCATGAGGTTATCATCCAATGTGGGGTGGGACTTAGCTGTTTAAGGATTACCATGTTTCAATGTATAACCCTTTTCCCATGTCACTGAAAGTATACCTACAAACTCTTTGGATCACCATTGGGTTGAATTCTTCCTAGGGTCCTTCCCAGTGTTTCATCTGGGATAAGTAGACATTTGCTCATATCTCCCAAGGAAAAGTTTGAGTCAACAATTGCATGAAGGGATGATTAACAGAAACAAACAAAGCTTGGAACCTGGACTGGTATTTATGGAGATGAGTGCTAGCATCTAGCTTTGTGACGTTGCAGATGGATAGCCAGGATGAGTTAAAGAATTTCTATGTGCCTCAGGTTTTTCATCTGCTACATGGGGGTTCTGAGATTGATAGGGACAACATGTCTAAAGCACTTGGCATGGCTCCTGGCATAACTGGTGGGCTAAAGAATATTGGTTGTCCATTGTTTCCTCTCTCCCCAGTCCTGTTTTTAATTTTATTGTTCTCTAATCTAGTGAGAGTTAGGAGTTAAGAGTTAAGAAATATTCTAAAGGAGATATTTATAATTTTGTGTGTGCTTCACCCCATTCATTTCATTTGAAACCAGAATGGAAGTGAATAGACATCATGGAATACTTCTCTTGAACTAGGGTCAGGCATAGGTAAAATGGTTAATAACTTGTGTCCTTGAAGCTGTTTATAATTGCTGGTAGCGATTGCCACATCTTTAAAATTAATACTCATGAAAGCATAACACTTGACCTGTGCAAGGAGACCTCAAGAGTTAGGTCTCATCAAGTCTCAGGCATAGTGGAGCCTGACGTAGAGAGTTAAGGGCCTGTGCTTTACTGAGGGCTTTATTGCAAAGCTACAGAAACCAACCGGAAAGACAAGGGAAAAAATCCTCTTCTGATCCTTAGGAAACAGCTAAGCATAGAAGATACGAGGAGATGGGAAAGGAGTAGTGATGGTGTCTGTCCTGGGCTCTATGCAGCACTCAGCCTTCCTGGTGGGCTGTGAAGGTAGAAGGTAAAGGTTGAGTGGTTGTCCTCTAACCTTTACACTCACACACACATGCACACACACGCACATACACACACAATTAAATTTTTAATTGAAGTAAAGAAAAGAGACTCTCTGCTTTCCCTTTGCCTATCAGATTGTTAAACCAATGGACCCCAAGAAATTGGAATTTCCCTAGGAACCTCAAACCTTGAGGAGAAAAAGACTGAAGGCTGAAGGACAACTTGTTTCCCAGGAGGATATTTCATACAACTTGTCAGAGAACTTTTCAGGAGAGAATTGGGGGATCTGGGAGGCATCTTGCCTTGATCAGGACTGTTTGCTTTGCATATGTTGGGTCTTCTATTCAGATGGAAGCCTCTGGCTGGGGAAATGGGAAATGGCTCAATGGATAAAGCCCTTGTCTCTCAAGCCTGAGGACCTGGATTTGAATCTCCAGAACCCACAGTACTTAGATGCTATCATATGTGCATACCTCCAGTGCTCATATGAGAGAGAATGGGAGGCAGAGGCAGAGACTCACTGGTTGCTCTCAGCTCAGCTAGGCTGATGTACACAGCAGGGAACAGAAAAGAGAGACTGCCTTAAACACAGTAGAAGATCAGACTCCACACCCAAGAGTTTCCTCTGACCTCAGCATATGAGCTGTGGCAAATGGACACCATGGCATGTGTGCCTGCACACACACACACACACATATATACACACTATCATACAAACACACTCACACATGTATCACACATATATACACATGCATGCATACACTCATACACACATACTCTTACGCACACTCTCATACATTCACACCCATACACATGTACACAGTCATGCACACACTCATACCACACACACACATACATTTACATCCCCCACATACACACTCATGTGCACACTCATAAACACTCACACTCTCATATGCTCATACACAAGCACTCTCACATATATATTCATATACACATACATACACTCATACACAGAGTCATACACACACTCATAACCCTCCCACATATACACTTATGTACATACTTGTACATACACACATACTCACATACATTCTCATATAAACACACATACACACTTCCACAGATACTCATATATATACACACTCTCATACACACACACATACACGCATGCACACACACACAGAGGATAGAAAATGAAGCCTTATACATAGCAGGACTCTAGATTTGAATGGGTGGTCACAGGCCCTTTGTTTCTCTTCTCAGAGTGTTCATATTGAATAACCCTTCTCTGTCTGCTTTTCTCTGTATTTCATCAGCGTGTGGAGAAGGGGTAACTGTACCTAGCTGGTTAGGACTGGCAGGGTCCAGACTCTGACCTGAACCACTCTGGCAACAGCACTACCACCTCATTTGTCCTTTGTCAAGTGGATTGGCTTGCCCAAAAACACTGGGCAAGGTAGATAGGTACCCTTCATAGCCCAGAGCAGCACTGTCCAGTAGAGGAATAGCCTGAATCATTTGCATTCTTCTGGTTGGGCTGTTAGAAGAGTGAAATGGAATAGTGTATTTTATTTAACTCATTTTATCAATCATGTCCTGAAAGTGTGTAATTAATATCAAAGTTATTAATGACATTACACATTCCTATTTCTACACTGATAAATTTCCTTTCTGGTTGGAGAGTATTGTATCGGACATTCAAAGGGCCTGCCTTGTCATTGACTATTGAATCCACATTTCCCATTTCAACACAGTGTGGGGTATGGCAAAACAGATGCACACATGTCTTCTAAACAGACAGAGAAGGAGGAATTCAGAGTTTTGTGACCTTAGGTTTCAAGGTTCATGAGGCTGCTTTCAGACCTGGGCATGCGCTTGCCTCCCGCTTACCTGAGTAATGCTTTTTGGGAATGGCCATTGTGATACTGTTTGGCAGAGTCCAGGAATGGGGGGGGGGCAACACGGCTGAAGTGCTAAGCACATCTCTGGCTTGGCAGCCATCAGTGTCCATCTCTATACCTGTCAAGGGAGTGCCTGCCCTATAGGGAGAAGACAGGTCTGCTGACCAGACTCAGTTTCTCACTTTCTTATAAAGAAAGGATCCCAAGGACTGAAACTCTTTGAGCCCAAATTCCAATTATACCGCCCTCAGAGATGAAGATAATGGTTTGAAAGTTTCTCTCCTTCTTTCTCCTTCCTTTCCCTTCCCTCTCCTTCCTTCCTCTCTTCCCTCTTCCCTTTCTTTACCTAAGTGCTTCTCTCAGGACATTGACAGTCCTCCCTCCCAAGTCTTCCTGGGTTTGGGTGTGGCCTTCACAGTACGGAACCACTGAATCTGTAGACCACTTTAGCAAGGCCAACTCTGCACCTACACCATACAGAAACCCCTGCTAGGGTTAAAGCACACAGCATCCCTGAGTCCTCCGCTCTCCAGGCAGGGCACACAGTTCTCGTTGCTTGTCCTCCACCACATGCCCTGCACTGCCATCTGACAGATGGCACTGTGACGGTGTGGCCACCACCATGCTTAATATTCCTGATGATGTTCCAGCCTCTGCCTTCTTTGCCTTAGCAGTGGTCAGAGTCCTAAAGTGTTCCCCAGTCTAACTCTCTGGTTCATTTTCAAGTTAGTTTGTTCAGCACATGACGAACAGTTCCAGCGAGAAAGCTCTGAGTGCTTATCTTGTCTGTAAAAAGAAATCTTCATATATATTATGGATGTGACCATGATTCCTAGAGAATCTAAAATAAGAAGCATTGCTTCCTCAGAGAGAATGTGTGCTGTGAATCACAGGCACGTGTGTAACTGTGATCAGTGGTTCTCCATGGAAGTAAGGCAGGGGTTATGCTGTTGTGACTGGGGAGATGGCTCGGCACATAAAACACTGGCTGTGCAACCATAAGGAACCAGGTCTGGATTCCCAGAACCAATGGCAGAGCTGGATGCAGGCAGATGAGGCCCTGAAATCTCAGCACAGCTAGACGAAGGTGGCAGACAGAGGCAGGAGAATTCCTCAAAGCTCCCAGTCCTGGCCTACACAGAGGGGAACAACAGATCTCATCTCAAACAAGGTAGGTGAGGCCTTCCATATGGATGCATCACACACGCACACACACACACACACATACACACAAAATGTAACAGGGGCACATATATAACATTAGGTTTTCTCATAGACATATTAAGAAGCAAAGTGAAATGAGTGGAATTACTAGCAAAATAGTATTTGAACAAATAAAATATTTTCACAGTCCATCCACCACCAGCTCACCTAGGTTTTCACTTTCATAAAAGGAAGACCACATGCCACGTGGAGGGCATGAGCCATGTTCTTTTACAGGAAGGGACTGTTGATAGATAACTTCTCTACTTCTGAACAGGAGATAGTCAAGGAAAGATTAGGGCTCTGCTAATTAGGACGGTCAGGTTCAGGAAGTCAGACATCTGGAGTTTGTGTAAAAGGGCAGGGAGTCATGCTTGGACAAGGAAGGAGCTAGTTAATGATCATATTTAAAGGTCATTCATTTACTTTTGCAGTAGCCTAGTGACATTTATCCTAAGTCACTTAAAAATGTTATAAAATGTCACAGATCTATGTAGCATGGCCATATGGCAGGCCTGGATTCCAAGGCTGGCGTTTCTAGGGCCAGGGCCTGATGTTGACATTGATCATGTAATTGGATGAAAATGCATGGGCTAGACAAGGTGTTTCAAGTCCATCTCAGCCTTTTATGTGTCTATATGCAGGCATGAGTGTATGTATGCACACATGTTCAAGTGTGTCCATGTGCATGCATATATGTGTGGAAGCCAGAGATCAACCTTGGGGTCATTCCTCAAGAGCTGGCCACTCTGTTTTCTGAGACAGGATTTCTCACTGGCCTCACATTGACTGCTTTGATAGGCTGGTTGGACGGAGAGCCTCAGGGGTCCTTCTATCTCTGCATTTTCAGGACTGGGTTTACATGGATAGACCCTCTCATCCAGCTTTTGTTATGGATGCTGGGACTCAAACATAGGTCCTGATGCTTCTGCAGCAGCCACTTCACGGGCTGAGCCATCTTCTGGTCCCAGTGTCAGGGCTTTGACAGCTCTGTTTTGCATGTCACATGGATCTTCTGGAGAGCTAATAGATTCTCAGCTTCCTTGATTATGGCAGTTGGGAATTATTTCTTACTAAAATGTACTCCATGATAGTGAGTGAGAGTAACAAGCCTTTAAAGGTCTCATACCAAAGGACATGGGTATAAGACAATGTATCAATTTGAGGTGACAGGTTTATTATAATTATTGTTGTTGTTTGACCAGATTAATATTTTGCATATAAAGAAAATAAAAAGTTTTCTTGTACAATAAATTATTTACAGTATTTAATAGACAAACTCCCTCAATTACTAATGGTTTTGGAGAATGTGAAGAAAATTGTAGAAGAGTGTCAAAGTTGGAAAAGAAATAAAAAAAAAAACCGACCATGTTATTTGGGAAACACAACAGTTCAAGTGAACTCAATCACCCACATAAGATTAACAGAATGATAGACCTACAGATGTGGTGAGTGTCCTTGTGGTTATCCATCTTCCAGGTCTTTCCTTTTACCAAGATCACCATGATTTCCAAGGGGAGATGCGTTCTCAGTTTCTCACTGATATGATTGTCTGATATGATTGTCAGAGCCAGGGAAGGAGAGCATCAGGAGTCAAGCCATGCCTAGAGTTGGTGTCTTATCTCAACTCTTGAGTTCTGAGCAGAAACTCAGACTCTGCTGAAGTGCTCGGTGCACTTGAGTCAACAGTAGAAAGGCCAGTGACAGCTGACTGGTTCTGAAGGTGTGACCTAAGGAGACCATAGCATTACAAAAGTCAAGGCATAAGGGAACATACCAGTGCTGACTGATGTGAGTATCGTCTATGATTGTTTTCTAAACCCTCATTTAAGAATATAACATTTTAATTAACTTTTTGAGAATTTTATACATGCATACAATATATTTCAATTATATTTACTCCTTACCCTTTTCTCCTAGCTCCTACCAGATCCACTCCCACTTTCCCACCCCTCCCAACATCACATCTTCTTGATCCAGTCATCTAGCCTGTGCTGTGTGTACACTCCTGGATATGGGACCAGTTAAGCTTGGTTGACTTACACAGAGGCTCTGCCCTTCAAGAAGACTGCTTTCCCTCCAAGAAGCCAGCAACTGTCAGTAGTGCCTCAATTAATCTTGGGGGCTCCAGAGCACTACCCCATACTGGAGTGTTGATTGGCTTACTCTTGTGCAGGTCTTATGCAGGCAGCCCCAGGTGTCATGTATTAATGAATATAGCTGATCTGTCTTTCCCAGAAGATAATGCTTTGCTCTGGTCCTCCTTGACCTCTGGCTCTTCAGAATGTCTAGTCCCTGTTTTGCAATATCCCTCAGCCTGTGTGTGTGTGTGTGTGTGTGTGTGTGTGTGTGTGTGTGTATGATATAGAAATTACGGTTTTGACAAGTCGTTAGTTTCTGCATTAATCTCCATCTACTGCACAA
Source organism: Grammomys surdaster (assembly GCF_004785775.1). Taxonomy (NCBI): domain Eukaryota; kingdom Metazoa; phylum Chordata; class Mammalia; order Rodentia; family Muridae; genus Grammomys; species Grammomys surdaster. The sequence goes on from NW_021604620.1 coordinate 9,761,347, forward strand.
AGCAACTTCTCTGATGAGGTCTGAGAGCTTCCCTAATCTGTGATTAGATAGAGATGAGACTTTGGAGGAGGCTTTCAGGGTCGTTTTAGTGTTAGCATTGCAGAACTGAGTAACTATGACCAAATGAGCCTCGAGGCTACAGTATTTACTAACCGGTTTTTAAAAGAAAAGTACTTGTTGTCTTCAACACTTTTCTGACCTTTCAACCTTCTATTTGCATACCACCTCTGTACTAGTTAACTTCTCTCCATTTCTGTACTAGTTAACTTCCTGTTACTGACATCAGAGTCTTGCCCATTGTCCTCCACTGCCTGGGCACCCATGTTCAAGTGTCTCTCCATCCCCATACCCTTTCCCTCTTCCTTTATTGTTTTTCTTTTCCTTCTCTCCATTTGAATCCCCCCTTTCTCTGTCTAAGATTAGGCCTCACTGTACACTCACGATCCTCCTGCCTCAACCTCCTGAGTGCTGAGATTATAGGCAGGCCACACAGTGCTTGGTTCTCTTTACTTTTTTTTTTTTTTTTTAATAATGAGGAGCTAGAGGTCAGCTAGTTGAGGCACGAAAGAGAAGATGGAAGTATCAAAGGAGAATACATCTTATAGAAATGCAACTGTAGTAGTAATATTTAAATCTTGACCCAGGGCTTCTTCCCTGCCTTAGACCATTTTGTTCCTGGATGAAACACACACACACAGCCTTTATATTTTTAATATGCATTAAGCAGCACAGTAGCCGGGCAGATATCTACCCTCCATGTTGTTAGAATCTACCTTCTTATCAATAACGCTGAGTTACTGCCATGTTTCATCTGGGCTGTTCCTAGCTCCAATTGGGTAGCCCTCAGGGACACACTTTCATGGCTCAGCAAACCCATGGTGGATACTCCTTTCTCCTCTTCTGCTCATTCTTTCTTTATTCCATGGTGGTTTCTTCCTTCTCCTTCCCTCTTTGTGGTCCTCTCTGCTCAAGCCCATGAAACCTCAACCCCACCTATGTCTCTTCTGCCCAGATTTTAGCTGTTGACATCTTTACCAATCGCAATCAACTGGTGGCAGGGTCACTCAGTATCTTATTTGTGAACTCTCTTGTCTTTGGGGAGCAGTCTTGGGGGCCCCAAATTAGCATTAGAATAAAGCAGCATTAGGCCAACCCACTACACATGACTCTGAGGAAGAAGAAAACAGGCTAAGATAGACAAGAACAGATGTCTATGATGGCTTGCCAGTTTCATATCACACCAGCATACATGGGTTTGGGTGATACCAATGATGGGAACATAAAGATAACATTGAAGATATGACTTCAAATGACTTCAGGAGTAGAATAGTAGAGTGAGCCCCTTACAGGGACTGACTGGTAGAAATGTATCTAAACACAAGCTCAAAAGTGCAATGTAATACCTACAGGAAGAAAAAGATGTCTATGTGGTTTCCATTGAGGAATTAATGCAAGCCATTGCTTTAAATGGGAATCTGAAGTCAAGAGTGCACAAAAATTTGAACAAAGTAATCATGGTAACCATGAAGATTGGGTTCCAGTTACCAACATCCACAGATGCTCAGTTCTTTTATATGAAATGGGATCACACTTGCATACAACTCTGTGAGTCTTTCCAGATACTTACACTATCTGCAGGTAGTTTATGGTGCCCAGTAGAGTAAAGCCTATGTAAATAGTTGCTAAATCTAATGTTTAGGGGGATAATGACAAGAAAATTGAGTCACTACATATTTGGTATGTTTACTATTTTATGATTTTTTTAAATCTGCAGATAGTTGAGTCTATAATATGAAACCCTCAGGTCTGGCAGATCAAGTTGTAGCTATTTATGGGTATTTAAAGGAAAGAGACTGAGAACAAGGTGTGTGTGCATGTGGTGTGAAGTGTGTACGTGGTATTAAGTGTGTATGTGGTACGAAGTGTGTGTGTGTGTGTGTGTGTGAAGTATGTGTGTCTTAGTAAATTCCCTTGTTACTATTGCTGATATTACTGCTTGCAAGGTTTTCTGCAGCATTTCTAGCTGGCCAGATACAGAGGCAAAAAAGGGGGAAATTAGATTTATCCTGAGTTGTAGACTTATGAAGTGGGCACAGATGATCTACATTCTTGTCATCTAACTAGGAAGTAGAGAGGGTGGGAGTTGACAGTATGACAGTACTCAGGAAGGTCGAGGGATGGAGTGACGACACTCAGGGTCAGGACAGCCACACTGAGGTGGGCTTTTTCCAAGTTGGTAGTGAAGAGTGTGGAGCAGAACACTGGGCAAGTGTCGTGGGATGCAGAGTGCAGGCATATCATTGGCAGCTGTTTGCTGTGCCCAAAGTTAAATCTAGGTAGCATTAGTCCTATTTTGAGCTTGTTAGTCCTTTGCTGGGATCTGGGAAAGGGCACTATGGGAATCTAAGCAGTAGCAGTGGCCTCCCTTATGTCTGGGGCACACTCCTTTAGCATGACAGTAAGAAGTGTCCCGGATGTTACAGGTTATCTTCTAGAGGGCAGAGTTTCCCCTAGATGATCTATAGGGTAGACATGAGAACATTTTCATTTCTTTTGTGGCACACAATAGAATTTTAAGGCTCTAGAAACAGACATCAACAATAACATGAAAGAAAAAGTGTCGGCATGTTTGACAAAGAAAAAAAATTGATGGGGCCATTATAATTTATTTTATATAAGAATTTAGTTAGTTAAAACAAGTAATTCTTTTAATACTGTCTCATGAAAATTTTTGGAGCTACCACTCATTAGGATGTATGTGCTCAGAATTTGTTTCCTCAAGTCTGGAATGTTCTTGTAATGCAAACATGAGGATCCTAGTTTAATTTCAGCCCGTTCATAAAAAGCTGGACACGAAAGCATGTGCCCGTGATTCCAGTGTTAGGGAGTCAGATACAGGGGCTCATAGGGGCTTGGAGGCCAGCTAGCTTAATCCAGTTAGAGAACTCCAGGCTTAGGGAAAGACCTTGTCTCAAAAACCAAAGTTGAGAGCAATTAAGGAAGACAGCAGACATGCATCTGAGTATATTTTCTGGCAAGGTAAATGATGGAAAGACAAGAGGAACAGAGTGGCTTCTGTACTACAACACACACCAGGTTCAGCCCAGGACAGCAATTGCTGAGTCCTAAGGCAGTAGCTGTGATCTCATCAGCTTTGCCTGAGTGCCTGGGGCCAGTTGGTTGTGTCCAAAATACTATTTTCTTGTGTTCCCATTGGACTCTGGGGGAGGAGAGTACATTTATACAAGGTAAATGTAATGTACAAAGAAAGTAAAACTCTACGGAGTTAATTAACCCACAATCCCAAGCTCTCTGTGTGGAGAAGTAATCCACCCACCTCACTTCACCTGAGTTGCTTTCTAATTGCCTTCCTGTGTCTTTAATTTCCTTATTTAATTGAAGTTGGAACCAATTTTTTAGGTGTTCCAGTAAAAACATACTGTCAGGTATGAGCTGAAAGAGATCATCATGGTAAACCATACAGAATAGCTCTGGGAATGAAATTTGAGCAACCTTATGTTTTAAAAATGAGAGATAGACAGGACTTTGGGCCATGCAATTTCTGAGCCGTGCAGTTAGAAAACACCTTTAATGCCTTCCTCAGTTCGGTGGCAAGCAGCCTCAGCCTTGTCTGTCAGCCACACCTGGTATTCGCCTCTTCTGGTATTCCCTGCAGTGTGCTACCCACCCTGGGTTTCTTAGAGTCCTTAGAAGATGCTGGAACTCCTTGGTTTTACTTCTGCTTTTCATCACAGCTGTCTGTTCCCACAACTCTCATCTGCCTGGTGAACTTCATTCATTATTCAAAATGTGTACCATGTGCAGTGAGCACAAGGAATCTTGTGTTATCTTGTTATTATCTCTCATGTTTCCACTACATGCTTCCATGTTGTCTTGGAATTGCCATGTATCCGTGTGTGTGTGTGTGTGTGTGTAGGCAACAGGTCAATGTGAGTAGCTTCCGTAATTACTCTTCTCCCTATTTTAAAAAAATATCAATTTATTTTTATTCCATGTGTATAAGTGTTTTGGCTGCGTGTGTGTGTGTGTGTGTGTGTGTGTGTGTGTGCGTGTGCGTGTGTGTGTGTACCACACATGTACAGTGCCTATAAAAGAAGATGTCTGATTACCTACAACTAGAGTTGTAGAGATTTGTTAACCACCATGTGGGTGCTGGGAACTTTACCTGTAATGATCCATCTCTTTAGTTCCTGTTCATCTTACTTGTTGAGGCTGGCTTTCTCACTGAACCTAATTTGTTGATACACTTAGATTTACTGGGAACTGAGCCCCAGAGATTCTTGGTCTCTTTCTCTTCAGTCCTGAGACTAAAGACACCTACTTAACTTTTTACATGGGTGCTGGGGATTGAACTCAACTTCTCTCACTTGTATGGCAAACACCTTACTAACTGAGCCACCTCCCCAGCTCCAACATGTATCCTTTTTTTAACAGTAGATTGTGACCTCTGAAGACAGGTGCAGAATTTGTATCTCTTCAGTTTTCTGTCTAGATTAACTCCCTCCCATGTTAGTATTTACAGATGACTTTTATTTCTGTAGGCAGACAGCACTGAGTGATCCACTGACACTCGATAAGAGGCCCCTCATCATCTTGAATTTGTTCTACAGAAGGATACTGTCGGCCTGTTTCTTTCTTAGCCCACCACCTGTGTGATGCAATTGTTGACTTAGAGAGCCAGCAATTTCCACACATTCAGCATCAAAAACAAACCAGTTCTCCTGATGACTCCCACCAGCAGGTTGGGTTGTCCTTGAAGGTCGGTCTTTAACTTCTGCTATGCAGAGAACCAGGCAGAAAAAGGGAGAGGCATGGGGATGGATCGACTGGGGAGAATCTTTAAGGAGATACTTTATTTCTCCAATATATTTAAAGAAGCTACTGGAGATGAGCTGGTTGGAAATGACACACCTCCCCATGCTTGTGCGTCACTTCTGCACACACAGCTGCTTACCCACCCAGGGCAATGTCCTCTTGATTCATTCTGGCAGCTGTTTTTCTTCCCCAGATGCAGGAATAATTCAGGCAGCTATGACAGAAAACTGCTGCAGGTCAACATAGCCCTGGGCCAGTGACCTTCACTAGATGTCATCTGTCTCCATGGCAGGAGCCAGTATTGTGATTGTGGCAATGCAAATATAATCAGGTTAGAGAGAAAAGGGCAGAGCAGGGGGAGAATAGAGACCTATCAGGCATGTAGTTAAGGAGGGAAATTGCTTTATGCTTCTGGAACATTCTTAGATATTTATTTCTTTTTCTTTTTGTATCATACATGTGGTGGTTTGAATGAGAATGTCCCCCACAGACTCATGTGTTTGAATGTTTCATCACCAGAGAGTGGAACAGAAAAAGAGTAGAAGGATTACGGTGTGCGGCCTTGTTGGAGGAAGTGTATTGCTGGGAGTGGGTTTGGGGATTTCAAAGCCCATGTCAGGCTCAGTGTCGCTCATTCTTTTACCTGTTGCCTGTCTAAAGCTCTGAGCCACTCCTCCAGTACTGTGCCCATCTGCTCCCTGATGATAATCACGGACTACCCCTCAAAAACTGTAATCAAGCCCTCAGTTCAAAGTTGTTTTTTTTTTTTTTTAATAAGAGTTGGCATGGTCATGGAGTCTCTTCACACTAGCTAAAACCATTATGTATGAAGAGAAAAATCAAGGAGGATCTAAAAGGCAGCGAACCACCCTGTCTGCTCCATCACTTGGCCATTCCCAATGTTCCTAACATTTACTGTCACTGTACTGGGATTCACCTGCTACTAGGGGAAGGGGAGCCCATAAATAAGACAAAAATCAAAGATTGACTGTTGAGAGAAAGTTGGCCAGAGCTCATGGCTTCATGGTTGATTTTAGATGACCCAGAATTTACTGCTTACAAAAATTGTGTGTGTGTGTGTGTGTGTGTGTAAGTAAACATTTTAATATGAAATTAATTATAAAATAAACATTTACATCTGAGGAAAGAAATCATGCATATTCTAACTTTGAAATTGCCAATGAAGACCACAAATTTAATACACTGCAAATTCTGACTACTTGTTAACATTTTTAACTAAGTTTTATCAGTCAATTGCCATTAGATGTTTGTATAGGTATATTTATAAGTTTAAACACTTATAATAATAATTTTGTAAAATTATGTACTGTATGATACTTAAAAATACATTTAAAGCTATTGAATTGTCACTGCAGTGCATTGTGGTCCAAAATCATGTAATCAAACAGTTCTCATATATTACCCATTGGCGTCCTAATGAAGATGTGTGGGGGCTTTGTCCCTGGAACTATTGTTCTGCATGTAGCTTTGCTGCACCAGAGGTCACTGTGTGTGCTTTATTGTTTAGGGTCATGGTTGTGGCATGTATAATACGTACAAAGATCCAAAGAAAGCTGGTGCTCACAAAGTGCAGAAGCAAATTTATTTATTTACTTATTTTATTTGTGTGTGTGTGTGTGTGTATGCACATGCCACAAGGCACATGCGGGAAGTCAGGAAACAACCTTGGGTATCTGCCTTTCTTTCATCTTGTTGAAGACAGGATCTCTCATTGTCTGCCTCTGTGTTTATCAGGCAAGCTTCTGGGGATTCTTCTGTCCTGCCTCCCATGTTGCCATGGGAGATGTGTGTAACTGACTGTATATGATCAGAACATAGGTCCTCATGCATGCGTGACAAGTGCTCTACCCACTGAGCCATCTCCCCCAGCACCACGTTTATGGTTTCTTCCAACGCACTGTCAAGTATTTTCCAGAGAGGAGAAGCTTTACATTCATTTGGTGTTGATTTGAAGCCTTTTGTCTACAAATGCATATGCATGTTGATAGGAAGTCATCTCCCATGGTGCCTTTCTTCTGCCTGCACAGTTCTGGTGGCAAGTGCTCCATAATATGTTTGTACTATGTTTGCTCTCATGCCTTGCCCTGTGTCAGGATGCCAACTGAGTCAGCACAGTGGGTGGCAAGGGGATTCTCAGAAGTTATTTCTATCATCTGACCATAATACTGTAAGCACCGTGAGCTACATCAATAAGCCCTTCTGAACCTACAGGGAATATACACACTCAGCCCCATCTTTTAGCTGTTCTAAAAATACACGTGGCTTTTCTGGTGTCACTGCACACAAAGGGGCAGAGACAGCAGCTTAACCCATTGTACTTTAAAGATCTTTTGATGATTTCATAAAAGCCTAGCTCCTCGTGAACATACTCATGGAGCTTTGCAGGACCTGGGCTGAAGGGTAAGAGAGTAGATCTTCCTAAATTCATGTTCATTGTTCTCATTGGTTCATGCTTCCTGGCTTGAGTTATATACATCTGCAGATTACCTCATTGGCTGCTTGTAGCTTTGAGAGGGTTTTCACTTATTCATGGATTCAGACTCAAGCTCTCAACGTTCACCTATCCTTGTGCTTGAGTGTCCTGCTTTTAAGGCTGTCCCAGTCTGACAGGGTCCATGTGTATGGGCAGGCAGACAGATGGATAGAGGCTTCAGGGCAAGTTTAGAGTCAGCTTCTCCCTTCAGTTCCCCTTTCTTGGGTTATGTTGGTTAACAAAGGGGATTTTAATTCTCTTTTCTCTGGTTTGACAGCCAGTTTTGAAGGGGTCACAAAGTGCAGGGTTTGCCCCAGTTCACCTTGCTGACTTCACCCTTGAGGGTCACACACTCTGCAGTTGTCTTCTTCCTGACAGTGCCCCTGCAGAAGCAGTCATTCCACCAAGGAAAATAACAAGGGAATCAGATATTCCCATTCAATGGGAAGACTTAGGTTCTTTGACTGAGAACAGAAACTTTCACTTGCTGGAGAATCTCCACATGAAAACTTGTAATGGTTAGTCCCTCCTCTCCTTCATGCCATGGCTACCCAAGATGTCCCTCCCAGAGGGCCATCACCTCATTTTATAAGGCCTATAACGTTGTCACCACTGGAAATTTTCTCATGCTCTTGGGTCTTGGGACTACTTTTTTATCCTAGTAGCTCTAAGTCTCTGTGTATCATCTATCAGACTTAAAGATGATGAGGACAAGGAATATTTATGAAAGGAGGCTTCAATAAAATTAATCCCCTTTTCCTTAAGACCTACAGTTTCTCAAAAAAAAAAAAACACACAATTCTTTCATTGTTTGGGAATTTCACACATGTATATAATGTGCTTTGAGCAAACTTACTTCATTTGTTCACCTGATTCCTCCCCTATATCCCTCCACACCACATGTCCCTCCCAACTTTATGTACTTTGTTTTTAAACCTACTAAGTTCACTTAATGCTTCCACTGGGACATCACACAGTGCTCCCATTGGGGGACCACATGGTGCTCCCACTGGGGGGCCACATGGTGCTCCCACTGGGACACAGGTAGCTTCTTAGGGAACTATATACACTGAAGAAAACTGGGGTGGGTTTTCATGAGCCTTTCCCCCATCTCTGTTGGGATTTTCGCTAAGATAATGATGCACAAGTCTTGCGTATGCAATTAGAGCTGCTGTGAGTTCATGTGTGTACCCTCATGCCTGGAAAATTCTGTTTCATTGTAGATTTCGACTACCTCTGGATCTTACAGTCTTTCCACTCCTCTTCTGTTGAATTCCTGAGCCTTATGGGAGGAAGGAGCACTATGAAGATTAAAATACTTCTCAAGACAGCATCCTTGGGTAGAGCCATATAGATGCATGTTTAGCTGGCACAGAGCTCATTAACAGAGTTCTTGCCTCGCTTGCACAGAGGTCTGAGTCTAACCCCTTATGCCACAACTATCAATAACACTAAGCTAACCCAATGGAAATCTTGTGGAACCTCTCCCGTTGAGAGCTGCTTGTTTAACAGACAACACATCTTTTGGTGGATTTAATCTTTTAAAAAGGTCTTTCTGGGAACTAAAGATTCTCGGAAGAAAGTTAAAACTTAGGAAAAAACAAGGCAAAACTTTTAGTGTGTGTGTGTGTGTGTGTTTACATGTGTGTATAATGTGTCCGTTTATATCTCTCTCTGTGTATGCATGTGCCTATGTATACATGTGTCTCTGTATGTGTGTATACATGTGACTGTGTGTATATTCATGCATCTGTGTCTATGTGTACATATGAATGCGCTTGTGAATGCACGTGCCTGTTTGTCTCTATTTGTGCGCATGTGCCTCTGTGTGTGTGCATGCATGCATGTATATGTGTATGTATGGAAATGGTTTTGTGTGTAGTCAGAAAACAGAAGAGGATTTTTGGTATCCTGCTTTGGCACTCCCCGCCTATCTCCTTAAGGCAGGGTCTCTAACTTTGTCTGGAGTTAGGGTGGCAGCCTGGGAACTCAAGTGATCCTCTTGCCTCTGCCCCACAGCACTGGGGCTACAGGTACATGTGCAACCACTTTGGCTCTTTCATTTGAACAGGTGCATTAGGATGTGAACTCAGGTCCTAATACTTGTGCAACAGATGCTCCTATCTACTGACCCACCTCTGAGCCTGGGAAAACTCCTTTAGCCCTCACTCTTACTACCTGCCGACGGTCCATGGAATCATGCATATGTTAGATATACGGAAAAAAAATCACAGTGGCTTCTCATTCTTCATTCTTTGTTGTGTACCACGCCACTAATAATACTGCTATTAGGCAGATAGTGTGATATTTCACTCCTATTGCACCAAAGGGAGGGATATTAATTTTCATTTGGGTTAGATCTGAAAGCTGCTATGCACACACTAACTGACATCTCGTTTTTCCTGATAATGATGTTGATATGTCTCTGGAATACCCATATGCTCAGCATTTGCTGTTTCAAACTTGTTCTTCATTAATTATAGCTATAGGAAAGCTGCCAAAAATTAAGTTCTATGGAGGGTTTTAAATTGAACTCAGAATGGAGTTTTATATTGGTGGAGAGAGATGTGGAGTTTCCATGACAAGAAGAATGTGACTAAGGGTATGAGTACTTTTGGTCTGATCTTAGCTCTTCCAAGACTTCCAGTAATACCAGTCACATCACCCCGTACCCTGTCATGTCCCCCTCCCTCCCCATCCAGGTGTGTGGAGAGATTGGTGATGCGACCTCCATACAAGCTGGGGTCCTCTGGGAAGAGTGCCTCTAGGCAAGTCTGTGGGCCATTTTCTCGATTGATGGTTGGTATGGGAAGTCCAGCCCACTGTGGGCTGTGCTGCCTCTGAGCATATGGTCCTGGGTTGTATAAGAAAGCAGGATAAGCAAGGTGTCGAGAGCAAGCCAGTAGGCAATGTTTCTCTGCTTCAGTTCTTGATTCCAGGTTCCTGCCTTGAGTCTTTGACCTGACATTCCTTTTGAATGTTTAGTGACCTGGGAGTTATAAGATAAAATAGCCATTTCCGGTTGCTTTTGGTCATGGTGTTTATCACAGCAATACAGCGCAAACTAGAACACATAGGGAACTGAGCGGGGAGGTGGCTTCCAGGTCTTTTCCGGGAGAACAGCATATACGAACTGAGCAGAAGTATAACTCCAGGTGTGGTAGAGTTTAATTAAAAGTATGGAAGGCATTTGCTTTTGCAAAAAATTGCAAATATCCCTTCGACACCTTCATTGCACAGATCTAAACTTCCAGCTTCTTTTTTTAACTGAGATTAATTCTCTGGGAAGTACAAATAAGAAAGAATTTAAGGGAAGGCTATAAAATAAAGAAAATAATACATTTATTTTCAAGGAGACTAAATTTGGCAAGTATGTTTTAAAGGTTCAAATATTTTTGCCTCTGTGGGGCCACATAGCACGTTTTACCCCTCCTCCTTCTCCTCTTCTTCCTCCTTCTCCTCTTCTTCCTCCTTCCCATCCTTCCCCTCTATTTTCTTGTTTCTCCTATTTTTTCTCACCCTCTTCATGTCTTTCTTCTCATTTTATTCTTCCTCTTTAGAACCTTTTAAAATACATTTTAAAAACTTCTTAGCTCATGGACTGGCCGCAAGGATTTGCTCCTTAGAGCATTACTAACTGAACCCTGCCTTATCTTTATTTCTTCTCATAACACCTCACCTTTTACCAGTGTGAGGTTTCTGGTCATTGTTGAGGGGACACAGGAGTGTGTAGAAGATAATAAAGACAAAGCATGCGGTCTGCACTTTGTAGAGCTGACTCCCTGTGGCTGTCCTTCAGTCTGAAGAAGCACCTTGCAAAATAGGTACTCAGGTTCTTTTAGAGGTAAAAAGATGGGCACTCCCGTAGTTTCAGTCACACCATGGATACTGGGTCCATCCTAGGACGTCTTTGAGTCTTACTCTATTGAAACCCAAAAGCATCATGGGAGATACTGAGATGGAGGTCTGGGGGATGCAAGAGCAAATGGTTTCTCTGTAGTACAACAGCTGCAGAACGTTGAAAGACCTGAAGGAAACAAAAGGGGCTGGAGCAGAGATCCAATGGCAAGGTGCTTCAAGCAGAGTGGATGGAGAGGAACTGAGAGTCTTAGGAAGGATGGAGACTGTTTGCAGATTTCTACCCTGAAAGCAACCACAGAGCTTTTAAATACCGTGAACAAGTCATGAGAGAGAAAGTAACCTTTGGAAAATTTATCTCTGCTTATAGAGTGTATAACACTTAACAAGAAAAAAAGCAAGTGTGGGAGTGACAAGGTCAGTAGGCATCATGATTGGTCAGGCTAGACAGACGGTGTCAGTGGGGACCATGGAAATGGAGGTGAGTTGGGGGGAGGTGGGTGGATTTGAGATATTTTTTTGGCAATAAGTTTTATAGGACTTGGTCGCTGATGGATGGTTGGGAATGATGAAATCAGGGAATGTTAGGATGAGTCTCCATTTTCCCGCTATGGACAGAAGAAAAATCAATGCTCACATTCATTCCCAAGGGGCAATGTAAATACAGTACCTGGGTGGGTGTGCAGGAAATGCAGGCTATTAATATTTGTCCCTGAAGAGAGAAGAGAACTGGGTAAAGATGAGGCGGCCACAAGGAAGAAAGGAGGTTTGAGATTACCTTTCGCCCTTAGAGATTTGTACTAGTATTCTGTTTTTCATGCTCTAGTAACATAAAGCCAACATTTAAATTGTGGGACTTTGTCTCACCTTCCTTCCTTCTCCCTGCCCCCCCTTTTTTTTGTCAGGTAGGTTCAGATAGTGAACAGCCTGGGCTCCCTTGAGTGGCAATGAGTCACTACTTAATCTCCAGGAGTCTCATTGCTTTACTTGAGAAATGGAAATTGTACTGGGGTCCACTCACAGGACTGTCTCCTGGGTCCTAAGCTGTTAATGCAGACGAGCTGTTTCTACAGATATCTAAGTAAATAGCTTTGCTGTCCTCTCCCCACACCTCTCCCTTTTGGTTCTCTCTTTTCCTTTTTCTATAAGCAGTTCTTCAGGTACAATTGTCTAGTTTTATTTTCTCCTCAACCATAGAGGGGTTACCACTTTCAGGTGATTAGTTTTATACCTCAGTAATGTTTCTTCCAGGCATGAGTCTTCTTCTTGTGGCATGGGAGTTTATAGCCTTGGTACATGATGCAATGTAGCTAGGTGCTTTTTTTGAGAGTAAGGATGCTGTTATCTCTTGGAGCATGGACACACATCATGCTAGCCAGAGGCTGCCTTAGATGTTATCTCTGCAGCATACTTTCATTCAAGAATCAGGACATTCTACCCCTTGGAGGGATCTGAATCTATAGTATTCCCTTGGCTTTCAGGTTTCATGTATCTACACAAATGAACCACACATGTTGTTCTAGCTTTACATGTTTGGGGACAGAATCTCTTAAGGGTGATAATGCAGGTAATTTTGATGATAGTGACATTAATGGTGCAAAATATCCTGTCAAGATAACAATTTCAAAGGATCTCAACTGAGAGCCAGAGTCCTGCTAGCTAGGACTGTTTGTAAATAGTTACCTTAGTCTTTCTGCGGGAGCTCTATAGCTACTGGCCAGCCACACTCCTCCCAGGGCCAGCATGATATTCTCTCCATGGGAGACACATGAAGACAGAAAGGCAGACAGACAGAATGGGTTGCTCATGAACAAACCAGAGCTCTGGAAAAGTTAGTAGGTGCATCCTACCCTCCCACAGCTCCTGCTTCTGCCTCTTAGCACATTGATTGGATGTAGCTGGAGTCCTCCTGTCTCCTGACACCTGCTTACAGTTGTTTATCTGGCTAATCTAGGCTTCCTCTGCCTCTAAGGCAAATCTCATACTGCATGGATCAATAGGCCATGAGGATCTTAATTAAAGCTGAGGGATTAAATTGAAACCAGAAACTAAATTCCTCCAGTGTCTAGGAGGAGGAGGAGGAGTGCTCTTTCTCATGGAGATACTTTGATTATTCATTTTTACTTTATATAATGTAACTGATATTCCAAATTGGTATATACTGATGGCATGCGAGCTAATATTTAGTACATGTATGGAAGTGTAGTCTCTAAAACAACCTGCAGTCAGTTATAATTATCAACAGTCACCCTATGTGTGATGGAACAGTATTTTTTACCATAGTGCATGTTATTAATGGTAACCTTTGCCAACTCTCCCTCCTATATGCCTTTGTTCTCATAAGCACCCTATAGCATCATCTTTTTGGGAGTCTACCTATGAACAAGGTCATATGAGATTAGATTTTTTTATACCTGATTTAGTTCACATAACACAGTGCCTTCACTAGTGTTACTGATGAATGAGTAAACCAGATTTGTATGTACAGTGAAATTCTTTTTGTAAAATTACACATATTTAGCATGTGTGTGCCTGTGTGTGTATATGTGTGTGTGTGTTTGTGTGTGTGCATGCCTGTGACATGGCACACACATAAAGTTCAGAGGACAACTTGCAGAAGTCAGCTTTCTCCTCTGTTCCATTGGACTTGAGAACAAACTAAGCATCAAACTGCAAAATCCCTGAAACTACTGGTCCCTCTTGATGGCCCAGCATAGAATTCTCTTGGGCCATAGAGGATAGAATCCTCTAGCTTGAAGGATCACAGAAGTCTTTGCATACTCCACAAAGATACTTCGGAAGTTTGCAGGGACATTTGTGGTCCCAGCGGGTGTTATAAGTCCACATCTTCACTGTAGGGGAAGTCCTGTGTATGTGGCTTTCAGACCGAGCTTTAAATGAGGGAAGAGGACACTTCAGGGACACTCAAGTGGACATGGGCAAGGGTTTTTTATTTCATTAAATTATTTATCTTACTGTTTTGCTGCTGCTGTTTACTTCAGAACCTCTTCAGTCTCTGTGATAGTCATGGTGTCATTATTGTCTAGTCCCAGTACTGAAACAATATCAAGGCAAAGCATTGGACCACCAAGTGTCTAAGGCTAGCTCAGGGTGATGAAAGATGTGAGGGCAAGTAAGGAACCACAGCTAGGATGTGCTGTCAGCCATGGGACCTGCTGACATTCATGAGACCTGCTATCAGTCATGGGACTTGCTGTTGGAGTGGACTCAGTGGTTATAAATATAACAAAAAGGAAAGGGTAAGGGGAGGGGTGAAGACTTGAAGTTTACAGAGGATGTTTCAGGGTTTCTGGGAGGAGTTGGAGTTGGATATGATCTATAAACATTGCATTCATGTTTGAAATTATGAAAGAATAAATAAAATATAAAAAGATTCTGTCTCCAACATTCATTAGCTCTAAGTACAGAATGAATTAGTTTCTATGCAACATTATTTGCCCGTCTGCAAATTTTGATTTATGTAGGCAGCAAATAAGATTTGCATGTGAAAATATATAGCACAGTATCTGGAATAATTTTGCATTTTTACCATTTGAGCTTTCTCTAGACCTCTCACTTTCTGAGCCTTCTATTTCCAGGAGCTATTGCTACTGCTGACCATACTGCCAGGGAGCAGAGGTCAGCCTGGCAGGGCTGCCTAGGTCACTACAAAAGTATCTCTATTTCATTCCAGTATTCTCCCATATCTGTGATAGTCATTCTTTGAGAAAAAGCGTGGTTGATGACTGAAATTTTGATGTGGTCCATAGAGGGGATGAAGAGGAAGAGAGAGACATACAGAGAGAGAGAGAGAGAGAGAGAGAGAGAGAGAGAGAGAGAGAGAGAGGCGGGGGGAGGTAGAGGGGGAGAGGGAGAGATGGAGAGATAAAGAGAGAAAATATGTGGATGAGAGAATGTTATTTCTATTAACCTGATAGAATTAGCATCACCGAACCTCAGAGAGAGCAAAAGGAACATCAGAGGAGAAATGATGAAACCAAGAGACACAGTAAGAGAGGAGAGATCCAGGTAATCAGAAATTGATGTTTAGGTCTCTGGAAGTCTTCTCTGTAGATATAATCCAACATTTAACTTTGTGACCAGACTATCAGAAAAGAGAGAATCCAGAGACAGATTGTGGAACACATCTTAAATCTAGAACCTGGCAAATAAGATCACACCAGAAGATCTCTTTGTGGTACACAGTGGTTGATCTCTCATGTTGAAAATGTACAGTAAGACTCTCCAGGGAGAAGGAAGAGGGATATAGATGGCTCAGTGTGTAAAGCATTTGCTGTGTAAGCATGAGGGCCTGAGCCCTGATCTCTAGCAACATCATTAGAACCTAAAATCCCAGCGCTAGGGAGGTGGAGTCAGGAAGGTGTCTGGAGCTCTCTGGCAAGTCAGCCTAGCTCTATGAGTGACCTCTAGGATCAGTGGGAGATCCTGAATCAAAAAAATAAGGCTTTACAGGATGTAAAGCATGTGGGAACATATGTAATCTCATTTTCTGGCACTTTCCACAACACTGTTGTTCCCTTATGCATGGGGAGAAATCTTCATAAGCTAAGCCTTGTCTTTGGCAGGAGTGAGGTTGTAGTTGAGACTGACATCCAGCTATGCATGGTGAGTGTGCAGAGGAGCCACTTTCATTCAGTGGTAGATACTGTTGCTATGGGCATAGGGTGAGTGTTTCTGAGGCATGTACAGCACAGCAGCATGAAGTGAACACCAAGCAAAGATGCTGACTCCTGTGCTGTAGTCTTAGCATTTACCTATTAACCATGTGACTTTCTGAATGTCACTTCATTGGTTTTGACTTTCATATTCCTTAACTACAGATATATAATGATAAATCACTTTTTTTATTGCCCCAGCATAGTATAAAGATGAAAAACCAAAGGAATTGGCTACAAAAGAAATTTCTTTATAGGTTATAAAGTACTATATAAAATTAAAGGATTTAGATAATAGACACTTCTGTGTACATCAAGAATTTAAAACTGTTTTAATAATTGAACATAGAAGTGGCTATATTTCTCTTAAGTCTGTAATTCAGGGACAGGATTTCATTGACATTTATTCAACCCCATAGTCTGGTTGTATTTGGTAGAACAACTGAGCATACATTTGGGAGGAACCAAGGATGCTGTCTCTTGGAACACAAATTTACATGTAGGCTGCCTTCAGTCTTATGCATATACACAATGTCGCCAGAGCTTCAGATCTGCCATGATTCCTTGGTGGGCCTGGGACATCGGAGGTTGGATAGAGAGCCCTAGGCACCCTCAGAGCCAAGGCTTTCCATCACTCTGATAAAGAACAACTGAATGGACACGAAGACAGCACACCTTATCTTGCTGGGTTTCACCTTTTTTCCTGGTTTGGTCCATCTGGTCTTGGCTCACCAGGGCTCCAGTTTAATGAAGCTTTAAATAAACATAAGCCTGGGGGAAGTAAAGGAACCACATGCCAGAAGAATGCATTGAGGTATGACTTCATTTGTTCTCATCCAAATTAAATGAGAAACTGGCGCTTCTTTCTGTTTGGGAAAAATGTGAAAACCACTTAGGATAGTATAGAAGAACTTAGTCTGTGTTCATGGCATTCACTGGACAATGGATATTTTTAATGCATGAGTGTGTTCTGTGCATGTGTCTATATATGTTCAAATAGCTCTCTCTCTCTCTCTCTCTCTCTCTCTCTCTCTCTCTCTCTCTCTC
>NW_021604620.1:9778267-9779887 GCF_004785775.1 Grammomys surdaster
CTCTCTCTCTCTCTCTCTCTCTCTCTCTCTCTCTCTCTCTCTCTCTCTCTCTCTCTGTGTGTGTGTGTGTGTGTGTGTGTGTGGTATGTATGTAGTCTGTACATGGAGGCTCAATGCTGACATCATGATCTTCTTTAGCTGTTTTTTCTTATTCCTTTAGGCAGGACTCTCAATTGCTCTCAGAGCTTGCCAGTGGGGCTAGTTGGCTCATTAGCTTGCTCTGAGGATCTTTTGTCTCTGCCTTTACAACATTGGAATTACAGGTAGGTCACTACACTCACCCAACTTTTATGTGAATTCTGGGAATTTGAACTTTGGTCTTCATGCCTGCCTAGTAAATGCTTTAACCACTGAGCAATTGTCCCAGCCTGACAATAAAAGCTTATTGTGCACCCTTGAACCTTGGCTTCCTCCCCTATGAACATCACATATAAAATAATAGAAGCTCTAGAGTTCTCTGGTGCTTATAAGATAGACTTCATACCTCAGAATGACTCATCAGAAATATATATTTCTTACAATTTTGAAAAAGAGAATGTGAGACATGGTAAATTTGAGGTCTTCTATGAGCTTTAGTTTTCTGTGGTGTTATGAATGATGTAGAGCCAGCCCAGGGGTTAGAGGACTTCATGTTCAACATCATCCTTGCGTGAAAGAGGCTTGTCTGAAAACTTAAATATAATCTGTGCAGTAGGGAAGGCAATGTAGTCTAGGAAGAGTTTGAGATGTTACTGGGACACAAAGGCTATGACCAAGGCCACTAGACAGCCTCAGGACCTTGTGAAGTGTTTGACACTCAGGGTCCTCATTCTGCTCAGAGTTTCAGAAGACCCATGGGGCTCAGCCCACTGCCTGTGAAGAGGCACAGCCAGACTAGGAATTGATTTGAATGTAATGAACCTTCTGTCTCATCTGGTACTTTCAGAAGAATTTGCAGAGTCAATAGGTAATAGAGGCTTTAATTAAAAATGAAAGGGGGGGGGAATTAAAGCTTGACTACAGCATCCTTAAGGAAAGATGATCTCAGGGATCAGGGAAAATATTTATGGCTTTGCACAGCATAGAAAGGGCTGCTTCTATTGAACTTGAGTAATCTAAGCAGTGGGCAGTTAGGAGTAGACCTCACTCACATGCACTTTAGTCCCACCTTGCCCTTTCTTTTCTCAGATCTGGAAGACAACTGTTAAGACCTGGCCTGGTGCATAAGGTGCATAGTTCTATGGGATTCCATTGCTTGCATCCTGATGGAACAGCATAGCATACCCTAAGCTGGATGCCCCTGGAGATGATCTAACATGGAGTACTCCCTTAGTCAACAGTGGTAAACTTGTTATACAATGCTTGGGTCTATTTCGGAAGTAAAAGATGGGTCAACACTGATTCTTGGCATTTACCCTTTCATTCCCTGACCTATTTCTTGCACCTTGAATTCTCACTAATGATAGAAAACATTCTACTGTGGGATGTGAAGGTGGGTAGAGGGAAATTAAACAGGGATGAAGCAGGGTCTCCTCTAAGAGTTTTCATTATTCTGGGGTGAATGGAGCTGGCTTGTGATTCACTGTGGAACAAAACACACACACACACACACACACACACACACACACACACACACACACA
>NW_021604620.1:9779897-9792349 GCF_004785775.1 Grammomys surdaster
ACACACACACACACACACACACACACACACACACACACACACACACACACAGAGGCCACACACATACCAGCAGGTTCTGGTAAAAGAAAGAATGACGACCTTTGAGCATTTCCTCTGTACCTTGAACCAGGTCAAGGTTCACTTAGCTTCAGAGCCATAATAAACCTGCAGCTTTACTTTAGTGCTGAGCTTACTAAGACTCAGGAACTCAAGGATCCAGAGGAGTGAAGAGGTGGACAGTCACAGCCAGGTTTAAGCCTGAGGTTTTGTGACTTCTATCTGAGACTCATGAGTTCTGTCCTCCTGCAGTGTCTGTTCTTCAGAATCCAGTGGATGCAGTGGTGTACTTGATATTCAATTTTAGCAGAGATGTTTATATTAGACTGATATGCTCAAGGATTAAAAGGCAACCAGATTTTATTAGGGTATTATGACTAAACAGACAGAAAAACCATGCCTATAATGGACTATAGTCTAGAGAAAATTTAGGAAATAAGGATCTTTTTAGATGGAATTTCTCTGTGTACCCCTGGGTGTCCTGGAACTTGCTGTGTAGACAAGGCTACTCTCAAACTCACAGAGAGTCTCTCCCTCCTGAATGCTGGGATCAAAGGCACATGCCTCTATGCTCATCAGGAAATGAAGACTTTTAAATCATAATCATAGTAGAAGAAGACAGTTCTGAAGGAAAAGAAGAAAACAGTAGATAAAGAGATTGGGAATTTAGGAAAATATATGAAAACACAAATATTTACAAAAGAGAAAATTCAGAACTGAAGAATACAATATGGACTTAACAGATAATTGGGACAGCAGAAGAGATGATGAGAGAAACCATGCCCACATCAGAAAAAAACACCTTAAAACACGCAGAAAATGAGTAGGAACTCATTCTAGCATTTTCATAACCTGGTAGAATCAAATACTTTTCTAAATGTGTGTTTGGGGATGGAGAAGTCAGAGGGGCAAAAATAAAAAAACAGTATTTAGTTGCATGCTTGCCAGAATATGATCAAAAGAGCAACCAGTGTGTAGGGTGTTCAGAAAACCCCACTCAGATAACACAAAAACAATTTTTACTTCGGTATGTGTCACTCCCAATTTCTGTTAACCATAAATTGACAAAGGTCTTAAAATGAATCAGAAAAACAAATAAACAACAACACTTTTGATATACAAAGGAGAACAAGAAAAATGACAGGTAATATATTAGGTTTCCCTTTGCTATGAAATATATTCTCATACATGTTGAAACTAAAAGTGATTTTCTTTAAGTAGTTTT
This sequence comes from Grammomys surdaster, assembly GCF_004785775.1. NCBI lineage: Eukaryota > Metazoa > Chordata > Mammalia > Rodentia > Muridae > Grammomys > Grammomys surdaster. The sequence goes on from NW_021604620.1 coordinate 9,781,180, forward strand.
AGTGGTTTGAATGAAAACAGTCCCCATAGGCCCCCATTGGGAGTGGTACTGTTAGGAGGTGTGACCTTGTTGGAGGAAGTATGTCACTGGTTTGGACTTTGAGGTTTCAAATGCCCAAGCCAGGCCCAGTGTCACTCTCTCTTCCTGCTGCTTTTGGATCCAAATGTGGAACTACCTCTCCAGCACCCTGTCTGCCTGCATGGCTCTATGCTTCCCACCATAATGACACTGTACTAAACCTCTGAAATGGTAAGTCAGCCCTCAATTAAATGTTTTCCTTTAAAGGAGTTGCTGTGGTCATGATTTCTCTTCACAGCAATAGAACTCTGACTAAGACAGTAGCTCTCAGCTCTGTGGGTCGGACCACACAGCAGGTTATGGCTGGTTTCATCTCTCAGGCTGGCATGAGACTGAAGTTTGCTGAATCTTCATCTGGATCTGAATGTTTCTCTTCTAGGTTCGTTTCTATTCTTGGCACAGCCCAGCTCCTGAGGTTAAGGGACTCACATGCATGTTGGTAGGAGGGCTGCTTCTGACTTCCAGGGGCTGCCAGCATTTCTCAGAGTGAGCTTGCTTCCATCTGATGTGAGCACAGGCTTGCTGGACCCCTCTAAAGCTACAGTTCCCTCTGCCCTCCTCCTCTGGTTCCCACTTGAGAAAACACTGCATTGATAAGGCTCATCTAACCAATTACATCCATCTGATGGCCTTTGCATTTTCAGATCAACTGACTTGGGACTTTAATCACATCTGTGAAATTCTATCACATCACCAGCGAGATGGGTATGAACAGAATAAACAGAAAATAGGCATCTTATTTTTCTATTATAGTGGTGGTGTTGTTGTTTTAAATCAGGAGTAGCACTTATTCAGAAGACATAGAAACAACACAGACAAGCTTTGGTTATGCTAGTCAAAAGTCAGAGCATGCCAAGAGAAAAGCTATTTGGGATAGGGAGACAACTGGGTTAGTAGAGTTTGGACAGCACTCACATAAAGCCTCTGTAATGTTGGGGTACCTAACCCTAGCACTGAGCAAGTGGAGACAGAGGGACCCTGAACTCATTGGCCAGCCAGTCTTGCTGAATGAATGAACCCCAGGCTCAGTGAGAGACCAGGTTTCAGAAAATAAAGTGGACAGCCATTGAGGAAGATATTTGACCTTCACCTTTGGATTCCACATGCACACACGTGTACACCACATGTGCATACACTTTCACATACACACACCACACACAGAGTTTAAGAAGAAGAGAATAGCTTTTCACTGTATCTGGATTTTGCAATAAAATAACCAGGGTTCTAGAAAGTTCTAGAGAATTAGGGGGTTCCAGAAGCCTGGTGAAGAGTGAAGTCATTCCTTCCATGACAGAAGGTCAAGTAATTGGATGAATCTCAAGGGGAAAAAGTGGCTCAGAAAATTATGTCTTGAGCAAAGGCCAAGCTGGGGGCTAACTCTGGATTTGTTCCCATGATGTCTACCACAAAACTGGTTGTGATGGTCAACTTGCTTAAATTTTGAACAAGCTATTGCTTTGATAAGGCACACCCTAAGGTGTGTCTGTGTGTCTTCAGGAGAGGATCAACAAAAGGAAATATCTACCCTGAATATAGGTGATATCCTCTCATGGACTGTGTTCTCAACATGAATGAAAGGGGGAAAGGGAGAAAGCTTCCAGGAGGAAGCTGGAAGTCCTTCTTCTTTACCTCCGAATCACTTGAGATGTATGGGTGCTTAAACTTGCTCCCGTCATGGCAGAGTCATCTGTCACCGTGCCTTTCCCCTCACTGGATTCCTTTGAACCATGAGCCTCACAAGCCACCTTCCCTTAAGTTGCCTTTGTCAGGCATTTCCTCATCTCAACAAGAAAAGTAACTAAATCCAGGACTGCAGGGTAAGCATGTGAGAAAGCCCCATTGTCCCTAGATAGAGATTTAAATCCTGGGTCTTTGGAATGGATGTTTAATTCACAAATAATTACACAATGCTCTGTGATTTTGGCAGTCTGTAAGTCATGCTTGCCCTGCTGTGTTAACTTGTCTGTTTTTTTTTTTTTTTCCTGGAGGAAAAGGCCGTAAGGATCATGATTAAAAGGGGGGTGGGGAGGGTGGGATGGTGAAGATGCTCAGTAGGAAATGACAAACAGCTAATAATATATCAGGATGACTGGAAAGTCAGACTCATGGCTGTGTGTGGAAACAGCCTGAGCATTGCTTCCCTGGCTCCCAGGAAGGATGATCTTCCTATCCTCATGCCATCCTCAGTCACTTCTAGGAAGGAATTTAGGGAAGAAGCCTTTATTAAGGGTGTGAGTTTGGGAAGCTTCTAGTATCTGGTGATAACTTCTTATTTTGGGCAACCTAAACCATCATTAGCAATGAAACATTTTTTTTTGTTTTTTTTTGTTTTGTTTTTTTGTTTTTTGTTTTTGTTTTTCGAGACAGGGTTTCTCTGTGCAGCCCTGGCTGTCCTGGAACTCACTCTGTAGACCAGGCTGGCCTCGAACTCAGAAATCCGCCTGTCTCTGCCTCCCAAGTGCTGGGATTAAAGGTGTACGCCACCACCACCCGGCACAATGAAACAATTCTTAAAAGACTGTTTTAGCTGGGCAGTGGTGGCTCATGCCTTTAATCCCAACACTTGGGAGGCAGAGGCAGGCGAATTTCTGAGTTTGAGGCCAGCCTGGTCTACAGAGTGAGCTCCAGGACAGCCAGGGCTATACAGAGAAACCCTGACTCAAAAAAACAAAAAAACCCCAAAAAACAAAACAAAAAAAACCAAAAGAAAACAAACAAACAAAAAAGGACTGTTCTGGTTTAGTTTCTCTTGATTTCTGTAGCTCAGCTTCACATCTGGAAACTGACACCACAGACCCTGCAGAGCTACTGTCTGGGCTGTTTGCTTTCTTAACCTTCAGCCCATGACCTACATCTTATTCTCTGTCTTGGTGAAGTTCCAAACAGAAGGATGGTGTGCAGACAGTGTTGACATTCCCACAGCACCTCACTTATCAGTTCTGTATGGTTAGTGTCTTAGTTTGGGTTTGACTGCTGTGAACAGGCACCATGACAGAGGCAACTCTATAAGGACAACATTTAATTGGGGCTGGCTTACAGGTTCAGAGGTTCAGAGGTTCAGTCCATTATCATCAAGGTGGGAACATGGCAGCATCCAGGCAGGCATAGTACAGGAGGAGCTGATAGTTTTGCATCTTCATCCTAAGGGTAGTTAGGAGAAGACTAGCTTCCAGGCAGGTAGGCTGAGGGTATTAAAGCCCACACCCACAGTGACATACCTACTCTAACAAGGCCACACCTACTCCAACAGGGCAACACCTTCTAATAGTACCTCTCCCTGGGCCGAGCATATACAAATCATCACAAGTTAGTATCTATGACTGCATCCGCTTGGCATGATGACACAGCTAAGCCATGGATATGCACAACCTTTAAAGATGCTTTTGTGTTTACCTCCAGCCTCTGGATTCAGTAACAAGCTCGGGCAGTGGATTAATCTTTTCTAATATGCTTGTCTCCAGTTACCAGACTCAGTTGTCCAGCACACGAGTCAAAAGAAAGCTGAGTGTCTCTCTCCCACCCTTTTCATTTTAAGACAGTATTGTTTAAGCCTCCCATCTCCTGATGTGGTCCTCTCAAAGTCTTCAAGAAGTCAGCTAAACCTTGTATGTCTTTGGGGTTTTAACCCTAGTGTTTCTCAGGGGATCATTCTATCTACCACTCATTGTTTTAAGATGGCATGGTGTGGCCTGGCTGCCCTTATCCCCTCTGTGACTTTAGCCTTTCCCTCATCCACTCATCTTATAGTGGTGGGAACTTTGAGTCTATCCTGATTTTAAAGATCAAGGCTTACTTCCATGCTAAGATACTTTGCTTCTGAGAACCTTTTGGAATGTGCAGCTAACCTTGCGTTCAAGGAACAGAAAGTGCCTCTCTCTCTCCATAGATACCCAGGCTCTGAAGCCACAATTTCTTCCTGCTGGTGAGCAGGAACTGTCCTCACCAAGGATCTCCTTCTCTAAGGTCATGCCCAGGCTCCACCCGTGTCTGGGCCTCCTTAATTTCTCCTTTGTGGATGACGTTCTGTAGCACCTTCTCCCTCTAAGGCTGGATTCAAATTCTATAATTGGGACTGGACTTGAAGCTGAGTCAGTAGAGGCCTAGACTGTTCCGCCCGAAGCCCTGGGTTCAATCCCAGCATCGCATAACCAGATGTGATAGTATAATCGTCATTACTCAGGAAGTGAAAAACAGGATGGTCAGGAACTCAAGTCCATCCTCAACAACATAGCAAGTCGAGACCAGACCAGCCTGAGCTACAAGTAACTCTGGCCCAATAAATACATAATGAAATAGAGCAACCCTATGAATCTCTATATTTAAAAACCTGAGACAAAGACTGAACTTGAAAACGGAACTTCTGAATTAAAATCGGACTGGAACTTTGGGTACTGTCAAGTACTTAAACTGTTTCTTGAGATGCAGATGACTCACAAATAGAAACAAACGCCTTACCGCCTTCAGGTACTGAGCCCAGGATGTGCCCAGTGGCCGCTTTGGTCACATCCCACTTTCTTCTATTTTATACGTCTCAGCAGAATTACGAAAGTCACATACGAAAAGCAGCCTCCAGAGTGGAGTTTTATTTTAGCAAGCCCTTATGAAGACCTTCCTGGCTTCGAATCAATCCCGCGGTAAAAGGCCAGCAGGAAGTGCATGGGGGTATATTTAGAAGCGAGGAGAAGCTGGCTAATGAGATCTCGAACTTAGGCCTGCCCCCTTGGTTTCATTAGGAAAGCAACACCTCAGCCTTGCCTGTAATTAGGTGTAATTGTTTCCTTACAGAAATAATCAGAGTAATTTAACCAGCGATCTGTTTTTGTTTTTGATAATTCAAACTGCAGCTCTTGCGTGGCAGAGTCTGGCGAGGGGCTGGGTTGGCATCTTAAAGAAAGCAGGTGCTTTGGGTTTCTCGAATAGCTGACTTTTCTGTGGCGTGTTTCCTTGGGTCCCCTGCTGCTGTCACCTCCGCAGAAAGCACTGAGGTTGTAATTTTCCTTAAGAAGAAAACAGTTCCATGTGCTCGTGCGTGAGTGGGGACCATCAGGAGAGTTTCGTGAGCTCACTGGAGCCAGAATGCATGTTCTCTGAAATTCTCTGATACTGATCCAACACCCAGGAGAAAGATGCTGACAGTGAGAGAATGATAGAACTTTCTGGAAACAGGCTTGGTACAAAAATGAAGACCACACACACACATTCAGTACCCAGTTGTGGTGGTTAATCTTCACTGTCAGCTTGAATGGACTTAGAACTATCTAGTGGATTGTCAAGGAGGACTTCACCATGGATGGGAGGGTAAGATCGTTTCCAGAGAGCACTACTTGAGCTAGGAAGACCCACTTTGAGTATTAGCAGCTCTAGCCCGTGGGCTGGGGATACTGAGCAGAATGAAAGAGAGGAAAAGACAAAGCTGAGTGTCAGCATTCCCATTTTCTGCTTCTGTCCACCATGAAGTGGGTAGCTGTCCTCTGCCTTCATGTTCTTCTGCTCAAATGCAAGCCTCCAAATGGCTGAGCCGAAGCCTGTAAAACCACAAGTGCAAAGAAAACTTTCCTCTTAGAGTACAGGCACAAGGAAAGTAACAAACACAGTAATGTGTGGGTTCAGCAGTTTATAGGAGCAGGTAGCTGAAGGGAATTGTACAGTCTGGTTTGCACCTGAGCTGGGGTCCTCTTTAATTGTGCTATTATTAACCTCTCTGAATCACAGACTTCTGACTTGCAAAAGCGATGTATAATGCTTCCTGGAACTGAGAAGCTTTCTGAGTATGTAGTGAGATATGCAAGCATAAGTTATTACTGATCAGCAGACTTCACAGCACAGGACAGGACAGGTTTTCCTAGATGTATGTCTTTGGAAGTAGGATAAAGGAGAGCTTCATCTTGTGGTGTCCCAGCTCTTGTGACATGCATGTAAGAATATCTATCAGATCCCTCCCTCTGCAAACTCTGAAGGATCATTCCAAAACCTTCTAAAATGCATCTCCCAAACAGCTCCACCATTCATCAGCTGAGTCATCCAAAAGGAGGCTGCAAATCGGAAGGAAAGAGAGGGACCCATCCTCAGTAACGAGAACTCCCGGAGCTAGGCCGGCATTTTACACAGTCCGCATAGTCCTTGTAAGCACCAGCTAGATGTGGTTAAAACACCTTCAGTCTCTCTGTGGACCAGAGAGAGAAGCCTCTTGCCAAAAGCCATCCAGCTAACATGTGGAATAGGAATAAATTTACCCAAGTCTGTCTGTCTTTGCATTTTTTCCTTTCTCTTTACTAAACCACGATGACTCCTCTACCTTTCTAAGGTTTAGTATTTCTCTAATGGTCAAATGAAACCAACCGTAAGATTTGACTAGTAATATTGAGGAAGGAGGCTGGAAAGATGGCCCAGTTTTTAAGGGCATATATTGCTCTTACAGAGGACCTTAGTTCTAGTCCCAGTACCCAAGGTGGGCAGCTCACAATGACCTATAACTCTAGCTCCAGGAGATCTGAGACCCTCTTCAGGACTCTGAGAGCACCTGCATTTATATGCACATACCCTGCTACACACATACACACATAACGCTGAGGAAGTGAATCTACTCTTAAATGGTGAAAGGTATATATATATATATATATATATATATATATATATATATATATATATGTATTTGTCATATATATCAATGTCAGAGATAAGCTAGAATAAGACACAATCAGTAAGAGTGCAGAGTGAATATCTGAGCAATTGCAGGTCAGACTGAATATCCTGGAAACCCAGCCGCAGAGGAAACATTTATTTTTGTGTGTGAAGTTCGATGCTGAGAGGCCATCCGAGAGCACGACTGCTCAGTCCACCTTTTGGAATATTTTTCTGGGATGAAGAATTGATTTAATATAATAAATGACTCAGCAATTACAAAGGCAAAATCGTGTGAAACAAAGGTCTCAATCTGAGAGCTGGGGTGTGTTGATTGTTGCCAACTGGAGAAGGTAGGTGGCCTTCTATCTCTGTAGACCAGAGGTGTCTCCATTGTCCAGCTCACCCGGGTGATTTCCTCTCCAATTATAGGATAGAGTGGTTAAAGAAAAAATGATTTTGTGGGGAGTAAACATGAAAGGAAACAGTGGCCTGTTATTCAGAGTCACATTGCCATGAAAAAAACCACAAAAAGGAACAAGTAATCTTGTCCTGTTGCCCGCATCACAGGCTTCAGGGCAGTGTATCATGGTGACACTGGCCATCTATACACACTCTTACCCTCTCCTCTTTTATTGCAGGAAAGAAGTCAAGAGTCAAGTCAGTAAAGCACAGTTAAGTCTAAAAATAATGGACCTGAGCAGAATGTAAAATCTGTACACCAGTGTCACAGGTTACACTTGTAAATGATAATGTACAATATAAACATGTTTTAATAATACACACACACACACACACACACACATATGTATGTATATATAAATTTTCCAAATTGAATAATAGGACTCTGGGAGTTGGTAGAAGCAGTGAGCAAAGTCAATCCTCTTACCTGGGTGAACTCAGTAGAGGGTAGTTTATTCTACAGGTGGATCTTCAGTGATGTTTTATGTACCATAATGTAGTGGGAACTGAATCTAGCTTTTGTTTTGTAGGCTTTTCCAGGATGTCTGTCCACACCCATTTCAAGGTCTATAATATTTAGTGATTTTTTTGGGGGGGGCGGGGAGGGAAGGAAGGCTTCAAGTTGGCTAGATGTTAATATCTGTTTCATCAAATAGGCAAATGGTCTAAGATTAGACCTTAAAAAAATAAATTTAGGGCTCCTATTAAACACATTGTTGCCTATGACAAAAGCCACAGATCGATGTGGAAAGTCAGGTTGCACGGGAGCAGAGCGCGACTGGAAGATGGTGGAGAAACACTGAGCACTGACACTGTGTGTATTCAAACCTGGAGGATCCAGCATGGGGGTCACACCTAAACGTGGTGCAAGGGACAGCAGTATGCTGGACATGTTAATTGCCTTGTATTGAATGGGACAGGAATCACGGATGCTGACTTGGTAAACAGCCGGGTTATAGTGGTTCATTGTGACACCCTAGGGAATTAGTTTTCCTCAGGTGAGATTTAGAGTAGAGGAAGTCTCTTCACATTGTGTTTGGAAGGGGTATTTGTCATATCAAAGTTTTCTTGACTTGCGAATGGGAAGTAGATGGGACAGAATATGGCAAAGAGACAAAGGTAAGGGCTCCAGGTGGGAGGCTGGCATTCTCCTGGAGCATTAGGGCAACTGCACCAAGCTTGATGGCTGCACATAGAATAGTATGGTGTAAACACAGATGAGGAGATATCAAGGATTATTCAGGGATTGGGGTGAGGAGGGAAGCATCAAGCTGTAGGAGACTGAAGACTGATGCCCATGAAAGCACAAGACTCGGCCAAGGAAAGAGGAAGTAGGGTAGACAGGCCTCAGACTCAACTGAGAGAACCATCTTGGCCAATGGAGCCTGGAGAGCCATCAGTGCACAGCACCAACGTTCTGATGAGAAAGACCTGCAAATGTTCACTGTGGGGAGAGTGTGGACAGCTTTGGAATTGGGGGAGGGTCTCTCAGACTTCACAGTGAGAACAGAAGCCAACATTGGATGGAACCCTAATGGACACAAAAGCTCAAGGTGGAATCCAGGAGGCTCTGAGTATGCTCAACGCTGGAGCCATGCTGTCAGAGTCAGCACCGGTAACTTTGTGGTGAATGACAAGCTACGAAGAGTGATGGGTCAGAGTGAGACTCTCTGTGCCAGAGATAGCTGCACTGTAGAGTCATAATCAATGCCCCTCCCCCAGACCTGTCCCAAAGCCCCCTTTATGAAATTATGTTCATAACTGAGTGCTTCTCAGTTTGTTTTAATGAGCATCTAACATGTGTAAGAGCATAGGGTCTCCTAAGCCCGATTCCAGCTGTGTGTAGGATTGAAGGAACAGGGGAGGCATGAAACGAGGCAGTCAGGCATTTTCTTGATATAGCTGCATAAGTTTATGCGCTAAATTAATAACCTTCAAAACCACAGTTCAACCTACAGGAAGTTGAGAAGAAACTCACAAAAGGATCAGGGTGGTAAAGATTTTCTTCCCTGTAGGTACTGATAAAATGCAAGTACAGAACATTATGAGATCTGTGGACAAGTTCTGTGGGTTTCCCATAGTAAGACACTTATGCTTGTTGTACTAGAAATGTAGTTAGTCTGGGGCTGGCGAGATGGCTCAGCAGGAAAGGGCACTACAGCTCATGTCTGGCAACCCAGAGCCCATGTAAAGGTGAAGATCAGTTCCACATCCACACATGCACGGGGGCGGGCAATGTATACTTGTTCTCACCATACACACACACACATACACACACACACAGAGGGAGAGAGGGGGGGAGTCTATCCCAAATAGACTGAGAAAGGCATAAGATTTTCTCTTTAGCCAAAAGGTAGTAAAAAATTAAAATGTGCTTAGCTGCTGACCCATGTTTAGCATGAGGCTATTTACAATAGACACACTACATAATCAATATTTGTGTCCTTTAACAGGTAAGACGTAGAAAGGGTGGGGCCAACATTGGAATATTTCCAGCAGTAAAGGCGCCATGCTCTTTGCAGCATGGAAGTGAGGCTCATCATGCAAATCTAAGTAAGTCAGACCCAGTCAGACCCAGTCAGACCCAGAAGGTCAAAAGTTGTCTATTTCTTCTCCTCGTTGGGATCTATGTTTAATGGAGACACAAGGACACAGGTTGGGAAAAGGCAGGGGTGGTAGGTAAGGGAGGACCAGGTAGGTAAGGTAAACATACAGAAATGTCCCAATGAAACCTACTGTTTGATATAATCACGTGTGCACAAGCCTCCAAAAACAAATATGAAAATGATAAGTGTCTCTCAGAATTTCCAGCTCAAAGGCGATGAAATGGATATGTTAGTATCTTAAGTGTAGAATTACATAAAAAGGCTGAGAATGAAGTCATGCAGAACAGCGAAATGCTTACACTAATAACCAAAAAGAAACCAAAATGAATATTTAGTCCTTTATATCAAGAAGATATCAAGAGACAGTGTGTATAACTTTGAGAAATGCGTAAAGAAACCCTTAAATACAGAAATGAACTTCTGGGAATACAGTGAAGTAGGTGAATCAGCAAGTAATCTCCCAGACTTGTTTGGCTGATCAAGTGAGACAATGTAGGCACCCCCAGTTGGCCTGGTCACGACAAAATAATTAAAAAGTGGGGGATGAATTGGAATGCAGAACTGGAAGCAGGAGTCAGCCAACACAGGAGATGCTGAGAACTTCAAGTGGATGTTTACAAAAGTCTTTTCAAATAACTCTGAAGTAGATGATTTTTTTTTTGGTGGAAAATACAAATTACTAAAATTAAAACTGGAAGTGTCTGCGTCAGACTTTGTGCATGCGCAAACAAGGTTTCAGCCCCTCTGTGAGACTTCTCTCTAGAAGCAGCACCAGGCACAGATGGCTTCCCGGTGAATTCTTTCAGCCTCCACAAAGCAGAAACTGCAATGCTATTTAAATGGTTCTCAAGTGGAGACTAAAGGAAGTCTTCCAAATGATTTTTCAAAAGCCAACGTTGCTTTCATTCCAGAACCCTAGGATGAGAGCACAGGAGACAGAACCTGAACTGAAACCCAGTGCTGAGTTCCCAGGGAGTGTAAGTCCCAGGGAGCATCCTGAGTCACTTCAGTGATAGCTCTTAAAGAACCAGAGGGGCAGGAGTCATCATTCAGCTGAAGGAATGTGTGTCCAATTGTTCTATGTCACGGATGGCTGTAAATGTCTGTTTCAACTGTTGATTTTTATAATTATGTGTCTCCCTCCCTCCCTCCTCCCCTCCCTCCTCCCCTCCCTCCCTCCCTCCTCCTCTCCCTCCCTCCTTCATCCCCTCCCTCCCTCCCTCCTTCATCCTCTCCCTCCCTCCCTCATTCCCTCCCTCCCTCCTTCATCCCCTCCCTCCCTCTGTCATTCCCTCCCTCATTCCCTCCCTCATTCCCTCCCTCATTCCCTCCCTCCCTCATCCCCTCCCTCCCTTCCTCCCTCACCCCCTCCCTCCTTCCCTCATCTCCTCCCTCCCTCCCTC
>NW_021604620.1:9792749-9795111 GCF_004785775.1 Grammomys surdaster
CCTCCCTCCCTCCCTCCCTTCCTTCCTCCCTCCTCCCCTTCTTCCCTCCCTTCCCCCTGTTTTTCCTTTGCCTATGTCTCTCCTTTTTGGACTCATGATTTTACACTGTAGTTCAGGCTTGGCCAGAAACTCATCATCACTGTCATGCTTGCCACAAACTCATGTCTGCCATCTTTGGCCTCCTGTGTGGAGGGTTAGAAGTGGGAGCCACCACACCTGTCATAATTCAACTATTCTCATTTAGATTTACCATATAACTACAACAGTAATACATTAAGTTTTTAGTATTAGTTTTTGCTGCTTTTACTTTATGCTTTTATAAAATCATCTCATTTAATTGGTGCTAAAATTCACAGTAAGACTTTTGCTGGCACTCCCTTATGTGGAAAGAGTTGGCCCCAGCAGGTGTCCCATGGCTCTGGGATAGACAGTGTGATTTTAAAACCAAAGGAGATGGGCTGATCAAGTGAAATCAGAGGAGACGGACATGGGGTTCTTCTCATTTATCATATGATTTTCAGTCTATAAAACTTCTGTCATCAGGTTTTGTGAGGAAAGTTATGTCCTGTGTCGACCCTAGGTGCTGAAACATCTTTCAGAAGGCTGGACTGAGCATTTAGCCTGGTTGCTAGAACACTTGTCTAACTCATACAGGACCCAGGGTTCCAATCCCATCACAGTGCAAACTCATGTCACAGCACATTCCTCTAATCCCAGTATTCAGGAAGGAGAACCATGTGGGTCAGAAGTTCAAGGACATCCTTTGCAACAGAACAAATAATCTGAGGTGAGCCTGGGCTACGTTTTGTTTTCATGTAGTAAGTGCATCCATTGTGACTGGGCAGTGCAGAATCCAAGCAGCTGCAGGACAGTGCTGGCAAGCAAAGAAAGAAGATAGAAATCTGGAGAGAAGTGGGGCATGAGCAGAGAATGACACAATGGGACCCTGGCAGTGTGCGAAAACATCTGTGTGTAGACCTTAAGTATGGATCTGAGCCACGGAACACACTTTGAATTTGTGAGAAAGACTATAATTTCCACAGGTGCTTGCAAGTTACACTTCAGTGTCATAGACCAGAGTGAGTCAATAGAAGGGGACAGCAAGAATCTAAGTAAAAGGACCAGATGGCTCCAGTGTCCAGGCTGGGCTAGCCTCTGGAAACATATCTACTTCTATGTCTTCATCCATCAGCCCAGCAGACCTCCACTAGAGTGTTAATAACTTTCAGCTTTTTAATGCCTGCTGGGTGCATATAGCAGCAGGCTACAGGTGCTTCTTCATCTAGCCGTTCCAGCTTTTATGGCTGTGCTGTGTGTGTTTACGTGCGTGCAAATCAAAGAAAGATTTTTCAAGAGCCCAGGTTGCACAGATGTTCTGTGAGCACCTAGCCCAACATGACAGCAGACTGGCAGGATCTCCCTGCTATTCAGCAAGGCCAGTTCTTCAGTGGTGGATGGAGACAGAGGTAGACTTGGTACAAAGGAAGAGTATACAGTTTTCCATTCACAGATTTAAGGCCACAGTGTTTCTCATTGACTAGTGTCTCTTCAGTAACTACCCACTCCTTTCCATGTTTTGCCTTGATGGTTTGGTGTTACCATCATATAGTGACAAAGGGGGAAGAAAACAAACAGAAATAAAAAAGCTTAGGCAGCTGTAGCTTAGTGGTAGTAGCATAAGGCCCTGAGTTCATTGTCCGGCACTACACAGAGAAGGAAAGTGATTTTTTCCTCATGGTGTGATTTCACAGCAAAGAAAGAGAAAAACCCGAAGAATACAGATGGATGCTCACAAATTATCATGTAGGGTGGGTCACTGCGTAGAAAATTATCTCTTACTGAGAAAAATTTTCTTTCCAAACACCCTCAGTTGGAAGCTTGATGGCACAGCCAGCAAATGAAGGTTTCACTGCTAACTCGACTGGAGTCAGCCATCAGCCATCGGAGGCGGGGCGCGCCTTATCTGTATTTTAACTAGTTCCATCTTCTCAGAAACAACGGATTTGGGAACTGAAGGGGGGTGTGTGTGCTGCAGAATGCAACAGGAGGAAGGAGTCCAAGAAAAAAACCAAATTGCCTACAGTAGGAGAATAAATAAAAAGCCCCAGGAATTACTTATAGCTGTAGCCTCAAAGGCCCAATAAAATGTAACTCTCTGATTTACCTTCCTTGTCTCCTGTAGTGGCTGCCAGACGAAATTAAAAATGGGCCCATGAAACTAGGGAGATTGAGAACCACATAAAGAATGCTTCAGAGGCCACAGATTTTAAGTGCCTTCCCACTTAATTGTCTTTGGTTGCCAGATATGGAAGGAGTGGAGAGAGAGAGAGAGAGAGAGAGAGAGAGAGAGAGAGAGAGAGAG
>NW_021604620.1:9795211-9802879 GCF_004785775.1 Grammomys surdaster
GGGAGGGAGGGAGAGAGAGAGAGAGAGAGAGAGACAGAGAGAGAGAGAGAGAGAGGACTGGCTCAGAACACTTGCAGAGTGAGAGAGGACAAAACATCCTGCTTTGTGCATGCTAATGGTTACCTGTGCCTCCCGCCTTTAATCTCTGCCCCAGTGAAGGACGCTCTGTCCAACTGGGTTCATGCCAGAACCCAAGTATTCTAGACGGTGAGAACAGGCAACATTTTGCACACATCTATCAGCAATGTCACTCAGTGATTCTTGGCTTTTTATATTTTTTTTGGATGGGGGGAGCACTTGGATGGATATGTTCCTGGGAGTGGGGGCAGAGAATAAACTTTATCCCTGCTGCCTGTGTTAGGCCAGCTCTTCCAAGGTGGTGCAGCACTGTGTCTGTTTGGGGATATTGGATGCAATAAACATTTACTGCTAACTTACTGTAATAAATATAGAAATTATGAGACAACCACAAACCACAGTTGAGAGCAGGAACCAGTGGTTGTTGTGCTGGAGGGCTGGAGGGCTGTTAAGGGATGGCTGATTTAGGCTGGGCCAGCTTGTCAGTCTGCAGATTGGTTGACCAACTGTTGGCTGATCTCGAATGGCTTTGATCAGGGCATCTGACTCCCTCCATGTACCTTGCATCCTAGTTCTCTACTGGTCTAGCCTGGCCTTGGTTTCCTGATGATGATATCAGTTCAAGAGATCAGGCAGGGCACACAGAACCACTTGAGACCCAATCCCAGAGAGAAGACATTGGCACTTCCGCCATAGTATCTTGGACAAAGGAAGACATTTACTGGCTCAAATTCAACAGGAAACAGAGAACGCTCAGGTTAGTAAGAAAGGCTGCAAAGTCAGGAGGAATAGAACTAGGTCACAAGAAGAGTAAAAACAGGTGTCCTCCCTACACTCTGCCAGGGTCCTCATGTGTTGTGCCTGGAGAATGCTTGTAGAAAGCCACCATTTCCTTTGACCCCATTGCCTTTCCTCTTTGCTACCACAAGGGGCACAGCTCACTTCCAGCCTGTCCTTGTTTCTAGGGAGAAGGGCAACCCTGACTTTTCAGTCTATGACATTCTCTTTTGTTTTTCTCTCTGGAAAGTAGGTGTGTTAGAAATAAATATGGGGGATGTTTTTCCCCATAAACTTTATACCTTGGGTTTCAGCAGAATGCCACTGACTGAAACCCACAGAGAGGGCCAACTGGTGTCCTACTCTATCTACTTTACCTGCCTGGTAAACCCAGTTCTCAGCTCTTGCAAGTGTCTGCTAGTGCAGTTGCTTTCTCCTGCAGCAAATTACGTTCACCCAAGTGATGGCTACTTTGCCTTGGAGGTTACATACCTACAGTGTGACCAATGAAAGCAGGCTTTAGTTGATGATGGGGCTCTAAAAGAGTATCCCTTGCTGTAAGGGAGGGACAGTCCTGAGTGCAAATAGTGAGGTAGACTGTAGCAGACCAACCTGAAGCTGACCCTTAAGTTACATCTTTACTCATTTGCTTCTTTTGGCTCACACTGGCTGAGTCATGTCCATTCTCCTAAGAGTTTTCTATTAGCATAGCAGGTCCCCTGCCTCAGGCTCTGCTTCCAGTAGCACACACTAACGTGCCTATCTTACACCACGTATGTTCAAGGGAAAGAAGAAGAGTGCATGGTCCTCTTAGGTAGAGAACCATCTTGCTACTCTGGTACCAGGGCAGGTTTTACATTGTAGAGGTGTATTTTGTTATAGTGAAAGCAATACCCACAATGCTTTGGAGGCAATAGATGCTTGAACAGTGTGGTACCTAGACTGCTGGGAATTTTCAATATTTTATGTGAGGCATCCTTATGACGCTCAGTCATAACTGGCCAAGGCTTGGAGAGAGGAGAGAGGTGAGGGGGATTCGTGTAAGAAAGAAAATAAGTCAGTAACATCGAGATTTTTCATGTTAATGCGAGTCACATCCTAACACGTAACGATCCAGAGAGCTTGTAAAGCTTAGATTGCCTTTTCCCAGTGATTTTCCCATGATTTTCTCTGTTGCATGTTTATTGGCAAGAAGTCAAATGGTAAAGGCACATCATTATGCTTAATAGGTCAACATTAACAGAGCTCTCTAGGACCCTAGGGGATGTGGGTGAGTATAGACTCACCACCTGCTGCACCATGGATTGTATTTGGTCTGCTCCTTAGGAGTGAGTGATCAGTGTGGCCGTTATTCATCAGCCTTCTAACCATGCCTCTGTCTTCTAATCTATTAATCTTTGCCAGATTAGTCTTGTAAAAATTAAGTCTTACCTTGCTATTGCTTTGATTAAATTCTCTCTTCTTCCAGTCCTGTTGTTTCAATTTTCTTACCTTCTAAAGGCATTTCATTATTCCACTAGGAGGATATACAACACTTATCCATTCTTATTGATGGATACTTTAGCCGCTTCCACACTTTCGGATATCCTGGGTGACACGGGAATGGTCCACAGGTCTCCTCATCACATTAATTAACATTATTTGGGCATATGCCCCAATTTTACCTACTCGTGCAATCTAAAAAGGCCAAAATCATAGAAGCCTAGAGGAGAAAAGGGGGTACCAGAGCTTAGGGGCTTATGGAGAAGGACAAGGAATGGGAAGATTCAACATGTAAAGTCTTTGTTACAAGAATCTGATTTAGTGACCTGTTGTGTTATGGGTCGTAGTTATTGTAGACAGCAAAACTGCTGAGATTTTTCTAATGCTCTCGTCACAAGGCAGGGATAAGTTGGTGAGGTGGTGGATGCTCGTTAGCTTCCATCTGCGTCTTACACAACGTTCGCTTCAGCCAGTGTATCATATCACACTCCCCCACTCCCATATCTATCACAATTTAAACCACACTACAAGTCATTGTTTATTTTTAAACTTTTTTTTTTACATTTACTGTATGTTGCATGTGTGTATGTGTGCACGTATGTGTACATATGTTACGATGTTCATGTGGAAGTCACAGGACAACTTTTGGAAATCAGTTCTTCTTTTACCATTTATATTCTGGGGACAGGACTCAGTCCTTCAGGCTCTGCTTCAGGTGCCTTCACTGATGAGCCATCCTGCTGGCCCTGTAAGCACATTTTATGACAGCTTGTCTAGTCTGCCCCTTTTTCGGTTCTGCTAGGTCTTGCCTGGCTGTAGGCTGTTTGCTGAGCAGGCCCTGAGCCTTGCCCTGGTGGGCTTGCGAGCATGCTTTTCCTTGACTTAGAGCGCCCTTCGTGTTCTAAAGCTGATGAACTCCAAGTCATCTTCCCACCATCCTCCTCTTCTCTGTCACCACCCACCCTCCTTCTATCAATTTCATTTCTACCTCAGGATACATTGCATGCTTGTTATATTCATTCTGGGCAAGCGGGGCACACTAAAAATACATCTATCGTTGGAAGTGTGTGATGGATGAATGCATCAGAATGTATAATTCTTCTGGAAGAACTGCCTGAAGTCTGAAAAACAAGTATCACATAAACAAAGGGCACAAGGTTTAAGAGCCCTGAGTTAAATAAGGCTTCCATGGACCCAAGTTCAAACTCAATTTTTTTATTATTCATGGAAAAGTCACATTTCTTGTTGCTTTAAAGAACTGTTGTTCATGTACTGTGCCTCACTGATGTTACTTATAAAGTCTGACTTGGAGAATTTAGGAAAGGTTCTCTTCTGTTTTGAGCAGTGTGTCTTATGGAAAAAAAAATCCCACTTCAGGACAAAGATGTAAGCTTCTAGCTGTTTCTTTTCAGGATTCTAAAACTAGTTTGCGTATGAGGGGAGCCACGGGGTGGGACAGACATTATGTGTGTGCATGAGGGGAGTCAGGGGTGGGGCAGACACTGTGTGTGAGCATGAAGCATGCCATAAGGTGGTGGGGGAATCCTTGTGGGACAGAATCTATGTCTGTCAACACGGTTTATATTCTTTAAATGGCTCTGGAGATGTCAATTTCTTAAAACAAAGGAGACTGGACATACACACCCAGCATTAGCTGGGCCAAGCTGGCTGATCACCAAAGAAACACGAAATCTTAGGAGAAAGCAGGTGAGGGTGGCAGATCACAGTTCTAATTACCTCCACAGCACCCTCAGTTTTGTATGCCCAGCAATTACTTGATGTAAATGTTTGTGCCTAGGTTTAAACACTCAGGAAAATTCTGGTTAAGGAAGAGCTAGTAGTAGAGGGTTGTACATTTAAAGCACACATAGATTTCCTTGACATTCAGGAGGGATGCTGGCCACACATTCATCACTCAGTCAGCTATTCTCTGGCCACAAAACTTACATTTAAATAAGTGGAGGAAAGGAATACGGTGCAGACTCCAGATAGAAGGCTGTGTGAGGTGAGCTCAGGTCTGTTCTGCATTGATTATCTCTTTCTCTCTCCTGGGTGGATCTTTGTCTCATTTCAGAGTATAGGTCATTCACCTCCATAGTTATATTGGTTCTTATGTATGTGTATTTTATGGTTGGGGGCAAGGGGCTCATGCAAATGAGATGACAGCCTTGTGTCTCCTTTGAGTAGGTCATTATTCACGTAATTCACTTTTATTTTTTGCATGTTGATTTTATGTCCTACAATTCTATTGAACTCATATTTCAGTTCCAAACATTTCCTTTGAAAAGAGTCATTAGGGAACTGGGGAGTCAGGAATGCGTTTGCCTTGCCTGAGCTCCATCCCCCAAACCTACAGTGTTAAAAGTTCATAATCCCAAGGTCCAGAAGGCAGAGATGGGCAGATCTCTGTGGCTCACTGACCGGCCAGCTTTGCTTACTTGTTAAGCTCAGGTCAGTGAGACTTCATCTGAAAAAATAAAACCAAAACCAAAGCAAAAATCAAAATAAAACAAACAAAAAATAAAACCAACTAGGTGGATCACTCCTAAGGAATGGCACCCAACACACACACACACACACACACACACACCACACACACACACATACACACATACACATACACATACACATACATACACCACATACACACACATACACACATACACATACACACATACACCGCACATGTACACACATACCATACATACACACACACAAACACACACACTTCTTAATGCAGAGGCTCATTAGGGCTTTAAACTATTGTGATTATTTAATTTGGAGATAGGACTAGTTTTACTTCCTTCTGATTAGGATAACTTGTGTTTTCTTGTGTGATTGCTTCTGTCAGTACATTCATATTGAATAGGCACGAGATGGCAATAGGCATTCTCACCCTCTCTCATTATTTGATTTTTATATAGTAGAACGATCTTGAATCTTATAGATAAACCCTGTTTTATCAGTAGTTGTAATCTTTTGGATGTATTACTGAATTCATAATTCCCAGCATTTCTCAAAACAACAGGACAATTGCCCATATGCGCTCCATACACTGACAACAGCATGGTCAAGCCCAGGGGAATACCAGCATAGAGGGCAGAGGTAGTCTTGAAGTCTTACTCTTAGCTGAGGAGCTATTGATAATTGATAGCTTCCAGGAGAGGAAGAGTCAGTTTTCTATAAGGATATGGCTCCTGATAGGTAGAGGAAGCTTTGAAGGATGGGCATACAGCCAAGAGTATATGGTAGCATAAAATGATGTGTTTTAAAGAGAAAATGAGGACACAGAATGGGGTGGACCCTGGAGGTGACAAGGGAGGAAGTAATACGATCCCATCTCTGAGATTGGCATTATCATGTACCCTGTTCTTTTGCTGCTTTATTAGTTCATGTCATGCAGCCTAATAGACAACTTCACTGAGATCCAGGTTTATGTATGACTCTGTCAGCTAGGTTTCTTAGCTTTGCAGAATTGGAGATAACTACCAAATTGGTGAGTATGCATGTGTATTTGTGCCCATGTACCATTGTACACTTGTTAAAGTCTAAGGACAACTTGGAGTACCTGGGATCAATTTCCTGCTGTGAGGCTTGGAGGCTCTTTGCCACTTCCCCCATCCCTCCACCCCTTACCATCTCACTAGACCCAACTTCTTCTCTTGAGAAGTTGGCTGCCCTATCAGCAATAGCTTTTCAGTCCACTTCAGGATAGTGGGTAGAGTTGTTGGCCTTGATGTGTTGTAAGTAGGCAGAGGGGGCTTTTATGAAAGCACATGAGACTGACTGTTTTAAAGGTATAATCTGGGGAAACAGAGCCAAAGCACATTCAGAAGATAGTAGGAGTATTTTTTTTTCTTAAAATGATTTGTTTTTATTTTATTCATGTATATTTGTCTGGATGACTGAAAGTATGTGTCTGTGCACCAGATGTCTGCAGTGTCACAAGAGGCCAGAGAGAACCTCTCCTAGAAATGGAGTTATAGTTAGTTTTGAAATACCATGCGCTGCTGGGACTATAACCTGAGTCTTTTGGAAGAGTAGCAAATGATTTTAGCCACTGATTTATTCATCCCCGGAAGTACATTTCCTTACTCTTGTGTTAAATATTTATCATAGGGTGAGGACAGACTCCTGCTTAAGCAGATTTCTGTGGCTTTACTATGACAAAGACTATTTTGAATTTGGCTCATGTTTTCAGAGTTGTTTTCATGCTAAGAGATTTATTTATCATCTCTTGGACTACACTCCGAGATGAGAATTATAACATAAAGAAAGAATAATGATGAAAAATAATTGCCAGACTCCTTCTGAGACTTCTCATTAGAGCTGGATTTACTGAGGTGTTTGTTGGCAAACCTGAGACTCACATGGAAAACCTGGAATCGAGATAGACACTGAATGTTCATAGGAACAGCCCAGACATCAGAGGAGGACCAGGGAGGAAAACAAAAAAGGAGAAAAGCTTGCTAGGTACAGATGGTTTCATGCCCTTGGAACTTAGCAATCATTGTTTTTAGAATGATCAGAGTGAATTCTATGCTACTTATCAATTTATATTGCAGAAGTACAGCAAAGGTAGAGAAGAAAAGAACATCTACCCTTCCCTCCCCTCTGGTCTCTTCCTTCCTTCCTTCCTTCCTTCCTTCCTTCCTTCCTTCCTTCCTTCCTTCCTTTCTTTCTTTCTTTCTTTCTTTCTTTCTTTCTTTCTTTTTCCTGCAAAAGTCCCTTCCCTTATAGCCCAGGATGGCTTCAAACACAATCCTATTGCCTTGCTTGCAAGTACTAGGACAGCATGTATGTACCACCACACTTGGCTCTGATAGGTCTTTCAGAATTAGAAATATTGGAAGCAGAGAGAAAATTCAGAAGATTAAAAAACACCCACTACACCAAGCTTGACGACCTAAATTCAGTCCCTGCAACTCCTGGTGGAGAGAACTGACTTCTGAAAGTTATCCTCTGACATGCAAATGTGCATCATGGCATGTGCATGTCCATGTACAAACACACAGAGGCACACAGGAATACACACATACACACACTCACACACATGTGCACACACTCACATACTTGTATACACACCTACACATATACACATGCACTCACATATGCACTCACACATATGCATGCACACACAATCGCACACTCACACATATGCATACATATTCATACACTCTCACACATATATATATGAATTCACACACATATGCATGCACACACACTCACACACATATTTATACATATTC
Source organism: Grammomys surdaster (assembly GCF_004785775.1). Taxonomy (NCBI): domain Eukaryota; kingdom Metazoa; phylum Chordata; class Mammalia; order Rodentia; family Muridae; genus Grammomys; species Grammomys surdaster. Next base: position 9,802,798 of record NW_021604620.1, read on the forward strand.
ACACACAGTCACATATATGCATACACACTTATACAATTCATATACTCTTACACACAGGATACACATATGAATTCACACACAC
>NW_021604620.1:9802889-9805687 GCF_004785775.1 Grammomys surdaster
ATTCATATACTCTTACACACAGGATACACATATGAATTCACACACACATGCATGCACACACATTCACACACACATTCATACACACACATGCACACATATACATACACACACATGTATACACATGCACTCATATATAGACACATGGATTAACACAGGCACACATGCACACACACATTCACACATGCATACACAATCACACACTCACATGTACACATGTATACACACTTTATAAACAAACAGTAAAAATAGTTATAATAAAAAATTCAAAAGACATAGTAATCTTAGCTTTCTGAAGTAAGATTACATGTATGAGAAAGCCAGAACATGAGCCAGAGGCATTTAGAATATATATATGTGTATACATATACATATACATATACATATACATATACATATACATATACATATACATATACATATATTCTTGTTACTTGATTCTGCATGTGAATTAGCAGGGTCCATGGCCCCAGATTTGGCCCTGGTTATAATATGTGTGATGGTGAATGGTGGAATGGATAATGGACTACCAATACTTTTGCATGTGGTGGCCTTGTCTTCTTACTACCCAGGCATCAACCTTGTTCCTGTTTCGGGGGAGGCACGTAGATACTTTATTGTAGAGAAACTAGTCTCCAACCCAAAGTAGCCTGGTAGTCTGAGCTGCATATCAATCTCTGCGACAGAAAAACACTTTATTCTTCAAAGTCCACTTGTTCCTTCTTCTTGCCCTTGAAAAGCTATTTGAAACAGCAGGGAACAGAGAGAAACTAACATAGTTTATTCTTTATATTTCTACCAATCCAATTTTCTGTCTTAGTTTCTAAAATAAATGTTGCTGTTAAAAAAAAAAGCCAAAGAGATTTAGTTACTGGTCCCATATATAGGAGGGTGTATGTCTCTAGGATTTGGACCATTAGGGCTTGCTGACTTTTGATTCATTGTCACTGGGATGCTAAAACCATCAGTGGCCACAGAATCCTGAATAGGTGATACTGCAAAGGAATTTTCCCCCAATAATGAATCCTTTCTTCCCCAGCTCCAGCTTGCCTATAGGGTTCTCACTCATTCTTTGTGTTCAATCTCTCTTTTTATCTCCCATGTGTCTTACTTGTCTTCTGCAATGTGTTTGCTTAAATGAAAGGGCAAACAGATGTTGACTTCCATATTGTAAAGCAAATAGAAAGTGAGCAATTAGTATATATTCATGATAAATCTACCTGTCTCCAGCATTGATAGCCCTTAGAAACCTGCATTCCATGTCCACTCCATGGGACATTTTGTCTTCATTTAGATGCATAGGAGAGCCTAACTCCAGAGCTATATTCAAATGCACCCAGTGGGAGTCTTCAATTATTCTAAGAGATAAATGAATATTTCCATTTAAAACATTTGAAAAGATCTCCCCAAAAATGTACTCATACTTTTGCATTTTTAAAAACTTTTAATCCAGTCTATTGTCATCTACTTAAACAGAGGTAAATGTAGTTATTAATGGGTTCTGATTACAGTTATTATGTCTAGTTTTAGGCTAAGTATATATAGAAGATAATGATGGCTTAGAGTATTTTCCTGGATTAAGTAGCCACTTAATGAGAAATAGATATCATGATTTAAATGCTCTTTAAAGTATCCAATGTTAGACATATATGCCTACCACTACACACACACACACACACACACACACACACACACACACACACTTCTTATGTGTCTGCTTCTATTTCACGGGTTCTTTTCTTAGCACATCTCTGCCACTAGAAGCTCATCCTGGTCTTGTATGGTTTTCACACTCGTGTAACATAGTCTGAATCTCTTGGACAGATACACATTGTCCCAATGTCTGGTGGATATGTGGTGAGCATCTAGTACCCAGGCAGTGACCACATGACCAGGACAGAACCTTCCCTCTGAGAAGCAATTTTAGACAACCAGTTTGGTGTGTTCATTCTAGAATGTTCTGTTGGGAAAAAAAACTCTGTCTTATATTTCTAGTTTAAGATTTGATCCTTGTAAGCAAACATCCTTTTGGACCCACTTGTTCCCTTGACTAATTCTGACAAGCTCCATACGCTAAATACAACTGTAATTATGTTTTCATCTTCAACCTATTTCCACCACCTCATCTGTACCTCTGTCTCTGTCTGTATCCTCATCTGTATCTGCACCCCATATTTTCTTTTCTATTTCTGTTTTCATGTTCACCCACATCTTTATCCCCATTTCCACCTCTACCTCCATCCATATCTTTGTCCTATCTACATCTCCTTCTTTAGCCTTACCTTCATATCTTCATCCTTAATTCCATCCAAACCAACATTTTCTACTCTGATTACCAATACTAATTGTAATTACCCCTGACTCATGATCTCCACTCAGAGGACTGCTGCATTCACTGACCAATTTAAAAAATTCCAAACCTATACCCTTAAAATTCACTGCTGTAAGTAATTGTGGAGCCATCTAGATGGTGGACATTGGTAAACACAGTAGACCATTTCTGCTGATTGACCAATCGAGAATCAAAAGCTGGCTAAGCATCACTTCAGTGGCCCTATATTGCTGCTCTATTCACATCCCTGGTCCTTTCCTTTTGCCTACAGTTCCCTTTCCTTGTATAACTTTATAGACAATTATGTTCATCCACATTTGATATGGCTGTCTATGCTTTTCTTTCATCTAAGACTCAAAATTCTTTCCATTGTCCATGTTGCTACTAATAAAATCTCTGAAAGCCTTGAAAAGTAGAAACAAAAGAAGAAGAAGAAGAAGAAGAAGAAGAAGAAGAAGAAGAAGAAGAA
>NW_021604620.1:9805697-9815276 GCF_004785775.1 Grammomys surdaster
AAGAAGAAGAAGAAGAAGAAGAAGAAGAAGAAGAAGAAGAAGAAGAAGAAGAGGAGGAGGAAGAAGGAGAAGAAGAAGAATACTATATTTTAGTATAATAAAAAGTGCTGTAGAGACTGCATTGTGATTTTCTGGCATACAAAGAGATAAAGAGATTGTCTAAGAAAGTCATTCAGTAGATAATAAATCTAACTCAAATGAGGCCTCTGGGTCCTACCCCAATGCATCAGATCCCCTAATTTCAGAAGCACAAATGTTATAAGATTAACACAGAATGAAATATTGAGAGGAGATTAAGCATAACCTGATGGACTATTAATCTTAACCTTCCTTTGGAGAGTCCCATTTCAGAGGATGTAGAAAAGAACCTCAGAAAGAAGAAGTGATGCCTGGGAAGCCAGTCCCACAAGCAAATGAGCCTTCACTCTGTAGCTTCCTAGTGGAGAAACTGACCTCTGCCAGAGCTAGAATATATCAGTGTTGTTTGTAATCACAGCTCCCACTACACTCCTGACACTGTAGCACCTGCAAATTGAACTTAGAGGCACAAGATAAATTATGCAATTTGTGAGGTGCCCAGAAAACAGCTACTGTGGAAAATTACCATTAATAACAGCCTCATTACAAGCTTAGTTTATTCTAAACTATACTGAGTCTTGACTCTCTTACCGATGCATTATATTCTCTGTTATGAAAATTATATAAACTTATTAGAGGAAAGTGGACTCTTTCCATAGCAAAAAGAACCAAATTAAAACTATGAAAAGAACTGAGCTTCAAAGTACCAGGATAAAAACTCACCAGTATTTGTCAAATTTGCACTGGAATTTCTGACAGCTAAAATCACAAATTCTAGCTTTCCACTTTCAAGTCAACATGACTTGTCTAAATTCAGCCCTTTGACACCAAAACAACTGGAAATTATTGAATTGCTTTAAGCTGGTAGTTTTGACTTGTCAGATACCAGTGGAACATGCTTGGGCTGAAAGGATCCAACTTCTGCTTTATAGGAGGCTGATAATCAAGCACATTTTCTGATTCAGCCTTCCAATCTGATGCTATTCAATGTACTGTTTGTTCCTGGCATTATTGTGATTCACAGGGCTCCACTTTCATACTGCAGTAGCAGCTATGCTTTTTTTTCTTAGCATAAACTGAAGTAAACGTATTCGTAGATTGTAGCAACATCTCATTGAAGCAAGAAAAAAATAAGATTGTGTCAATCATGCTTTGAGTGTGAAAGTATTCTGGAGAGCTTAAACTATTTGAGTTATTAAAAGATTCCCGAACTTTCTCTTACTGATCTGAAATTCAAGACTTACTAGGTTGTCATGGCTTCATACTTACTTAGTTCTTAGAACTTTTAAGATTTTGGAATCCTTGCGGCCTTTGACTCATCTTCTAGAATAACAATATTTGCAAACAACATTTCTATACAGTTTTCAGCTAAACAAATATAATTTAGACCTACACTGATCCAGACCTGAGCCAAGCCCTGATAATAGAGAGATGGAGGAATCCTTGCCATCCTAAAGCTCCTGGTTCCATAAAAGAGTTGAAATAACAGTCTGGGAACCTGTATTTTCTAGGAGAGATGAGAAACAAACTGGTAAAGACTGGATATTCTGTCCCCCTGCACGGTTCCAAGGTTTCCCTGAACCCCTTTTATACTTTAGAACATGAGAGCAGGTCTCAGCTCTGATGGAAAGGGAGGAAAGAGAGTGGGAGCTCTTCAGATAAATGTCCCAAACCTCATTCTGCTCAGTCAAGACCTCTTTTCTTTGCTTGGCATCGGTCTGACCCTATCATGAACAGATGTGCTATATGACACCAGTTAGATCTCTTTATACTGTCCTTTGGTGGCCAAGCACTCTGGTGTGGATCAGGCAGAGTGTAAGCAGAATGATTGTTGTCTTGAAGTCCCCTCTCAGGTGATCTAGTTCTTTTTTTTTGTCCCCCCCCCCCCGGTGTCTATGATAAGACACTCTTATCAAAAGAAACTTAGGGGAGGAAAGGGTTTATTTGGTTTATACTTCCAGGTCACAGTCCACCTTTGAGGATGTTCAGGGAAAGAATTCAAGCAGGAGTGGAAGCAGAAACCATGAAGGAATGCTGCTTGCTAACTTTCTCTCTGCCTCACTTTTTCATATAGCTAAGGCTCAGGACCACCTGCCTGGGAGATAGCAGAGCACAAAGCAGGATGGACCCTTCTACACTAATTAAGATAATCAAGACAATCTCTCACAGTCGTATCCACAGACTAACAATGATAAAGGGGCAGTTGATCAATTGAGACTTTTTTCTAGTTAATTCTGGACTATATCAAGTTGACAGTTAATGTTATCTAGGAACAGTAGTGATGACAGAAATGACTATGAGAGGTGACAGACACTGAATGTATGCTATGCTATTCGTGGTGGGAATCAAAGGACAAGGGACAGAAGATGGCTTCTTCAAAGCAGTAACGTTTAAAATGAGGGTTAAGGTCACACAGTGAGGACCATTTCTGACAATGACAACATAGTCAACATGGATGGAAAAGAGTGGGTGTGGAAGACAGCAGGTTTTGTGGGACATGGCAAGGCGTTAAGACTTGCCACCATTTAGTATGAAGACATGTCACATCATACAAATTATGGGCTTTTGATATTTTTATTGTTTGATAGTTTCATCCATTTATATAATTAATTTGAGTCATCCAGGATCTCATTCCCTTCCCTCATTCCTTTCCATTTCTTGCTGGAGACCTTGTCAACAAGTCTGCCTCTGATTTCCATGTGTTTATTTTATATGTGGTATACACGGAAAGTTACTTTGGCAAGTATGGGTTTGGGAGGGGAGGGAGTGTTATTTACTGGGTCAATAGCAAGTTGTCTGTTGTTAAAGTAATTATTTAAATCATCCACTGATCAAACTGACTATCTAAGCTGCGCGGCTCTGCCTAGCTCAGCCACCGTGTTTCTCGGCCGGAGGTCACGTGGGCACCACAGCTAGAAATGGCAGCCAGAAACACCAGTCCTGCCACCCATGAGGTGCCAGTGTGGGAGATGACTCTGCCAATCTTCCACGCTGTCTCTGCAAGGCTGGCCATTGCCCAGACCATCCTACCATCCATGCGGGCCCAGTAGGAAAAAAAGACTATAATGCTTAGATTATCCAAAGACTTTATATGTTTGGTAATGCTCAATAACAATATGCCCATACAATCAGAGGTGCAACCCAACACCCAACCTAGATATATCAACTACCTTTGACTGCTACAGACAAGTGAACATCTGCCTCCATGTTCCCCTCTGCCTTGTGTCCCGCCTAGCATCTCTTCCTTCTCCTCTTCCTCTCCTTACTCCTCCTCTTCCTCTCCTTACTCCTCCCACCTTAGCTCCTCCTACATGTGATATGCAAGTTGGTGTGACTAGAAGGCTGTTAGGTTGGACTTGACCACAGACACAGAAGCAGCAGCACACTTCATAGTAGAGGCTCAAGAAAGAATGTTCAGAGTTACCAAGGAGCCTCCTAGCCAAATGATCTCACTGTAAAGTTTATTTTTTATGAACAAATACAGACATGGAACCCAAGGATTTCTCTCAGGAAGCTACTGGTTCATCAGAGAAGGAGAAAAATGTCCCAAGAAGACATGTAGTACATTAGAGGCAGAAAACTGAAGCCTGGCTCTCGAGTCTTTCTAGGTGATGGGAGATACTATTTTAGAACTCGAAGACAGAATGTGCTTGGTAACTCACTCTGCAGATTCAATATGACTTGAGGATGTGTTTTTTTCTCCACATAATCCTGACAGCCAGAACCTAAGATTAGTTTAAATCTTTGTGGGTGTGTCTTTGAGCGTGAGTGCAGGTAAGTATAAGGTCAGAGGTTTCCCTTAGGTGTCCATCTTTACTTTTTACATTGTCTGAGGTGGTCTCTCTTGGTCACCACTACATATGCCAAGCTTGTTGGACTTTGAGCTTGCAGGGCTCTCCTGTGTCGGCATCACTGATGTGTGTTCTGGGGATTCAAATTCAGTTCCTTATACGTTTTTTTTTTTTGGGAGGCAGTGTTTTATCTACTGAACCATCTCCCCAGATTTCATGTTCTTTGAAACCATGGTAGTCAGAATCAATTTTCTTCTATCTCTGTCTCTTTCTGCCATTTTTTTTTTTACCTTTTTGTTTGTTTCTGTTTTGTATGTAATTAAAGCTGCCTTTTTTTCTGGCTAATATAACTGATAGCAAATAATATTGAATCAGCATAGACTTCAGAATTAGACAGATATGATACTTGTGACCTTGACCAAATAGTTGAAATTCTACTAGTTTCATTTTTATGTCAATAAAAGCATGGACTACAGTTCTGGTTTAAGTGCATTGTAATTTAATTTGGCTCATGAATGTGAGGTTCTAAAGTTTATGTGCAATATATGGTGACACTCAGCAAAGATCAGAAAGAACAAACAATTAGATTTGGATTGCTTCTGAGTACAACATGACTGAGACCTGTAGAGTACCACATATTCTATCTCTCTGGACTTGAGGTCCTCTTAGGAATCTTCTTCTAGATTTTGGCTCTTCTGAGATCTCTTTTTATTCTATACAACTTTTATTTAGTGTATTTTCAAGCAAAATTATTTAAAATATAAATCCATGGCCATCTGCTCAAAAATGACTAAGGTTTTATTGCATTTGATTGAATTCTCCGAGGATCTGTGGTTTGTTTAAGATCTGTTAGATGCACATACATGACAGCTCTCACGAGTTCATTTCATACCCATTTTCTGTGAGGAAGGGCACTCTTCTCCACCACTATGATGATACTGTCATCATTGAAAACTAAGTGTCAATTCTGCATGGCACCCACTGTACATTCCACAGCTAACACTTGTCCTTAAGGTCTTCCATGGCTACTGTTCTTTGAGGCAGCAGTCAATCAAAGTGCATACATTGCCCAGGGTGTTTCTTTGATTTAGCTCAATTATCTCCCTTTTTGTCCTAGAGTGCAAGCTACTATTCTTGTGGAATGTTCTGCCTCCTGAATTTGTCTTGAAAAAAAAAAACCCATTGTCCTGACTTTACTCTATAGTCCTTGATCACTGTTTGAGATCGGTTTTCAAAATGGCCACCTTATTAGCACCTAGATGCTTACATCTGGACTCCCTTTAGCTTTGTGGGAAGACATGCATTGCTCTTTAATATTAGTATCTTCATTTTACTAATTATCTTGAAAGAGATATTGTCTAGAGGATAAAACCCGGCATTTTAGAGATGCTGGCACAACTCTTTCCTACCACTTCCCCCCAGAAGCCTGAATTGAAGAGAACCCACTTTATATGCATAGACAATGTCACCCCGGGAGAGAAGAATGTCAAAGTGACCTCCTGAAGATGCTGCTGAGTTAGAGTCTATTGAACAATGGCTTACTTGCTGAAAGTCTCCACACCACTCACCTGCAGGACAAAGTGCTCCTACATTGGTGTGTTTCAACCAAAGCATGTTAAGTTTATTCAAATTACATGGACCTATGTTACCAAGAGTTCTAACTGAATTCTTTGTGGCATTTTTATAGTTTTCAGATCACATAAAAACCAAGATCATAAGCCAGGCATGGTGGTGCCAACCTGTAACACTAATGCTCAAGAAGCTGAGACAGGAAAATGTTGCACTAGGTATTCCAGTGAGATTCTGTCTCAGAAAACTAAAACAACAACAACCAACCAACCAACATGACAAGGGTAAAACCTAAAATAAAGCGTGAGCACAGAAGGCGGGAAACTGGCTGGCTTTAACAATCCACATCACTTGGGTTTCTTCTCTATTGGCTGACAGTTGCTAAGAGAACCCCCAACAGAGGTGTATACCCCCATTTGGTGACTCTAGCCCACAGGCACCAGGTTTTTGAGGATGGTGAACATTCAAAGTGAACTGGTGAGCCTGAAGAACTGATCTGGGAATGTCACTTGATTTCAGTTCATTTGACTTTAAAGCCATACATCTGGGTGTGGCTGACCTATGGAACATCTCTGCTGTAGGCTGTAGGCAGTTGCTTCCTGAACCTAATTTCCAGACTTGTAATCAGGACTTATCTTCCAGAATTCTATTCTTTTCCTCCCCTGCCCTTTTGTAGTGTATGGAGGATCATGAGTTTATTTTCTGTTCATTATGATCCTTTCTCTTTTTTACCCTTACCACAACTACACTCTGTCTAGAAGCCAGCTGGAGATGAGCTGTGCTGCATCTGAGTGAGCAGGTGAGCCATGCTGCAGGTGAGCCATGCTGCAGGTGAGCCAAGTGCAGGTGAGCCAGCTGCAGGTGAGCCAGCTGCAGGTGAGCCACACTACAGCTTATGTTAAGAGGGACAGCTCAAACTACTATGAGCAGTGCCAGCTGGAGCTCCAGCCACGCCACGTTGAGCCTTTCTCCTTCCAGCTGATGACTTCCCTTCACAGGTGAACTGGGCCCCATGAAGTGCAGCTTCCAGGGAGTTTTGATTTTTTTTTCAGGGTCAAATTTCTCAGAGAAGAGTTTGCAGAATCTCTGGACCTCTCTAACAAGCCGTATTTTGTGATATTTTCTGAGCAGGACAGGGGATTCTTTTGGATGACAGTAGCGATAAAATGACCATAAACTGTTAAGAGCATCCAGTGAAGTTTTATTTTACTGTGTGAAGTCCTTGCCCCTGTATGAAGGATTTTACATATACTTCCTCTTCCTAGTAATGGAGTGATGTGTATTAGGAGTTTTACAAGATAAACAAGGAGCCTCAGTGTTCAGGAATTTATGTGACTTGCCCAATAGCAATGTACAATGTCTCAGAGCACACTGCATGATCCTGATGCCATCGAGGGCTTCTGAATTCAGCATAGTCACACTATGGACCAACCTCTGTTTCCATTCACCCACGTTTCCTTAATTTACATTAGTCTTCCTCTTTTTCAAATGTGTGTGTGTGTGTGTATGTATGTATGTATGTATGTATGTGTGTGCACTCGCGTGCGTGCATGCACAGGCACATTTTGTATATGTAATCAAATGGTAGTAGAATTTGTGAAAAACAATGTGGGAAAATTTAATTAGGGTCCATCTACGAGATCAGATTACCTAGTGAGTTTTAAATTTCCTGAGTGTATGGATTGCATTAAAGCCACATAGGGAAGTTGCCTGGTTCTTATGAGCTACATGATGGAGTCTCTGGGGATAAACTGCCAAGAGGCATTCAATTTACATTCAAATATGATTCTGAAACATGCACAAGTATCAATGCATTTGCAGAAAGGTAGGAACAGTGACCTTGCTGGAGTCCTAAGATTATCACTAGTGACTCTGGATAAAGGAAATCTGGGGACTCTGTGCTCATGCTCAGGTTTTAAATTTACAATTTTACTATGTGTTAGAAATTTTGTAAAAGAAGTATGAATCTTATCCATCTTGTGGGAAAATATGAATTTTATGTTAAAGGTATTTACAGTATGACTTTGACTAACAAACAAAAAGAAACCTTTGAAAAGAGATTAAAACAGCTGTCATACCTATATGATGAGATGCATAGCCGTTTATACTTGATGTGTGTCTGTATGTAAAAATACAGAATATCTTGTGCTTGACATATATAAGAAATGCAAGAAAGAAAAGAGAGAGAGAAGGAAGGAATAAAGGAAGGGGAAGAGGTGGGTAGAGAATGAAAGAAGGAAGAAGAGAGGGAAGAAGAAGGGAGGCAAAGAAGGAAGAGGGGAGGGAAGAGAGAGAGAGTGAAGAAAGGAAGGAAAAGGAAAAGGAGAGGCAGAGAGGGGAGTGAGCTAGAAGAGAAGGGAGAGGAAAGGATGGAGGTGAGAGAGAGCCAGACCCTGTGAGGGTGGGTGGAAGGAAAGGAGAGTGTAAATGACAAGCCATTTGTTCAAGTTTTCAATCAGTTTCTGACATGAAGTATAAGAAACTATTAACAGGAATTTCCCCTGGAGTAATAGACAGAGACCAAAAAAAATTTATAATTCTCACACTTCATTAGTTTTATAATTTGTTTACCTTGAGCATATTATTGTTAGATGATAAATGTTTCTAATCCCACCACCACCTAAAAAGTAGATGGTCTAGTTCAACTGTATACAAAATTCTTATAGTATTAAGCTAAAATTCTCTCTCTCTCTCTCTCTCTCTCTCTCTCTCTCTCTCTCTCTCTCTCTTTCTCTCTCTCTGTGTGTGTGTGTGTGTGTGTGTGTGCGTGCATGCTCACATTGGTATATGTAATCAAATGCTAGTGGTCTTGCTTGGTGCCTGGTCAGGTTCTGCGGGGCCGGGGACATAGGTTCATTTGAAATGAATATGCGCTAATGAGCATACACAACGAAGAATGTGTCATGATGTTGCTCCAGACACTCTGTCTTTCTAGGTCATAAACATATTCCTGTTCCAGATTCCCAAAGGTCCTACAAAAAAGAAGGGACTCAATGATCTGAGCTTTAGTAATATTGGAAAGTCTTATAATAAGCTGTGACTCCAACTAACATGTGCGTTGTCATCATTTCTTTAGAGAGTTTGCATCCCCTTGCAGGCAGAGAAGTTGTAACAATCTTTATTATTTATAAATGAGGGCTTGTCTAAGACTTGATCATCACAAGGGTATCAAGCTTTTCCTCTTCGTCATGGGTCTTGTTAGTAGACCAGCAACTGAGAGTATCTGATACTTTCACCATGGAGACTGGACCTCAGGATATGGGGAGAGGCTATATGCTTTATTTGGATTTAGAGGGATCTTACAACTTGGCCTTTTCCTTTACTTAGAAATTCAGAATCAGGAGGCTGAGCAGATGGGCCTGCTGGTAAAGTGTTTGGTATATAGGTGTAAAGACCCAAGTCCTATTGGGGGTTGTTCTGGTGCACCTACGTATTCAAATGCTAAATACTGACCCTGGAGATTTTGTTGCCCCTGCATAGGGAGATCCTCACATATACCAAGTGATGCTGTGTAAACCTTGCTTCCCAAGTTAATTGGTCAATAAAAGGCTAAAGCCTGTGACTGGGCAGTAGAGAGAGAGAAAGGCAGGACTTGAGGATCTCAAGGAAGAACAGAAAAGGAGTAGGGAGACCAAGAGAAGAGAAGGTGGTCCATGAGAAACATCAAGTAACAAGAGATATATAGGTAAGATGTAAATTAGAATAGCTCAGAAACCTGCCCAATCTAGGCTTACAGCTTATAAATAAAATACCAGGTGTGTGTATCTTTTATATGAGCTAGCTAGAATATGTAATTCCACTTACAGAGTCCAAACCCAAGAACTAACATAAGGAAGCTGGGCATAGTGGTATGTAATTATAACCTTCTAGCTGTAGCTGGGAAGGCAGAGGCAGGTGGCTCTCAGGTTCACTAGCTAGTCAACTTAGCTGAATTAATGATTCATGTGCTAGGGAGAGGTTCTGAGCCAGAAAAACTAAGGTGGGTAGTGACTGAGGAAGACACCAAAGTTGACATCTGGTCCATGCATGTGCTCCCTCTCTCTCTCCCTCTCCCTGTCTCTTTCTGTCTCTCTGTCTCTGTCTGTCTGTCTGTTTCTCTCTCTCTCTCTCTCTCTCTCTCTCTCTCTCTCTCTCTCTCTCT
>NW_021604620.1:9815286-9946018 GCF_004785775.1 Grammomys surdaster
TCTCTCTCTCTCTCTCTCTCTCTCTCTCTCTCTCTCTCTCTCTCTCTCTCACACACACACACACACACAGACAAACACATACACACCATTTATAATTCTATCCTTAGATGAGGCAAACCAATGCTTATCACGTGTAAGGGCTTGTAGGACATCGAAAGAGTCTATATGCCAAGTTCTATAACCATTTCTAGAACTTTATATAATTTATATGGGAAGTTAAATAGCATAAAAGATAATAAGATCACAGATTTGATTGTATCTTCTATCCACAGATGGATAAGTCTAGTGGATCAGGAAAGTTTAAGCAAAATAAGAGAGCTGAAATAGATACCTCTTGCTGCGAGTATGAGTCAACAATGCTAGTTAAGCCCGAGAAGCTAAGAAGTCATGGGAAAAAACTGCTAGGACTGTGATCAATATGTTACTTTGACATTTGCAAACACCCTCTAGAATCAAAACACTATTTCAAACCTTTTAATGTCATTTTATGAAGTTGGCTTGCCCTTTAAATGTCCTTTATCCCTCTGAGAATTAAATCAGTTTGGGGAAGACCATTTTGATGATCTAAACAGCAGTTTAAGGAAAGAACAACCAAATCTCTTAGCTTGGTTGTCATAGGCTGTTGTCATTGTCACAGCCAGACACTCAGTACTCTTCTGTCCTCTTAAAGACACTAGCAGCTTCTTCCCCTAGATGAAATCCCTGCCCAAGAAATTTGTGAGCGTGGCTTGGAGAGACCTACGGCCTTGCCAGTTCTTGATACACAGGAGATGCCAATCAGATGTGCTGGGCAATATCCTCCTTCTTGGGATCTCTCTGGTGAACACAGGAAAGAAGATTCTCCATGAATGGATGTCAAAAGCTAAAAATAAATGGAGCAGAGGTTGGAGATGCCAGCCTACCATATCTCCGGTTTGAGGCATACACAGGAGCAAAGCCGTGGGAGGTACCAGGAATAAGCTTGCCAGGCACTGTGTCAATGCACACTGAATGCGGTTCTATGATGGTTCAGAAACCTCCCTGTTCCTAACAGTATTCAATATAGTCAAACTGTGCATGTGTGTGCGTGTATGCGCATGCACGTGCGTGCATGTGTGTGTGTGGTATGTGTGCGTGTGTGGCCAGAGGACAACTGCAAGTGTTGTCCCTCAGGCACCATCCATCCTTTATTGAGACAGGGTCTCTGATTGGCCCGGAACTCTTCATGTAGACCAAGTTGGACAGCTACTGAGCCCTTGTGATCCACCTGATTCTGTATCCTCCGCTCTGGGATTACAAGGATATGATTTACATTATCCAAGAGTAATGAATTTCAGGAGTTAGTTACACTCAAATAAGATTGAATATATCTGTGTCCCTCCTTAAAAACAGGTTTTCTGTAAAGTTGATCACAAGGTCAGCAGTATGGGTGAGCAGGTAAGAGCACTTGCTGCACACATCTATGGCTTAAGTTTGATACGCACAACCTATGGAGGCGGGAGAGAGCCAATTCCCAAAAGTTTTCCTCTGACCTCCAGAAACATGTAATGGTATTTGTGCACCTAAAGTCATGTACATGCAAACACACACACACACACACACACACACACACACACACACACACTAAAATAAATGAAAATTTAAAATTATGAATGACAAGAGGAAAAGAACAGTCTAGTTAACCATGGCAGAGCACAGCTATTGGAAGTCTATGTGTTACTCTGCTCATCTTAGAAGTTGTTAAGGATGATGCTTCCACTGTTTACATGCTTACCTGTTACATGATCTAAGAGGAAACATGCATGCACTACAACTGTATAAAACTGTAAGAGTGATACCTTATAACAGTGTTTCTCAACCTGTGGGTTGCTGCCCCTTTAGGAGTCAAATGGCCCTTTCACAGGGGTGGCCTAAGACCATTGGGAGACACAGACATTACATTGTTGTTCATAATAGTAGCAACATTACAGTTATGAAGGAGCCACAATGATTTTATGGTTGGGGGCCACCACAGCATGAGGAACTGTTAAAGGGTCACAGTGTGAGGAAGGTTGAGAACCACTGCCATCAAACCATAGCAGCAGTCAACCGACAGCAAAGTGGAGATACACCAAGGTAGCCATCCTGACAATGAGTGATCTTCTCGGGTATAGGAGCAAAGATTGCACAATTCTATTTCATGATGAGTAAGCATGTCTACAGAGAAGAAGCCAAACACCAGGGAGAATGTTTGCTACAAAAAATAAAGATGATAGCTGGGCCTCATGGTGGTCTGTGATCCCAGCTACTTGGGAGGCTGAGCTGAGAAATCACTAGTTCAAGGATTGGAACATGAGTCTAAGACTAATCTGTGCCATTTGGTGAGACCCTGTGTCAAAATAAAGGGAAGACTGTGGATGTAGCCCTGTGGTACTGTACCTTCCTAGTACTATGACACCTTGGGTTCTATCCCTAGGAAGAAAATGGACAATCCATGGCTCTTGGAGGTTGTGGATGAAACACTGAAGCCTGTGAAGAAAGGGTTGAAGCCCATTGGAGAAGCCTTAGGACCTGTGGCAGAAGCCTTGTGTCCTCTGGGAAAGCTGTGGGAATTATGCAACAACAACATCAACAGCAGCAGCAACAACAACAACAACAACAACAACAACAGGCTTGAAGACCAGGAAAAGCCTGGGAACCTGTGGGAGAAGGCTTGGAGCCTGTGAGCAAGGTTGTAGTGCTTGTGTGAAAAGCTGTGGAGCTGCAGCAGAAGCCTTGTCAAACGTTGCTAAAGCCTTGAATTTACAAGCCTTGTAATCTACAAAGCCTTGTAAAGGCTATGGGAGAAGCCCCATATATTATGGAAATGTCTTGTAGGAAATTCTCTTGTACATCAAAAGTGTTTTGGAGACTATGGGAGAAAGTCGGCCTTGGAAACGAAGAAGATGGTAAAGACAGAGAGATTTTGTGAGGGCAAATATATCGCATGAATGAGAAAATAGGACAGTCCTCTTAAGTACCAAAACACCAAAGCAGCCCTCTTCCAGAGTAAACTGCTGGTCTTATTCATAGTATCCGTTCTCTATCTAGGTCCCTATAGGATTCAGTTCCTCCCCACAACATCCCAGGACATCTGGGAGATTAACTCAGTTCTCTACACAAGGGTATTATGGGCTGTGGGAGGAGATGATTAATAGAGTTCCAGAGATAGTCCAGGTCTGTAAGAATGCTAGTGACCCTGTCCTTGTGACTAGCAGAGCCAAACATAGGGAGACAACATGAGGGCCCCATGGTCCATAGGGAGGAAGAACAGGGAGAGTTGAGCAGTGCAGACTAACCAATAAAGAGCACAGCATTTGAAGGTTACCATTTTAGGTGACTGTGACTCTGTCCTGCTGTGAACCTCCCAGGAACCATTGCACATTATGCTAAATTGTTCCTCTCTTCAGACAGGAGGCTGAGGCATTTATCTGATGTGGATCATTCCCACTGTGGCTTGGGGTTAGCCCTGCGGCAATCTTCCATTTATTTTTTTATTTTTGAACTTGGAGACAAATACCCAGGCAAACCACTAAACAAACATTATATAAAATACTTATAATCCCTGCAAGGTTTTGTGAAACATCACAATGGGATAAATCCACACTCGGGGATACAGCTTGACCTGAGAGCAACTATCTTAGGTCTTCACTGACAGTATGTTTCACAATCCTGATACCAGGTTCATGCAGGCTTGGATGGAGACACTTTGTCCTTAGCCGTTTTATCAAAACTCCCCCCCTGACCCAAATACCAGAGATCAGCTGCCTCACTGGCCCAAGACATATATCCCCATTATGGCCCCATTAGACTGTGTTCTGAGTTCTGCAGTTCTGAGTTTGTGCACTACTTGTTCTGGTCGATGTCACCTTGTGAATTGTTCTCATATATTAAGACTGGGGTTCCTCAGGAATCATATTTTAAAGGGACTCCTTAAAAACTATTCCAGGAAAAAAATAATATAGAAGACAAAATATGGTACAAGAAGCAGTAACACTTCATAGTCCCTAGAAAGGTCAATGGGTTAAATAAAATCAGATCCAGAATCTTTGAATGTTGGTGAAATGAAGACAAAAGGATTTAGTGACATACAATTAAAATCCCTCCCTGGTGCTGCATATAATAGAATACTATACACTTCTAATCTCAGTACTGGGAAAGTAGAGATAGAAGGACAAGGAGTTCAAGGTCAACCTTGGCGACATAGTGAGTTTAAGCACAGACTGAACTACCTGAGACCTTCTCTCAAAAAAATAAATAGGCCAGCAAACAAAAACTCTTAGAAGGTCAAGCACTTGACTCAACAAGAATTGCAGTCATATGATGGTGTCCATGTAAATACCATGTGAGGCAATTTTAGTCATACAAATCATATAAAATATCACAAATATTATTGGTGTTTGGAGAATAATACAGATGTTATAAACCTTGATAAAATAAGAAACAGCACATGCTTCTTACTGAATAAAGGGCTGAAAAGATTTCAAAGTAATCATAAAATTATTATCTATTCCTTCAAACTTTAAATTGTTATATTATTTGATGTGTGTGTATATGTGTGTGTGTTATTGTATTTGTACTTGTTAGTGTGTGTGTGTGTGTGTCTGTGCATGTGAGCATGCACATGTATTCATGGGTAGGCCAGAGATAGCTAACGTTCTCTGATTGTCCACCTTTATTTTTGGAGATAAGGTTTCTCCCTCAACCTGAAGTACCATAGTCTATCTAGGCTAATCAGCTTCAGGGAACCAGAGGCTCTGTGCCTTATTGCTGGGTTTACAGACCACTGTGCCCAGGTTTTTTTGTTTGTTTGTTTTGTTTTTTTTGGTATTTTTAATGTGGAGATCTGAACTCAGGTCCTCATGCTTACAGAACAAAACCTTTATCTACGGAGCCATCATTATAACCTGACTTTTGTAGTTTGAGCTGGTTTATAACAATTGTCCATAGTTAAAGGTAGGGTGCGGTGTTCTGACATGAGCATATGATGTATAATAATCTAATTAGCCTATCTAACACCTCAACCATCTATGATTTCCTTGTGGTGAGAACAGTTGGAATCACTTCTTGAATTATTTGTTAGAGCTGGAAAACCTCACACAAATCCTAATGGATATCTTTTATAGTTGACAAGCTAATGACCCAGAAGGAATTAAATTATAGCATAATTGGCAGGGCTGATGCCAGGCAGCAGTAGAGGATGCTCAATCGGGCAGCCATTTCTTCATCTTTTTATTTTATAGAGAGGATTTGTATTGTCTAAATTTGATAATTCAGGACTGGAGAGATGGTTTGGTGGTTGAGAACATTGGCTATTCTTCCTCAGGACCCAGGTTTGGTTCCCAGCACCCCCATGGCAGCCACTTTAATTTCAAGGGGCCCAAGACACCTTCTTCTTCTGGCTTTGCCAACCCCAGGCACACATGTAGTACACAGACATGCATGCAGCTGAAACATCCACATAAAATGGGAATAAATCTTTAAAATTTGATAACTTGAGAAATAAAATCTAGTGAAAACACCCAAACAAAGGAACAAAAGAATTGTTAAAAGGTACTTACTTACAGATGTGGCCACAGAGGTGGGTAACCCTGTGGCTTTCACAATTTCCATTTGAATAACCTTAGAACCTATGTATCATTTCCCCCCATGTTGAGACACTGTTTAAAGAATATTGTAAAAACCTACTCTGGCTCTAAATGAAGTCCCCTGTCTCAGCCATGAATTCCCAGTGATTGATAACAACTTAGCAATGCCCAGGATTTGGAAGAATAAATAACCGTGTCATTTTCTACCCCCAAGCTGTGGCTTCCTATTAGACAGCCATGCTAATTCTGCTTGTAATCCCCAGGAAGTGTGGGGACTTGTGTAATCCTTCATTGCTAAGCCTGTTTCATCTCTGTTGATCGCAGAAGGATCAACTTTTAAAAACTGCCAGTGGGGGTAAGGAGAGAAAGGAACGATAAGAAATGACAAGCGTGTTGGGGGATGAGAAGGGATGGCAGCGATTAGGTTAAAATAATTAGATAGCTATTCTACTCACTTATCTCACAGGGATCAACGTTTCCCCTGAGATAATGGGAATTTCATATAGCTCTAAATTACTTTACGAGAGCCTCACCCGAACCTAAAGTACATCAGATCCTAAAATATTCAGTGATGTACCAAATCAAGAATTTATGAATTCAGCATCTTACCGCAGGGGCGAGACTCTGTTTCCAGCTTTCTTTGCTCCTCGAGAGAGGGTCAGAACTCAGAATTCGGGGAATATTAGAAGTGGATAAGTGGGTCGGTGAGTTGAAATAGAACCCAGCTGGTTCTATAGGCTGGTCCTTGAGCATGTGTGGATGTCTCTAAAGTCCTGGTCACTAGGAGTGTCAAAGAAGCTGGGAGGGCAGAGGGGTAAGAAGGGTCAATCTCAATCTCCTCTGTTTACAGGCATTATTTGGCTCCTGTGTTTCCACAACAGGCTCTTTCCTTCTTGTCAGGGTGGGAGCAAGGTGGGAAGAAGGGACGGCAAGAAAAAGGGATGGAGTGAAAAAGAAGGTTGGATATTGAGCATGTGTAGCCTGCAGCTATGTCCCCTGAGAGGCTCTGCTGGAGCCTGACCAATACAGATCGAGCAGGGACACCAATTAGGGCAAGGACTGAAGGAGCTGAAGGAAGGGGTTTGCAACCCTATAGGAAAAGCAACAATATCAAGCAACCAGATCCTCCAAAGCTCCCAGGAATGAAACCACCAACCACAGGAGTACACATCAAGAGTGGGTGGACCCATGGCTCCAGCTGGTTATGTAGCAGAGGATTGCCTTATCTGGCATCAGTGGGAGGGGAGGTCCTTGGTCCTGTGGAGGCTTGATGACCCAGCATAGGGGAATGCTAGGGCACTGAGGTGGGAGTGGATGAGCAGGTAGCAGACCACCCTCATAGAGGCTAGAGGTGGGGGGAGGAGATAGAAGGTTTATGGAGGGGAATCCGGGAAGTAAGATAACATTTGAAATGTAAATAAAAAATAACCAGTAAAAATATGAAAAAATATTACTTGAAATTAAAAATTTGTTCTTTGAAATATCAAAGCTAAATCTTTTTTCTTTTATTGTGTTTTATAGGAAACATTCATAAATGGTTTCATTCATTTTGTTGTTCCCACACACGTGCTTGAAAGTGCACCTGTGTGCATGTGTATGTGAAGGAGAGAGGCCAGATTCGGAGAGTCTTCTTCAGTTACTTCCTACCTTACTTTTCACATCAGAGGACCTCACTAAACGGATGATTTGGTGATTCCACTCTGGCCAGAAATTTCAGAGCATTCTTCTGTTTCCACTCTCCAGAGATGGGATGACAGGCAATTACTGCCATGCCTGGCTTTTATGTAGGTGCTGGGGATTGAACTCAGGAGTTCATGGTAGCAGAGCAAGAACTCAATATATACAAAGTTTTGTACTTTTAATCAGTTTAAAGGTACTAAATAAATAATGTATATAATACTCAAACAAATATATAATTAGTAATATTTTTCTGAATATCTGTATTTTTTCTCTACTGTCATTTATTTCTCATACAACATGCATGTCATATTTAATCTTTTACACTTTAATCTTGACTTAAAAATATACCACTGACTGGGCTGTAGAGATGGTTCATTGATTTTGCAGAGGATTCAGGTTCAATTCCCAGCACCCACACAAAAGCTCATAGCAGTTCCAGGAGAATCCAACATCCTCTTCTGGCTTCCTAGGGTACCAGGCTCATACACAGGATACTTACATGTATGCAAGCAAAAATACCTATAGACATAAAATAAAGATAAATAAATCTTTAAGACACCTCCACCCCCCAAATACCACAAATACAAATCTATATAAGTTTATAAAAGTTCTTTTTAGTTTGAGATTTTGTTTTTTGTTTTGTTTGTTTTTGTTTGTTTGTTGTCGTTGTTTTTCTTTTAGACAAGGTTTTGCTACCCTTGCTCAGGCTGGCCTCGAATGTACAATCCTCTTCCTTTGCCTCCTACGTGCTGGAATTTCAGGAATGTGCCACCATACTCAATCTATTTACTCTTCTTTATGGCTGCCTAATACTCCAATATAGCATGCCTTTTTTCCCCAAGCCGTTATACTAAGAACATAGTTTCTAATATTTCATAATTACTGTGGATAATCTTACATGTGGTATTTTTTTTTTGTAGAGATATAATTTCAAGGTAAAATTTTTGTAAGTGCTGAGACAACAGTGCCAAGAAACAAATCACTTACATACACCACACACACACACACACACACACACACACACACACACACACACGAACACACACACTCTAAGAATACAACAGTTTTCCTTCCATTGTAATTGCTCCTGTTCTTGGCTGCCACCCTTAGTGTACAAATATACCTGTTTCTCCATCTTCCCACCAACACAGCCAGTTTGATTTACTAATAATTTGAATCTTTGCCAATTTTATAATTAGATGATATTTTGGTTTAGTTTTGATTTATATCCCTTCTGATAATTAATTTGTATTTGTTAAAGGGAACGTTGTATTCTTTTTAATATAATGGTTGTTTCCAGTTTGTTTTTTTCTACTGGGTTTTTGGTAAACAACTTTACTTACTTTTTAATTGACGGCATTTATATGAGGACTCTTAATTGAATATGGCCTTATGCACTAAAATAAATAAATACTTGTTTTAATTATTCTTGGGTACCATGTTTCAGATGAAAAACAGTTTTCCTGAAACAAACAAACATTTGCTGCAGCAAATAGAACTTTGGCTCCAAGCCATCCAGGATCCAGAGACATGTAAATCAAATACAGTTCAGGTGACAATGAATATGGGCTGGGCACATGGTGGCCCAAGCTCAGACTTTATGAGCATCTACAAGAAAATGACCTCATGATACAAGAAAAGCATACATTAGAAATTAGACATGGGGAACCTGGGAACAAGGTCCCAAGCTGCCACTAGGGGCAGAGCCAGCACAGCCAAGTCCCATGGGGATCATTTACAGCTTCTTTACAACCAAAAGCAAATGGCCATCACTGAGTCCAGAAAGGTTTTCCCATTAGAGATAAAGTTCTCAAAGTTGAACAATAATAGGATACACGTACAAGTCATAAAATAAAGACTGAAAAATTGAGGCGGGAAAAACTCTTTGCAGAGAAAATTGTATCTTGGTGTTTAACCAAAACACATAAAAGGGTTCTGTGTCCTTAGCCCTGTCAAAAGAAGCTTGCACCCAAATGGAGCCAAACAGGCAAGGAGATATAGATAGCTTCACTAGGCAAGAGAGGCTACTCTAAATTCTTCAAAAACAGAAGCCAGGGAACCTAATGCCCCTGGTTGAGTCCACTGAAGAGGTAGGAGATGACAGGAAGGGGAGGAGATGAGGTGATAGATGGGCCAGCTGTGACAGCTGTGCATCTGTAGATGAGGTTGGGTCTCTTCTTTCCCACAGATGTAAATTCCATTGTCCTTAATAATTGCATTTCAAGGTGATGTACCCCAGGCCATGGAAGAAGACACTTCCATATTACCCAGCTGGCCACAGACTGAAAGAAGATGCATGTCTTGAGTTAAAAGAAGGGAACTGAGCAAGGGGCGATTTCAGGCCAAGAGTCTAGAAGAAACCATGCTGAGTCTGATAAGACAGATGAAGCATCTGGATCATTCTGAAACTTTCCACTATACTTTCGAATGACTGATGAGGTATGGATTTAGTTGTAGAAATCTAGGTGGGCTAAAGCATTCTGAGGTGAACAGCAACTTCTCTGGACCGTGTAGACGTGCACACTGAATATTGGGAAGAAATACATGCATAACAGTTGGGTTGCTGATGAATTAATATCAGATCTGAATGTGGATGTTCCTGTCAGTCCATTCTCTGAATAGTCACCAAACATGACACAACATCATCCAAGTACAACCCAGAAGGAAGGTAATGTTTAGGTTGTAGATGCTGGTTCGAGCTATGAGAATCAGATTTGGTTTGATTTGATTGATCAAATAGTGTCTGATCAATACTAATTCAGAGTAGCAGAAAATCACACATGTAAAAAGGCCTATCTCATGGCTTACATCTTTCTTATTAGAGGTAAAAATTGCTAAAGATCCCACACTAAAGGTTAAAGATAGGTGTTTGACCCTTGACCCTCTGACTGAGCCAGTGCTGGCTCTTCACAGATAGTGAAGAAGTCCCTAGGGCCTTTCGGCTGGAGGCATTTGCAAGGAAAATTAAGAAGCACTCAATACCCCTGTAATGTAATAGTTTAAAATAAAGTGGGGAAATTCAATAAACACCAACCTCAGTGCATTTTTTTCGTCTCTAATTTTAGAACGCCGACCATGAACCAGCCACAGCAACAAGAGAGTGAAGGCTGTCGTCACCCTGGGTGTCGGAGCTCAGGCGCCGCATTCGTACAAGGAAATGTGAGGATTATTTAAGCGCCGTGTTTTCCTATGCACAAATTGTCTGCCTGCTTGTGATAAAAATGAGCTGACAGCCTTTGGCTGTTTTCACATCAAATTTAGTGCCAAAATGTCCCTAGTGAACAAGCCTCCCTACTTACAGCCCGCATGCATTTTTCTCTCCTTCAGATAAAAGGATTCTTTGGGACTCAGCAGCTTCCTTCTCTCTTCAGCTCTCTATTTTTCCAGCTTCACTTTTTTGTAGTATCACCTATTTACAGAAAATTCCACCCATGATAAGAATGAACTTTCTAAACAGTAGGGGAATGAAGATCACACGGGTCAGTCTTTTTTTGCCAGGACCCCTCATTTTCATACCTAACTGAACACAGTATTAAAGACTTTAAAAAAAAAATTTAAGTTTTTCGTATCTATTTTGTGTGTGTGGCATGGGGAAGGTAGGTGAGTATACATCAGGCCAGCTTGTGGAGGTCAGAAGGGAACTTTCTGGAGTCTTTTCTCTTTTCCTACCATTTGGGTTCTGGAGGATTGAATTCAGATTCTTAATCTTGGTGACAAGTGACTTTATAAGCTCAGTCATATTATCTGCCCGGATGTTGTGATGTTAGGAAGGAAGCTACAGACACAGAGGCTCACAACCACCTGTAACTCCAACAGCCTCCACGGGCTCCAGAATTCATCTGCATATACCAAAATACAGATATAACATTTCAAAAATTAAAATGGTAACAGTTGGGTGTGGTGGCGCACAACCTTTCATCCCAGCACTTGGGAAGCAGCATCGGATGGATCCCTGTGAGTGTCAGACCAGCCTGGACTATGTATCTAGTTCCAGACCAGCCGGAGCTATACACTGAGACCCAGTCTCAAAATAAAACCAAAGCCAAAAACTCATCTTTTTAAAATAATGTTTTTGTTTTTTCTTTGAGAATTTCATGCAATACTTGTTAATCCTATTCTGTTCCCTCCCCCAAACTGCCCCAGATCTCTCCCACTTTCCTATCCATCCAAATTCACATTTTTTTTCTATTAAAACAAAGTATGGGGTCTGTTGTATGTTGATAGACTACGGGGCTCGGGGCCTGCCTTGGGGCATGGATGATATATACTCAGTGTCACTCCAGTGAAGAAAACAGAGCTTTCTTTTCCCAGCAGATATCAGTTGCAAATAACTCTTTTGCTAAGGGTAGGATTTCATGCCCACTTTCCTCCTCCATCCTGGGATGTTTGTCTTGTACTGGTCTTATGCACGTAACCCTCTGTCTCACTCTGTATCATTAGAATGTACAAACGTATCTCTCATAGAGTTTAATTAAAGCAAACCATTTCCCAAATCCTTTCACCATTAATTAATCTAAACTGTTTCTGAATCTCAAGTATGTGGGATCATTTATCTGTCTTGCTTTATTTCCATCAGTAATAGTAGCAGGTAATGTTACATTATCATGTCTTGAATAGGCCACATTTTATGAACTGTAATGTTGGCTGTCTCAAGTGGTTAAATACAAACAGACCCATTATGGACACACATGCTTGCTCAGTGTGGACCTGTAACCAAGCTTCTTGTGTGTCAACTGAGGAGTATATTTGCTGGGTCATAGTACCTGTGGGGTTTCATCTTTAGCAAACACCGTCTGTCCATCAATTTAGAGATCCTTTAGTTGATTCATTGTCTCACTAACGCTTAGTGTTTTCAGACTTTTCTCTGCTAAAATAAACTGTAACTTCCCTAGTCCAGTAGGAATGAACTCTCGCTGTGATTTTAATTTTTCATCCATAGGTGACTGAGCAAGATAGCTGGCCCTCTCCAGCCTCCTGATTAATCTCTATGTAAGTTTCTTCCAGCCTCTCAGCCTCAGAGCTCCTCTTGCTTGAAGACTTTCTTCTTCTTCTTCTTCTTCTTCTTCTTCTTCTTCTTCTTCTTCTTCTTCTTCTTCTTCTTCTCCTCCTCCTCCTCCTCCTCCTCCTCCTCCTCCTCCTCCTCCTCCTCCTTCTCCTCTTCTCCCTTCTCCCTTCTCCTTCTCCCTTCTCCCTTCTCCTTCTCCTTCCTCCTTCCTCCTCCTCCTCCTCCTCCTCTTCCTCCTCCTCCTTCTCCTCTTTGGCACACATATTCTTCCAATGTGTATTCCCCTGTATGACATGGAAAGTGTCTTCCTCTAGGAACTGGGAGCCATCCTTTTGAAATGCAATCATTAAGGAGGATAGTATTTAGTACCTTTAGGAGATCAGAAATCCAGCTTCCTTAAGTCATTAAGTAGGTCTTATCCCTTGTCTATCCTCTTCCCCCACAGAGCTCTGGGTCCTGCCTACTGGCTTACTATATTAGCAGAGATGAAAGCAACTTCTTTCACCTAGAGAAAGAATCTTGAATGAAATCTCCTTGCTTGTTTATCTCCATCTAGTGCAGGTTTTTTTTTTTTTAAGACTAAGGAGATGAACCAGCATTACATGTGTGTATTGAAGACTTAGTTACTCTTCTATTCTTAATGTACCCTGTAAAGAGACTTTCCTATTCTCCTATTGCATTTCTTCCTTTTCTTGTGGTCTGCAGTGTTCTTTTCATTACCTGGATTTGGATCCTTCAGTAGTGTCACTTAGCACATCAATCAAATGACCACATATGCATGTCTTGCTCTGCACTCTGTTCTGTTATTTCCAACTTGGGTAGCCATATGCCACAACTACAGTATTCTTAGTTATTCAAATCTTGTAGGATGTGGTGTATGCCACTGCCAGTGTGTTAAATTGCTCTTCTAGATTCCTTTCATTTTAATGTGAGTTTTAGAATCAGCATGCAAATTTATATGAAGACTCGTTTGCTGAATTCTTAATAGGTTTGCCTTGAATGTATAGGTCAATTTAGGGAGTTTTTACAGTCTTAAATACTACTTTCCAACTCACATATGACAAAGCTTTTAATTACTTTGTAGGATTCCAATTTGTCAGCAAAGTGTTTTAATTTTTCTGAGTAGTTACACTAAAGGCATTTTGTAAAGGCATGCTGTATCTTAGGTGTTTGATGTCTTGATCTCAAGCAACATCAAAAACATTTTATGTTCTGATTTATTAATTGGACATATAGATAGACATCTCACGTGGACCTCATAAACACTGACCTGCTGAAAGCCTTTATGTAATTCTAAATTTATTTACATTTTGAGTCTATTATGTACATGACCACACTATCTTGAAATAAAAGTTTTGATTCTCCTTTTTTAACACACACACATGCACACGCACACACATACACACTTTTCATAGTAGTGACTGAGATCTCTACTGCAATAGTAAGTAGACATTGCAAGTAAAAGGGCTTGAGGGGAGGCTCAGTGCTTATGAGCATGGGCTGCTTCTTCAGAGAATCCAGGCACAGCACCCACATGACAATCAAACACTCTCTTCTGGCTTCCACAGGCTCTGCATGTATGTGGTGTACACACACACACACACACACACACAGAGAGAGAGAGAGAGAGAGAGAGAGAGAGAGAGAGAGAGAGAGAGAGAGAAAACAGTACTACAAATAAAATAAATATACATTTCAAAAGATATAGTTAGAAAAGATATTTCCACCATTTCTTGATCAGAAAGAATAGCTAGTTCTGTGGTCAGTCTGAAGTGCATAAAAAAAAAAATCCATTCTCCCTGTCTGACCTTGAATACTACTTTAAAAAAAATTCTTAATATTTTGAAACCACTAGAAGTTTTACCTAATATCTCAACAATTTTGTTTCAACTCCTCTTTGGTTTTTTAAGGTCCTTGGCTTAACACCATGTTCAAATCACTAGAAAGTAAGCATGTAAATAATCGTATATATAACAAAGTGGTTTCTTCTTCTGATATCTTGAGTCCCTCAAACCTTAGACATCCTGCTTACTCTGCAGCATCTTGAGCAAAGTTTGAAACCAAGTGGAATTTCCTGGGGTTTTAGGACTTGAAACAAATTCTACCACCATATTTAATGGAGAATTAGAAATGTGCCCAATCTCAGTGCCCCACAGAGATCACAGAGTGAATCCTCAGGGACTAAGGCTTTCTCTTCTTCTCAAGAACATTGTAATCCATTGTGAGCAGAGAAGCAATAAGAAAATGTATTATGTGCAAAACCGCATTGCAAGCACTCATGGGGGGATGGAGTTAACCTGCTGGGAATGCCTATTGGGATATGCAGTTATTACAATTACATTTCCTTGTATGCTGGACAGTAATGGCTGCCTCACTCAGTGAATGTCATGAGTGTGCAACTAAACTCCCTGAGAACTAATCCCGAATCTTACAAAAATATATTATGTATTCATAAACAAATTGGCCAAGCAGAGCTGAATTTTTTAATGGATGGTAAGAAACCTATCAGACTGGTGAGATGGCCCAGTTGGTAAATGGTCTTGCCACATAAGCCTGGCAGCCTGAATTGGATCCTGTAAATCAGCATAAAGATAGAGGAAGAGAACTGATTCCACAAAATTGTCCCTTGACCTCCACATGTGTGTTGTGGTATGTGTGACTCCTCTTCTACATCATAACATGATATTCATACACACACACACAGACACACACACACACACACACACCATAATGTACTAAAATTGATTGTATAAGCATCAAAAGTGAATAAGCACTTTTATATGTGGGCTGAAATTTCATGTCTTGGAGACTATTAATCAGTGCAAAATAGATTTGCAAATTCTAGCACTTAAAAGTTGGTTATAGACCGAAACACACACACACACACACACACACACACACACACACCTCAAAATAAAATTTTTCTTTGAATTCAACTGAAGAAAAACAAGAATAGTACCAGCTTTTAGATGTTTAAATGGGAAATGCCTTAATAAGTTTTTCATTAACCATACTAACCTGTCCAACCCATTGAAAGTAATGAACTATTAGAACACACACACACACACACACACACACATACACACACCACCACCACCAAACTTCTAGAAGTTTAAAAAATTAATAAACCCATGATATATGATTGTTGTTAGTGCCGACCATTTTGTTACATCCCTTCAAATATTCCAAACTATATCCAGAAAGAAGACATAGAGAAGAGGGACCCATAGCAAAGAAGGGAGCCACTGGGAGAAGGAGTGGGAAGGGAGAATGGGGGATAAAAATGACTAAAATTCATTTTATAAAAATACAAAACTGTCAAACAAAAAGTGAAAATGACGTATATATTATTCTGAAAGTTACTAGCTTGAGAAAATAGAAGTATTGCAATCACTGTTGTCTCTTAGTCATTATGTGTTTTATTACAAATAATATCCTCATTTTGAACTACTTCAATAAAGCTGCTGCCGTTGCCGCCGCCACCACCACCAACAGCAACAACAACAAAGCCACAGCCTCTTCAGGTAAGGACTGACTGTATTGGCATCAGCTCAGCTCAGTCAACTGGGAGACAAATGCTGTCTGCTCTAGTCAGGGATCTTTCCTGCCCTGTCATGGCTCCTGCATGTCTCCTATCATCCTTCTTCATCACTACATGCTCTATAAAATTGTTTTCCAGTACACAGAAGCCTTCTGTGGCCAGGCTTCACCCACTGCAGTTCTCAGTTGTGCTGTTTCTCTCAGCTCTCCTGCACCATCAGGTAACATTTCCTACAAAGCTTACCTCTTATCAACTCCAACATGCTGCCAGGATCTGGGTTATGTGACTTTCTTTAGGACACCTTGTAAGCCACCTATTGTTATTGTCATCCCTTCCATGGTGAGCTGACTACACAGCAGACTAATATTTTTGATGAGTATGCATTGAACATAGAGTATATCGGGGCTTGGGCATGGTTGAGCCTTTTGGCAGTGGTACTAATTTCTTCGTTGGTGGTTTGATGAGGAAAGCAAGGTTTGGAAGGGAGCTGTGACTCACTCAGGCAATGAGCTCATGGACTGCATGTTAGTGGCTTTAGTGCAGACAGCTCAATTTCAGAGTGCCTGATTTTACTTACTAGGCAATTTGCGGAGACAGCAAAGCCAAACTGTGTTTGTCTTACCCAATAACCTCAATCTGAGACCACCATTTAAATTGATCGTGATAGGTTCTATGTTAGGAAGTGTTCCTGCAGTTTTTCAGTGGATAACTTTCCCTCTACATTTCTCTATCATGTTTGCATATGTGTGGGATGGAAAGGTCTGCCAGCTTCAGATCTACATTCTATCATCTGAGCTCTTCCCTGAGTCCTACAAGGAGGGGCCTGGTCTCAGATGCCCCTTGGATCAGAGGCTGAGCTTCCACAGGTTTGCTTCAAGGGATGAGATAATGTTTGCTGACCCTTCGCACCCTACAAGCAATCACGTAGAAGGTATCCAACAAATGAGCAAATACTTCTAGAGAAAATAACTATGGGAATTTCATTATGGGAATAATAAAATGTAGTATCCATGACCTTAATTAATTTAACATCTCCATATCCAAAATAGTACTAGATTATATCATTAGATTATATCATAATGATGGTTTTTTTTTGGGTTTTTTTTTGTTTTGTTTTGTTTTTTTTTTTTTTGTTTTTCGAGACAGGGTTTCTCTATGTAGTCCTGGCTGTCCTGGAGCTCACTCTGTAGACCAGGCTGGCCTCGAACTCAGAAATACGCCTGCCTCTGCCTCCCAAGTGCTGGGATTAAATGCGTGTGCCACCACTGCCCGGCATAATGATTGATGGTTTCTTGAGGTGTAAAGAAATAGAATACTATTCATATTTAGTGTACCAGAGCTGGATGTAAAACATTATTTCTATTGGTTTTAGGAAAGAATTTATCCTTTTGTATCATTTCTGGTTTTCTAAGCCCACAGTTGCACTAGTCTCTCCACTTTAGCCATGGAATGCTGTTTTGCATTTTATATTTTCATCACTTCTCTATTTTTCCAGGTAGCTATAAATGCCCCAGCTCCCGCCTCCATTTCTACCATGGGGCTTCCACTGAGTTTCCATACAGCCCTAAGATGTTCAGTCATGGTACACATGAGAGATGTCTAAGGTGCATAAGACTGTGTTCTAACAGACAAAGAGGTTAACATTTGTACTGTCTTTTCCATGAGAAAAAGATAGCTTATAAAAAGGCAGAGGCCAATACAGAGGTAGACTGAGAACAGCTTATCTGGCACTGGGAAGAAGACTCAGTGGTAAAGCACGTGCAGGCTATGCAACCGTCATGTCCATGTACTTATCTACATATTTCTATCCGCATATCAGATAGATGTTTGTCTTTCTACCATCTACATGTAAATATGTATTAATATATGCTTTATGTATCTATGAGCTATCAACTATGTAACAATCACCTATCTACTATTTATCATCTTCTAGCTACCTATCATTTATCATTTATCTTTGTACCCATCTACCTTTCTATTACTTATG
Source organism: Grammomys surdaster (assembly GCF_004785775.1). Classification (NCBI taxonomy): domain Eukaryota; kingdom Metazoa; phylum Chordata; class Mammalia; order Rodentia; family Muridae; genus Grammomys; species Grammomys surdaster. Next base: position 9,833,085 of record NW_021604620.1, read on the forward strand.
TTTTAATATGCAAACATTTATCTCTCTGTATGTATATCCTGTATGTGAATGTATATACTTACATATTATCTGTTTATTATATATCTTTATATCATCTATGTATGAATATATGTATCTTCCATCTATCTACATATTAATACGTATGTGTAATGTATCTGTGTATGTCAATATAACATACATAATATGTTATATGATCTATCTACCTATGTATTAATCTCTGTATGTATTTTTTACTGCTACTTTTTCTTCTACCATTTATACATGTAACAATTAGCCTTCTGAGTCAGTGAAGGAATGATGACGTACATCACAATTTGTTTTTCCCTGTGAAGAGTTTAAAATCAAATGGCGAATTAAATGAATTTTTTTCTCTTTTAGAATCATCACAACAGAACTTCCCTGTGGCTCAGAAATATTTAAAAAGAACAATAGAAAAGAATTGAAATCCCAAGGGCTTGCACAGAGAGCACCACGCAGTTAAGAGCTGTTTCTGTGTCATTGTGCAGATCCCCCATGGCCCAGAAAAGAAACTTCTTAATTAGATTTCAGTGGTCCTTGTTTGCCAAGGTGTGCAGTTATAGGATAGCTAGTGACTGGCTGCCTAAGCATTTGTTTGAGCTTCTTGCCTTCTCCCTGTGGTATTCTCCCAAGATTTGACTCTATCTTGTGACTTCACAGTTTCTTTTGACAACAGGTTAAGTTACTCTGCCCTGTCACATGTGGACCGTGATGGATGTCCAGGGATGCAGGTAAATTAGTTCAACAGGTGGCAAGGCACCCAGGGGAGGAGAAGTCTGCTCCATGCGGGTATGATAATACATTCTCAAAGCATCATTATCATTCTGCAGTTCAAAAATAATTGAATTTGCATATCCCCGATGTTTAAGAATTGATTTGCTAAATGAGAAAATGTGGGGTATAATGGCCATGTGCCTATGCTCCAGTACGCATTATTTCAGGATCTGGGGAATCTGCAGAGATGGAATTGTACAGTCCCTTTTGCATAGATGGACTTTTTCATGTTATCTCAGGAAAGCTGTGGGCACTGTTTCCCCTCCTAATCAAATGGAATCATTCTCTGTTCTAAACATAGGATCAGAAGTGCCTTGGAGACTGCCGGGAGAGTAAATAATTAGCTACCTGGATGTCTAGAGAGAAAGTGTAGAGGGTTTTAGAGACTCAGCACAAATGGACTGAGACATTATGCAAAATTAGTTTTGCTTAGACTTTAATTTATCTAATTTAATATAATTATGAGGAAAGCAAACTGTGGGCAGTTAGGAGCAAGAAATCAGGAGCCTGAGCAAAGGGGGTTGCCATGGTAATTCAATGACAGACGTAATGACAATCAGGTGCAACTGAACTTGGTGTTGCCTCTTTTCACTTTAAAAATATTGTCTTTATTAGTGAATATTAATTATGTATGATATAGAGTTTCATATGACATTTTCATACATGTATGTATTTTGATCATGTTTTCTCTCCTGCTACACTCTCGTGTACCCCTCTCCCAGCTTCATGTAGAAAATCCCCAAACTGGAACTGTGAGGCAAGAAGCCATGGTATAGAAGATTAACATTGAGGGGTAAATGTTGGGAGGGTGGTATACACACACATCCCAGTTCCTCTCCAGTTCCGGTGCAGATGACTCGGAGGCGAGGCGACATAAGGCACACTGTGGGCTGCGCAGGTCTGATGACGTCACACTGATCTGAGAATATAAGTTGTAGGTCTAGCTACATGTTCTGAGAGATGAATGTGGAAGAGGATTGAAGACTGCAAGTACTCAAGGAAATGATCTGAAGTTAATGAACATTGGATGTAATAATCTGGGCATTCGGTTGGAGGCAGGAGAATAGCATCCGAGGGAGTTCAGCCATTATTTTCTGGTTATTCTTTACCCCAATGAGTCCAGGCATCTGTTCTTTCTCTGATCTACAGAACAATGTATCACCATGATAACTCTGGCGTCTGGCTGAAGGGCTGACATTCAGCACGCATTTTCTGAGCTGAGCACTATTTTCCAAAGAGTTCAGGCTGCCAGTTGGAAGGGAAGACCTGTGGAAGAAGCCAGACAGATTGAGAAAGGTGTGAAGGCTAGAACTTCCAACTAAGCATGCAGGCTTCCAGAACTTGGGGAAGAAAGTAAAATTTTGGGTGTCATAACAAATGGAACTTGCGGGAGAAATCTCAGAGTGATGACTCTTTGTCTGGAAACATTACAATGAACCCTACTTAAAATATCCCCTCAAAACCAGCTCAATCTAAGGTGTTTTCTCAATATAAAGTCAGATGGGAAATGTAAGCCATTACTAAAGCCGTCCTCACCCTACATTTCACCATAAGACAGCCTTCTTATTAGCTTTATCATCCTTCCACAGATGTCCAGAAAGGAGGTAATTTTGACTATGTTATTACCACTACACTGGCCACTCACTCCATGTTTCTCCCTATTAGCTTGTCTCAGTCTAGCTTCTTCTGTTACAGCTTCATGGAGGCAGGGACTAGTGAGATATCTCAGTGGGTAAAGTTGTCTACAACCAAACCTGAGGACCCGAGTTCGATTCCCAGCACCCACATGTTGGAAGGAGAAAACTCACCCCCAAACTTGTTCTCTGACCTCCTCATATATGCTAAGTTCTGTGTGTTTTCACAACATAGCATGCATGGGCACACACACACACACACACACACACACACACACACACCACACACGGAAACTCATTATAAATTGTTTCCAGCATTTTAAAAAAACAGCAGTTCTTGAGCATTAGTCTCCTAGAAACAGAAGTTGTATTAATAGAACTGACTATAACTTTGTGGTAATACTTTTATTTCCCTGCTACATATTGTAATTTCTCCCTATGGGGATGCTTCTAATTGTCTGCCAGGCTGAAGGTCTCAGATTTCTCTGAGCAGATTTTCTCCAGGAGATTGCGCCCATCCCTTGCAGGTGAGGACTGCCATCAACAAGTTCACACATGCACCTGGGGGAGGACTGCCCCCATCAGCTACCGAGCTCTGTTCTAAATGTCTCTGCCACACCTCCATTTGACTCACAAAGACGTTTCACCCTTAATCCTTCCAACCTTATTGTTCATTTACTCTCAAAATCTTTTTTCATCATATTTAAATTTTTCCTCATACCAGTGAATGCTCACTGTGCTAAAATAACAAGCCATCAGTGACATCCCTTCCCTACCAGTCCACCTCTGTCCACCAATATATCTACCATCATTCACAAAGAACATCTGACCAAATGACTGTTCTTTTTTAGTCCACTGTCCAAAGCTTATAGGACTGACCCTTATAAAACATGACACATTGAATATGATTACTGTACTAAAAACCTCCTCAGAGGTCTCTTTAGTATTTTAAATAAATTCTTACCTTACTGCTTTGATTTGCATCTCTTTCCCTTTTACTCACTCTCATCTGGAACCTTCTATAGTGCCATTCCCTTCCTTATCAACTGGGTTGTGATTAATATTCTCCACTGTTGTGCATGTGAAACGTTTTTATTTTTATCGACAATATTCTTCCTTCTGTTTCTCATTTAGATGTCAACTTGAATTCCCTACAGTCTGGCAAGATATGTCAAGGTCATAAGCTTCTGTGTCTCTGCTCAGCCCTGTGTATGCTAAGTAGATTAAATGATAAATTCTCATTAGAACATTGGAAATATGCATGAAATTACCTACAGGTGACTTGGGATCATCCCCTGTCACACCCTGATGTGTCTCCCTTTATCTAGGCATGTGAGCTGTAGCCCATGAACTCTCATATTCTCAGGCATTCAACTTTAAAGACTCTCCAACATTTTCTAATGAGCTATATTTTGGTAGTTATCTCTACATGGCTGACTGCAAAGAACATGCTCGAGTGACGATTCAGTAGGGGAACTTCTATCTCTCAGAGTCAAAACTTGGGAGAGACCTGTAGAAAGAACTATAGGGTAGCATTGGCTGGTAGCTGTGAAGAGGAAGAAAATCGTGTAACTCGTGTGGGTTCTGCTCTGGGGCCCTGCCTGAAATGATGAAGATTTTACTCTCAAACGCTTCCTGAACATGACATGAATTAGTACGAAATTTCAATGCATTTTCTGAGATACGAGTGTTTACATACTAACTTATTATAGCCTGTTCTGTTTTGAATAGCATAATATCTCACACAAATGCTTCTTTATCCAGTCTTCCCATTTATTCTCATTGAGCCTATCATGTCATCAATTTGAACCTTTTACATGTTTCTTGCCAGGCATTGACTTATTTTATTTGCTTGGTTTTATGAATTGCAAGTAAAATTCCATCATGACAAGTTCCTTGTCTCTTGAATAGCAGACAATGCCTGTGTGTAGACCATGTTCAATAGCCATTTGTGGAATGAATGGATAGCTACAGCAGAGAAGCTGTATTTACAAATAGCATTCTTTCAAGTGAATGAGGATGGACTTGAGACGCTCCTTGTTATGTTATCCTGAGTTGTTCAATTTATCGAGCAACATTGCCTGCACTCTGAAAGGCACACCGTACTTAAGAGCTCACATCTTCCTTTGGATCTAGAAACTAGATTCATTTAGTATTAGTCATCAAACCACAAATACCGCCATAGCTATGTTGGAATAATTTGTGATTCTTTTATGTTTTCAATTAGCATTCAAGGTATTAGATGTCATCCCAGCATCTTTGGACAGTGTATTTTAGTATATTCTTCTTCCTCACCCCCAATATCTCCTCTAATCCCTGTCTGCCACCCTGTTTGTTACCTGCTCTCCAGCCTCCTGTCACTGTAATCTGGCCTCTTGTCTCTCCTCCACCATCATTCTTTTTGCATTTTGGGGGGGGTCTCTTTTCTAGTTTTTTTTGGCTTTACCCACATTTATAACATGGAATCATCTTGCCTGGCTGGTTATGTCTTCACTCATTTGACAGTTTGGACTACATCTTGAATTTCACATTAATCCAGAGATTGGATGAGAAATTTTGCTTACTTAGCTTAATTAGGGAACTAGTCACATTTGGTCCATTTTAAGTCGTGCCATTTTTGTCTCCAGGTTCAATCCTGTAATTATTTAAGTCAAGAAAGTCTGTTTGTTCTTAGTCATTCTTCTGTCTTCATTTCTGTTACCATGAAAAAAAAATTGACAAAAGCAACCCAGGAAAGAAACAAAATGAGATCCTGTCTCAAAGGAAAAATAATGTATGGAACCCATTATTGTATGTCATGAATACAATACACTAGAATCAAATGAATATTTAAGATATTTATTTGGCATTGAAAGACATACCTATGAAGTTAAGGTCATATTAGCCATTATTTCAAGTTGCCATTTCTTCTGGAACTCTGATTGACACACTTTCTGGAAGATCTCACCATTTCCTCTGGAGTCATGTCTTGGATTTGCAAGGTATTATATTGCTCAGTTGGTATTAGCACAGCCTTTTCAATAGTTTTACTTGACCATTCTGTGAGGAAAATTCATGTTTCTGAAAGATGAACTATATAGGCAAATAATCCAGTAGACAGCTGCAGACTTTTAAAACTCATCTCAGTATCTTTTTCTCTTAAATTAAATGCATCATTTTGCACAGTGTATTTAAGTTATAGGAGTTTTCCAATGATGCTTACACATTTGTAGTCAGCAAATAAGCAATTTTGAGTACAGGAGAATATAGAATGTGGACAAATTACCTCTTCTTCCATGACTAAAGAGATCCATTGTAATGTATCATGCCACCAGAAGGTGGCCTGATCTTAGTGTGGTGCTGTGTCTGGGACATAGGTTTGATCAGAGCATCCTATACCAGCAGCCAGATAACCATTAGGAAGAAAATCCTTTGTTATATATATGTTTCAAACTATACATACTCAAAATCTCTGCCACTGTGACCACTTTCTTATAACCTCACTAAGGAATATGGGAAGAGGCTCATGGGAAGATACCCTCCTATAAATTAAAATCCTCCTCTGCATCCATTTCTGCATCTCATTTACAAGTGATACATTTAGGTCAATTGTTCCAAGCCTCCTCTTCAGCAGTTTTGTGACCTTGCTTCTTTTCAGGGACAAGGCATGTAGTCCTAGACATATAGATACCGTTACCTCTGCAATGCAACCTTCCCTTTCCACCACTTGGAGAACGAATTGTAGCACTGAGATTTCTCCCAGGCAGAAACACCCCCCTTCTCTAAACTCTTTCACCTCCAGTCTTCCTTGATCATGGCTACAAATCTGCAGCTGACCACTTCACTTAAGCTAGCATATCCTATAAAACTTCCATGAATTAACTTTTTTCACCTAATAAGTTATTGAAAAGACTTCCCAGCCTCAGCATTGTTTATATGGCATGTGGACAATCTTTTGTTGTGGGGAACTTCATGTTTTTAGGCTGTTTGGCTCTATCCCACATCTTTATCACCTAGATGTCTATGATACATCTTTTTCCATCTGTGATAAATCAACATGTCTCCAAATACGTGTCTATGGGGTTTCGAAGGCTTGCAGAGATCACACCCAGTTGATTGCTACAGGATTATAGGTAGTTTGACAATTCACAATGATTTAGGTAAGATGGTCCTATTTTAGGCCTATTGTCCTGGCCTACTTTTTAAGCTACAACATGTTTGTCTACATGATAAATTATACTTGCCTTACTCATAAGGGACTCCCCATGAGATCAAAAGTACAGGTTGATAGCGGGATGGTCGGGTGCCAAGAGAAAGCAACTGTGTGTAAGCCATCTGTTCATGCAAGTTTCAGGGGAGTCAGAAAATACGTGGGCCCAGATCCCCTATGCCTCTTCCGTCTAAAAGAGGCATGCTGCTGTGTGCACCTGATTTCATGGATAATATACCTGTGGTGTCTGGATTAGTTTATATTGTCACACAACAACAATAATCAGGGCATAAGATGGTGAGGCAGGCAAGCATAGGGGCAGCTCAGCCACCCAGGGCACTTTCTCTTCAAAATTCTTTTTCTTCTGTCTCTTCCTAGTAGCCACAACACTTAGCACCTCCCCTGCTGTGGGTCATCTGCAGTCAGGCACATCTTGGTGGAAGAAGTGATTAAGAAGGTCAGTTTAAACTGATATTGGTCCCAGTGAAAGTTAATCTTTGATTATTATTGCTCATATGTATGCATGCCTATGAATGCACACACACATACACACACACACACACACACAATGTGCTGAGTCCATTTTTGATGTGTGTGTGCATAGAGTTTCAGGGCTGACTACTCTTTGTTGGACAAAGAACCCTTGGGAGACTTAGTTCTTCTTCCAGCAACCATTAGTTGCTTACAGCCTTTTTATTTAGACGTGGGGACCCTGTAAAATTTTTCTCTTCCCACCTTAACATATCCAATGATGCTTCCATGGTTCTGGCCTTGTTTGTGGAGTCATTTCTAGGACAGACTGTTTCACAGCAGACTTCCTGGTACTCTGGCTCTTACAATATTTCCACTCTCTTTTCCAAGATGTTCCCTGAGTCACAGATGCAGGAAGTATGATGTAGATGGCTCTATTGGGTCTGGATTCCCCATGATTCATTGATCTCTGTCTTGCGTCCAGTTGTAGTTTTCTGTAATGGTCTCTATTTGCTGTAAAGAGAGGTAACATGTGACAAATTTTATACAGTTTTCATGGTATTTGAAAATAAATTCTATCTTCAATATAAAGTTAAGAAGTATTACTGCTTAAACTTGATTTACTAATGGAAGAATTTAGATATTGTATCATTTTTAATGCATAGTTAATCTGCTAGAGCTAAAGTAAAATTCTTTCATTAATACTAAATGTCTTAGTTAGGGTTTTACTGCTATGAAGAGATGCCATGACCAAGGCAACTCTTAGAAAGAACATTTAATTGGGGCTGGCTTATTGGTTCTGAGATTGAGGCCATTATCATCATGGCATGAAGCATGGCAGCATCCAGGTAAACATGATGCTGGAGGAGCTAAGAGTTCTGCACCTTGTTTCAAGGACAAATATGAGAAGACTGTCTTCCTCAGTCAGCTAGGAGGAGGATCTCAAAGCCCCCACACACAGTGCCATGCTTCTTCCAACAAGGCCACACCCCCTAATAGTGCCATTCCCTGGGCCAAGCATATACAAACCACCACATGCCATTCCCTGGTCCCCATAGCTGTTTCAAACACACGAGTCTTTGGGGGTCAGACCTAGCCATAGCATAATGCAAAATACATTTAGTCTTACTTCAAATGTCCCGTAGCCTATAAAAGTCACAATAATATTAAAACTCAATAGTCCAAAGTCTCTTTTGAGACTCATGCAATCTCTTAACTGTAATCCCTCAAGAAATTAAAATAAAAAGCAGATCACATACCTCCAACATCATGCAGGATATACATTATTATTCTAAAATGTCATGGTGAGTAAACACTGGACCAAAGCAAGATAGTAAACCAGCTGAGCAAATTCCAAACTCAGCATCTCCATGTCTGATATCAAAGCTCTCTTCATATCTCCAACTGTGGTTGACACCACTCCACTATTGCTGTTGTTCTTGATGGTCATCCCATGGTACTGGCATCTCTAATACACAGGGATCTTCTGCTTCAGTTAGACTACATCAATAGCCTCTCATAGACTCTTTTCATGGTGTAAAGCCTCAGCTTCTTTGAGTGACTCCTTCAGTTCTGGACTGTCAGCTGCAACTGAGTCTGCACTTTCACCAAGGGCCTTCCGTGGCCTCTCCTAGAGCCAAGCCTCAATTGCTCTTTATGACCCCTTCATATCTTCAAAACCAGTACCACCTGTGTGGTACTACATTACTAAGTACAGTTGCTGCATCATGAAGTATAACCTTGTCTATCTCTGGAACAACTTTGTGCTCTCAGAAAACACTTCTCAAATTTCACCTCAGTGATACTGGTCTCTTCTTAATCACCACTAATTTCTTAGTTCTAGCTAACTGGTTACCAATGGTACCAGTAGTTCTTTCTATTTTTCACTCTAAAACCAGAGCCTTCTGGAACATGGCCCCTTGTTCTATTACATTATCACTAACTTTCTGTTTCCCAACACCTTCACTGCCTAAGCTTGGCTGTCCTGAATCTTGCTCTGTAGATTGACCTTGAACTCAGAGATCTTCATGCCTGTCTCTTAGGATTAAAGGTGAGTATCGCTATGCCTGGACTTATGCTTTCTTCATTTAGAACTTACTCTGTCACAGGCTAGCCTTGAACTCAGAGATCTGCTTGCCTTTTTATCCTGGAATTAAAGGTGTGTGCCACCAGGCCTGGGCCAAACTTTTCAAGGCCACTATTCCTCAAGATATGGATCACATGCCTGTGTTTTCCAGCCTCAAGATCTGGATCACAAGTGTGCCCTCCATTTCTGTATTGTAGTTCATTCCAGGTTAAAAGTCCAACTGAAAACTATAACCAGATCCTTGTTCAACTACAAACACATAAATAATAAGCTTAGTTGGGTGGGATCTTCCCCAAGGTCATCAGTCTCCTAATCTGCTTATCTCCTTGAAAGTAGGATTCAGCTCCATTCTACTTCTTGGTGCCTCTTTATTCTTTGAACCATTTTGTACTTTTTCTTTCCAAGCTTGCTAAGCTTGATTAAAATGCTCTTTGTGCGACTAAACCAGAGAACAAAGTCTCTGCTGGGCTTTTTTAAGACTTCCTTTGTCAAGACAATTAATATAAATCTCTTTACCTTAGCCTCAGGTAGACTCTTCAGAGAAGGGCAAAACGCAGCTACATTCTTCCCCCAAATACCACAAAACAGTCTCAAGACCACATACTGAAATTATTCTCCACTGAATCCTCTTGGGCCAGGTCTGCACAGTTCAAATCACCCTCAGCATCAATGTCTTCCATATTGTGACTAGGATGGTCCATTAAGCCCTACTTAAACCATTCTACTGCTTCCCAATGTCCCCAAATCCACATTCCTCCAAACAAAAGGATGGCCAGGCCTATTACAGCAATATCCCAATCCCTGGTACCAACTTCTGTCTTAGTTAGGGTTTTACTGTTATGAAGAGACACCATGACCACGGTAACTCTCGAAAAGGACAACATTTAATTGGGGATGGGTTGCTGATTCAGAGGTTCAGTCCATTATCATCATGGCATGAAGCATGGCAGCACCCAGGCAGGCATGGTACAGGAGGAGCTAAGAGTTCTACCTCTTGTTTAGAAGGCAAACAGGAGAAGACTGTCTTCCTCAGGCAGCTAGTAGGAAACTCTCAAAGCCCATCCCCACAATGACACTCTACTTTCAACAAGGTCACACCTCCTAATAAAGCCATTCCCTGGGCCAAGCATATACAAACCACCAAACTTAATAAATAAGCAAATATATAAACAGCTTGTTTGCCATCTCAGGCAAATGCATGATGGGTTGTACATGTACTTTAAATTGTGGGATGTACTGCCCAGATGGTACGAAGATATGTAGTTGGCCATCTACCAATCAGGATAAGAACTCATTTTATTCTACCCCTAGGGTACATTCTTTCCTCTGCCTAGATTTGAAAAGGACCTAGAATGGAACTCAGGTTGTCAGGCTTGGCAGCAGGTGTCATTACCCACTGAGCCATCTCACTGGCTCTATTACTTTACAGAACCAGCAAGAAGGCTGGTGGAGCAGCATTGGGAAGGAAGGAATGAGGATGAGCCACTACCACAATCTTTACACAGGGAACCTCTGCTCAGCTCCTGGGTAGATGTCCCCACTGACAGGGTCACCACAGGATTCTGTTTGCCGACTGCATGCACTGCTGAGTTGTGTCAATTTGACTTTCAAGTGCATATGGCAGTGTATGTGATTAATCTCTAGCTGGGCTTGTGATCTTACATCACCGCAGAGATTCATAGTCACAGGTAAGAGCAGTGCACAGATGAGACCTAGGATGTGGTTTATATTTTCTTGACTGTATTACATCAGTAGGAGAGGCTTCTTTAAATCCATCCTAAGATCTTGGCTGGGAAGCAAAGTGACACATATTCACAGCCAGTAAATATAGGTTTCCTTTTATTTTTTTCTTTTACCAAGTAGAGTCCAACCCAATTTCTGCTAAGGCCAGATGAAAATGGGGAGAGTAATTAATGAGGCTTGGTGGCTATTTGTCCTTTCCTCTGTGCTGTAGCATCTCTGCTCCTCAGAACTTCAGAAAATGTTACAGTCTTAGATGGAGAAGAATGGGTTTCACGTGCTATTTGCTGACAGTTACATATTTACCGCATAGAAAAATCTGATATTGCTGACTCCCAGCTTACACCTGGAGAGGAAATAGCTTCAGTTCTAGTTATCTAAGGAAGTGACTGTCAGAAGCAGGTCTGAGATCAATGGTGTGAACTGCCTGCATGGGGTTTGAACAGCTTATTGGCCATAAATCAACTCACTCTCTGCAGAATGTAGAATGTTTCTTCTGGAGGTTAGCCCTGAAGGCAAGCTGTGCTAGCCTTGTTTTAGCTACTAGTATATGCAGCATTGAGGTGTCTAAAGAGACAGAATGAGCCCTAGTGAACCCAAGGGCAGATTGGTTTTAAGCATGTCTTATTTTATAATTGAATCAGAGTCAAAACAGTGGTTAAAGTATACTGTTGGCTGTTGTCATGAAAATCATTATAGTAAATTAGCCCCAAATAGTTATCTCTTCTTTCCAAGGATTCAGTCACAATTAGAATTGTCATCTGACTATCTTGGTTATATTCTGTAATTTTTTTTTCCTAAACAAGTTTTGGAAAAAAACAGTCAAGCCACTTCTTTTTTAGGTGAGTCTAAAACAAACATCTGAACAGATACTGGTCTTTTGGGAGTTTACAATCGAAACCAAACCAAAGTAGGTTATGTTGAAGTTTTTATAACTCAGAAAAGCCAGGATTCCAAGAACTGAACTTCTGGATTCCAAGACTCTTGTGCTTCTCACCTGGAATTAGCTTTCATTCATGAAAGTACTCTGTTCTAAAGTCTTGGTGATGGTTACCAACCTGAATGGTTCCAGGATTAACTAAGAGACACTCTGCACATTGGTCTATAAGGTTTTCCTGGAGTGATTCAGAGAGAGATAGAACCTTCTTTTGGTTTCTACATTGAAAAGAGAAAAGCAAGGCTGTTTTTGCCTGCTTGCTTTCACTCCTTGCTGACAAGGATGGGTGCATCTATAGTGCTGCTTCTACACTGCTGCTGTCTTTCACACTTTAGGAAATGACCCTTTCCTTTTCTTATTGTGACCATTGAGATAGCATATTAAGGTGCCCTCACCCTAGCAGGATACAAAATGCATGACACCAATTGAAGTTATTCTTGAGTCAATTCAAGATTTTAAATGGAGCTTTAAAAACACTGAGAATTGTTGTCGGTTGTTGGCTTTATGGCAATGCTGTATGAGGCCATGGTTCCTGCTGAGTTTCCTATACTGTCAGATTTTCTGTGTTCCTTTGTGAGTTCTTTGTTGTCCATGTTTGCTTCTCAGTTTTAACCGAAAATAATACCAAGTGCTATTATCCTCCTTTGAGAAAATGGAGGACCAATTAAATTAAATCTTTTGCTTACTGTTAATCAACTGATGTTGGGACTTGGATTCAAGCTCACAACTTCCTCATTGTCCTTATTATTAGAGTCTTTTGAGAATTTCGTACAGCATTATTGCATTTGCATCATTTCTATCCTCTCCATCCCATTCCTCCCATGAGCTAATACTGTCTCAAACTCATGACCCTTTCTTATTCTGTTACACACACAAACACAGACACAGACAGACACAGACACACACACACACAGATACACAGACACAGACAGACACAGACACACACACACACACACACACAGATACACAGACACAGACACATACACACAGACACACACACACACACTGTTGAGTCTATTTAAGTCTATTTAGTGTTACTCATGTGTGCATGGCTTTAGGAATAACTAGTTGGGATTGGATCACTAATCTATCAGGTGGCTGATTCCTGGAGAAGACATATCCTTCTCTCTCAGAAGCCACTAATTTCCTGTATCTCTTCATGTGGAATGGGCATTCACAAGATTTCACCTATGCATGCTGGTTTGTTGCCTGGGTGTATCCTTATAAAAGTCCTATTTAGATGGTTGTATTTTTGAGACATCATGGATGCAGCTTTCCTGCCATGTGCAGATGGCACAAGCTCACAGAAGATGTCCTGGTCCTCTGGTTCCTACAGTCTGTCCACCCCTTTATAAGAATAAATGCATTTTCTCAATATCTCTGTTCCAAATCGAGAACCGATTCCATTTTAATCAAAGGTTGACTGCTGCCTAGGAAACCCTCACTATTCCCATCCCCTTTTTGTTAGATGTGGCTAGTCTTTGTCTATATTTTGGTGAGGTTCATTTTTGTTCTCTGCCACCTAATAAGAGAAGTTGATAATGGTGACTATGAACTAAAACCCAGTTTTCTTTCATGATGTATGTGTCCCTTCCTCTCCTCCCCTCACTGCTTTCTTTAACATATTTTGCTTCTCCCCATGACTTTACCCAGGGTGTAAGCACCAGAATAGAATGCACCATAAGGACATTTTAAATGAAGACTTAGCAGCTGCTGGGGCTTCAAAGGCAGACATGGCTGAAGGCATCTTGAAACATCAAACATTTTTACTATTTTCTTATTCTGAAGGGTTTTCTTCCCCCCTTTATAAATTAAGAAAGATTGTTTTAATTTGACCATGTTTTCTTCTTTCCCAACTCCTACCGGGTACTCCCTATCTCCCTACCCACCCGATTTTATGTACTTAATCGTACTTAATCTTAATCTGTCTTAAACACACACACACACACACACACACACACACACACACACACACACACACTACCCACGAAAACATGGAGTTTGTTTTGTGTGGACCAAGGACTCCTGGGCACAGCACCCATCCCGGAATGCAGTTGATCACCCAGTGACACTCCATTGTAGAAAACAGAATCTTAGCTTGTTCCTGGGTTTCCTTTCCAGTTTTGGAAATTTTAAATTTATTGGGATTTCTGCTGCTTGCCCAGAGATGCAGGGAGAGTGTGCTGTTGGAGGAGTGTATCCCAGAGATCCCCTGCTGTGTCTGGTCCAGCTCAGACTTTTGTCCTCCTCATTTCTCCTCTCTTCAGTTACACCAAGGGATGAAAGCAAGTGTATTGGAGGAAACTAAGCAGGGCATGATGCTCAGAAATTCCTACTTTTCCTCTGTTTCCCCTCTGCTCATCTCTAGTCCTTAGATCTTCACTGGTTTCCTACTGTCTCTAAGCAAAGCTCAGACAGTGTTGCTATGGGTTAAGGTTGTCTTAACAAGGATGAACTGTCAGTTAAAATGAGCTTGAGTTTTAAAACTCCATTGTTGAAGTAGGATGGAAAAACAACATATTTGATAAATGCCTAAGTGATTTAAGTTAGATATGGTATCTGCATACATCTGGGATATTAACCCACAGTCCAGATAGGGAGTCTAAACTCCCTGTAAATGAGTCTTCAAGTCCCTGGAGAATTCCTCTTAATGCTAATATCCCACAACTGAGCTTTCTGTCACTGTGATTTTAGATTTTCTAAAATAATAAATACATAAATAAATGAAGTTGTTATAGGAATGTAATCATACAATATGATCTCCATTGGTGAAAGATAAAGATAGAAGTGATTTATTAAGAAGAGGTCAATCCATCAGAAGCACATAGCAATCCCAAGTATACACACATTCAACAATGGCTCCAAAAACATCAATTAGAGATGGACACCCAAGAAGACAAACAGCCTCTCCCCACAGTGTTAGCTGAAGCCCTTGGAAATCTTCCAATAATTAATAGAAAAACTGGATGGAAACATCCCAGGGATAACAATAACTGACAAACAATATACAACAACTTTATCAAATTGAAATTTGCCAAGTATTTCACACCACAAAAGCAAGATGAGCATTCTTCAACATGCAAACAGAAAATCCTCTAGATGGAAAATATCTTAGTCATTAACAAGATATTTGAGGCAATTTTTTGTGTGCATTACTTTTATCATTAATGATTTCATCATGATTCTGTATTCAGTGACCTAAAAATGCATCAATTCTATAGACACAAACTATTGGAACGCATTAAAGAAACAGATAACCTGAATACATCATAATGTAAGAATACAAAATGGCGGGCTTCCTTAGGGCACGTCCATGGATGTACATCATGGACCTTTGTACTTTCCTCCCTTCCCTTTCCTTCTTTATCCTGTTGGCATCCTTCTTTTCCTGACATATCCTGTCTTCTAAGTCTGTTTGAATTTAGATAACTCATATTAGAGAAAGCACGTAATATTTTTCTTTTCTCTCTCCATTGTTCCAGCTTGTTTCTTGTTCTTTTTCCCTGCAGACCCCCTTCCTTCATGAGTGTGTGTCTATCTGTCTGTCTGTCTGTGAAAATGTAGATTCCACATATCAGAGGAAACATGCACTATTTTTCCTTATACTGGTTTGTATTTCTTAACTGGGTGATCCCTAGATTCATTCTTTCTCTAGGACAACATAACTTTGTTCTTCCTCATAATTAGATGATATTCCATTGTGTATGCATGATATAGTTTCTTTATCCATTCATTTGTTCATGGACATCTAGGCTGTAAAGTTTAGACATTGAAGGACATAGGTATAACTCACCAAACTTGTATAAATGATATATATTGAATTATACCTAACATTTAGATGGTAACTTAGTCAAAATGGGTCATAGACTAAATGCATACCCTAATAGTATAGAATTTTAGGGAAAAAAGTAATATTTGGATACATAAAACTTCTTAGTCCTAGCATAAAGAAATACAGTGTTTGATCTATGAAATTCATGATATGGGTTGATACAGTGTAAAAATGAAAAATACAGGAAGGAAAAGAATGCTTGAGTCTTCTATCCAATGTAGTATGTATTGCATAGCAAACCCCTATACTCTATACAAAAGCACAAAACCCAGGGAAGATATTGGCAAACTTTCTCACAGACACTATAGCAAAGAGAAAAGAAACATGGAAAATACCTAGATGGAAGAAAACTCTATCTCTAGTTAGTTAAAGCCCTAAGAGTTTCTGGAGGTTAAAGATCTAATGAAATACCATGCATATGTATTCAAAAGGAAAACAAAAACAAAAACAAACAAACAAACAAACGAACAAAACCAGCAAAAACAATGGAGTAAACCCAAACCGAAAACCTTGTGTTCAAGATACAGAGTACCTGGAAATGCCAGACGTTTCTGATGGGAATGCAAACTGAGACAGCCACAATGAAAAACTAGTTCACATTTCTATAAAGAAATACATATATTCACTATGCAATACATTTTATTTCTTTAACATATAGAAGTAAAACTTGCATTTGTGTAAAAATGTCATGAATTTTCACTGGGTAAATGAATGTCTATAACAGTATGCATGTTGACCTTATAAATTGAAGGTAACTCATTTGTTGGTGGGTGGATAACCAAAAACCTACTGCAAATCTGCACAAAAGAATATTATATGATTTTAAATAATATTTTTTAATTTAAATTTAAATAGCATATATGAACCACATGCATGTTATGGTAAACTAAAACATTCTGCTCGGAAAGTTATGTGTTATATAATTTAGTAAACAATAAGTGGAAAAGACTAAGCCATCAAAGAAAAATAGAACAGTGGTTCAGTTGGCAGGGACTAGGGTGCAAAGAGTGTATGGCTTCAAGTGGACATTAAGGGGAAACTTTTACTCTGAGTAAAATGCTCTATCCTGATAGCAAAGATGATTATGCAACTCTATATATTTGGTGGAACATGTTGCTTTAAAATGACAATGTAGCAAAAGGAGAAGAGGGATTCCAGCAAGAGAGGAAGGAGAAGCAGGAAGAAAGGAAGGGTATGATGATTGAAATAACTAAAATTCATTATGCAAATGAATGAAAATCAAAACAATAAAGCAAAATTAAGACCTACTTATAGACTTAAAACCAAATATTACAGCAGATTTCTTTTTAAATTTATTATCTTTAATTGTGTGGGTATGAGTTATGTGCACATGAGTGCAGTGGCCACAGAGGCCAGTAGAGGGCATCCGTTTCCCTGGAGCTGTAGTTACAGGTGATGGAAGCTGCCTGATACTTGTACTAATAACTGAACCCTGGTCCTCTGTAAGAGTAGCAAACACTCTTATTAATAAAATATCTCTACAAACTCTAGATATCTTGAAAGAAGACTTTTGCTTTTGTCTTTTTCTTTTGGTAAAAGCAAACTCTCACCTTGTGAAACCTTAAGACAGTTTCCACTACTTGCGCCAAGTAGAGCAAAGTATTACTTGTGAGTGCTACGAGAGTCTGTAATTTTTTTGGTCACCCACTGACATAGCAGACAAGACCCATCAACGTGATAATCTGAAAAAATAAATGCATCTTTGCCAGAGAAGAGTTCATCTCCCAAGAAAAAACACTAATCACAATCACCCCTTTCAGACTGTGAGCTTAGAACAGCAAGTGATTGATAGTTTGATCAGAGAGGCCAATTTTGCTCAAATAGCCAGACTCTGGGATCCCCATTCCAACATAATTATCAGAACATCCATGAAATACTGGGAGAAGCTGGATATGTAGGAGCTACAGACAAGGTCCATCAGACCTTGCTGTGCAGTTCTGATGAGCCCCATAACTGGCTTTGAGCTTGTAGTGTGTGTGTGTGTGTGTGTGTGTGTGTTACTTTCAGCAGGCTCAGTCCGAAAGCTAACATGCATATTATTGCTCTGCTGGATTTCAGGCCCTTCCTCATTAAAGGCATTCATAGTAATTAAAAATTGTTCATCAAATATCAGGTCTGGTTGCCATGGAATCTTTCCCAGCCTCTATAATTGCAACCAGAGAGCCCAGAACCATCATTTAGATTAACTGGATTGATTCAGAATGGTAGAGTTGATGGTGAAGTCAGGTCCATTGAGATGAATAGTAAGCTGAGCTGGCATTCTTCTCCTCTTGACTTTTCTCCACAAAAGGTAGTGACTGCAAGCACAAGTGCTAAATACCCTTTGCAAGCTGGCCAGTGCTGAGCTGTGACTGTGCATGATGGGTTGTGCCTGCTGTGAGCAGTCCTGCCAGGTACAAGTGCCAGATAAACTCAGTCTGATGTCATCAAGGATGCCCTCAAGATGCTGGCTGGGAAGTGTGGCACAGCTACTAGGTATGGACCAGCTCAGAGATATTCTTTTTCCTGAAGTTCTAGAATGTTCTCTTTTGCTGGCTCCTGGTTGTCATGACTGTTATTTTATGACTGGAGTTCTTTCCTACCTCATACCCTTCTGTCTTACTCTGAAACCTACATAAAAGTCTGATATGATGTAAAAAATGGTTTTATGATTTAATCTAGAGAAAGACTGATTCTGCTCTTTGACTTTGTGTTGTTCAGGACAGATGGCTTGTCTGGTTTATTTTGGCTTTGCTCATGTAGGTATGGGTAAGATGTTTCACTGTACAGAGGATCCTTAAAGCTACTTAAATAGCTCCTGTATGTGGTTCACAAGATGGAGACAGGGGACGACAGAGGTATGAGACCTGGCACTGAGTTGGATATTGTCCCTTTCACCATTTTACTGACTTTCAAGTTTCTATTAAAATGGCACAGTAAAAAGATTCAGATGCCTACAGTAGAAGAATCTGTCTTCTTTTAAAAAAGATTATTTTTAATCTTATTTGTGTGTGTGCATGCGTATGAATGATTTCACTGTCTATATCAAGTTTTGTTGAAAATGACCCAATGAAAATATTAAATATATGAGTAAAATAAAAACATCAGCCATAAAACAGCTGCAAAAATGACATTAAAAGTCAACAAAAGCCGGGCGGTGGTGGTGCACACCTTTAATCCCAGCACTTGGGAGGCAGAGACAGGCGGATTTCTGAGTTTGAGGGCAGCCTGGTCTACAGAGTGAGTTCCAGGACAGCCAGGGCTACACAGAGAAACCCTGTCTCGAAAAACCAAAAAAAAAAAAAAGTCAACAAAAATGACATTAAATGATAATATAATATCTTATACATACTCATCATGCATACACCCATGTGAATTCTAAAGAAACATGGCAACCATAGAATACATAAAATAGAAACAATGCTAAGAAGAATAGCATGTTGCTATACAATGCCTTTTACTGTCTAGCGCTTAGGAAAATGTTGATTCCCATGCTACACTTTTGTTGATGTATAGCTTGGCAGGGAAACTTCCAGAAATAGTTTGGCTACATATCAAGTTACCTCCTTACAGCAATTTAGCCATAGAGTATAAAGGGGGAGCCACTTAGTATTATGAACAACATGACCATTACTAGTGGGCCTATGATAAAGTAATAGTATCAAATAAACAGGAATGAATAAGAAACTAGAATAAATTAGTATGTTTTATGATGAGATAGATATTGGAGACTTAGTTAAAATAGTCCCCCTTATAGCAACTATTTAAATTTTAATATATGCTTAGATATGTATTCATTGTGATGGTTTGTATATGCTCAGCCCAGGGAGTGGCACTATTAGAAGGTGTGGCTCTGCTGTTGTAGGTGTGGCCCTGTTGGAGTAGGTGTGTCACTGTGTTTGAGGGCTTTAAGACCCACATCCTAGCTGCCTGGAAGCCAGTATTCTGCTAGCAGCCTTCAGATGAAGATGTAGAACTCTCAGCTTCTCCTACATCATGTCTGCCTGGATACTGCCATGCTGTCACCTTGATGATAATGGACTGAACCTCTGAACCTGTAAGCCAGCCCCAATTAAATGTTGTCCTTACAAGAGTTGCCCTGGACATGGTGTCTGTTCATAGCAGTAAAACCCTAACTAAGACATTCATCAATAAAGAAATGAACATAAAATATTTCATAATAAGAATTTTTATGTGCTCATGTTTGAGGTGTGTATGCATGTGTGTGCACATTCACAAGTGTGTGTGGCTCTGTATGTATATGTCTGCACATGTGTGTAAAAGACAGAAATTGAAATCTGGTTTCTTCTTCTATTTCTTTCTACTTACCTTAGTGAGGCAACATTTCTCACCAAGCCTAGAGCTCACCAATTCTGGCTATTCTAACTAGAGAACTTGCCCTGGGAATCTCCTGTTTCTACTTCTGGAGCTTACCGACAAGCCTCGGTGCCTGCTCAGCCTTTATGTTGGTTTTGGGCATTTGAACTCCACTTCTCTGCTTGCAAAGCAAATGCATTATCCACTGAGCTACTTTTCTGCCCATAGTTGGGTAAAATTATGTATATAGGTTATGAAAGGAAATATCTTTAATCAGTGGGAATACAGGAAATTTCTTTTTCTTCCTCTGATTGTTTTTAGAATGTTTTCCACTGAATCTTTTTTACTTAGTAGGAAAACTCACTGAACAAACAGCCTGGAGTCTTCAGTGTCCCTGTGACCAGGGTCATCTGATGCTGTTCTCTAGTGCTGGCTTTCTGCAGGAAACCCAGGGACTGTTTTAGATGGACAGCTTTATTCTCCTCAGAAGGGTCCCTGGTGGTATCTGTTCTCACAGAGAGAAAGTTTAAAGGTTTATTTCAGAAAAGACTTTTGTCATCTGTCCAGTTGGGCACTTAAATTGATTCTTGGCTTTATTTCCAGGACATAGCAGACATTTTCCTCTGAGATTTCCTCAGTGTACGCTCAGAAGCTGCTGGTATGAGCAGATGGTCCTGGGGATGCAGGCAGTAATTTGCTGCCCTAAACTGATGCTCACTGAGTAGCTTCCTCTGTTGCATTCATGACCCATCTTCCAAGCTGACCATGACCCCTCCCACACATCCGTAGCCCCCCCCCCATCTTCCCTAAATATTTTCTGTGCATTAAATTATACAGGCTTAAGATAGAATATTGGAGCTTATCTACTAGAGATGATGTTCTGTTTTTAATAAGAAGAGTCATTATCTCAAAGCCAGAAATTTCTATTCTTAAATTCTTTTGTTTAGTTGGTTTATTTTTAATTTGTTTATTGTGTGAGTATGAATGTTTTTCCTGCATGTATGTCTATGAGCCATGTGTGTGCAGTTCATATAGAGGCCAGGAGAGGGCCTCAGATCTCCTGGAACTGGAGTTGTGGATGGTCCTGAGCTCCCGTGTGGGTGCTAAGAAGAGGACCTGAGTCCTTTGCTAGAACTGTATGCACTTTTAGCTGCTGGCCCACCTCTTTAGCCCTCGGTGCTGTTTTAAATTGATTTTTGGAATACATCATTGCCATTTTTTTCCCTTTGGTTCATGTGGTTCCCACTAATCTGTCTCAAACTTTCCCAGTTCCTCTCTGTTGTCTCTGTAATGTGTCAGTTCTGTGAGACCTTTGTTGATGCAGTTGTGTTTCAGGATTGAAAGTTCTGTTCATCTCTATTTCATGTCCTTATTCCCTCTAAGATTTTCTAAATCCTATTTTCTGAAGAATTTATGACATTTACACAGGGATATTTTTTATACTAGATTATCTTCTGCCTTTGTCCAAAAGTCTCCACATCTTGGTCATTTTCCTGTTGTCCTCTGCTGGAATGACTTTTCCAAATAGTTTTTTTAAATTGTTTTTTAATTCTTCTTGCTCTTCCTACAAGCATTTTGAATCATATTTCAGACCCTTTGAAAATTACAACATGAAACTGAGTCTGATTTCATTTCTATAAAGAAAATCATTTTGTATGTAAAATATTTTATACATTTCTTGAGAATCTCAAGCATGTGTACAATATATTTTAAACGAATCTGTTTCCCAGCATTCTATCTAACTCCTCTATGAATGTTCACAACCCCTCCCTTATGTCCTTAAAAACAAAAACACCCACTGGGTCTAATCAGAATTGTTCCCACATGGTTGGGTGTTAGGCCACTGAGTGACATACAAGCAACTTATCAGGGACCACACTCCTGAGAAACAGGTAACTTACCTAGTTGGCTTCAAATCACAAATTTAGACCAACCTTCTATAAGCACAATGGTAGTATTAGGTCCCTCTATAAAGTCTAAGCAGAGCTTTTTGGATCTGTTCATGTCTGTGCTCCTAGTTGCCAGTTTAGAAGTTAACAAGCAGTCACTATCTTGATGGAATTTTTAACGTCTTTGGGTTGTGTATTTGCTTTTTGTGGCTATGACAAGCACATGAGAAAAGCAGACTCAATTTTGTGTTATAATTTTCAAAGGGTATGGAAATTCTAAACATTGATTAGGCCAGAATCCTCAGGAGTCAATAACCTCAGAGTGACTGGATCCATCAGTTGGGAATCAAGCCTTCCACACATGAGCTTTTGGGGACATCACATCGAATCTTTACAGCTTATTTCTCAGATGTCCTTTCTTATGGTGTAGTCTGGTGGAAACACGAGTTCTCAACACCCTATATATATATATTTTTTTTACCCAATTCCTGAGTTGCTGAATCTTTTTTGTGGTTCCTAACTAGGGGACTCTTATTTAGTCTTGCAGCCATAAGCAGATGTTACAGCTGGACCATGGTCAGGTGTTCCCTGTGACTTTAGCTGCTTCTGTGACCAGGAAGGGAGAGGCCAGAACACAGCACTGGCCTGCCTTCTCTGGGCATGGACACTTCTGTTGCAGAGAAGAATTGTATCCTTTCTCCTCAGAGTCTTGGATGCTTTCTTTCCCATGCTCAAAGGTAGGTGGCACACACTATGTGGTGCAATGGCATTTTCGACTTTGCCATTTTTGACTCACAGTGTGAGTCAAGTTTGTTATTGGTAAACCCAATCTCTCTTCTTTCTCTCTGTTTCTGTCTGTCTGTCTGTCTGTCTGTCTGTCTGTCTCTTTCTCTCTTACACACACACACACACACACACACACACACACACACACACTGCTCTTGGTATTTAGATTTTTAAAAAGGTGATTTGTGGTGGTTTGAATGAGAATAGCCCCCATAGCCTCATATGTTCACATGTTTAGTCCCCAGTTGATGAATTGTTTGGGGAGGATTAAGAGGTATGGCCTTGTTGGAGGAAGTGTGTCATTGGGGGTGAACTTTGAAGTTTCACAAGCCCATGTTATTCCCAGTTAGTTCTCTCTCTGTCTCATGCTTATAGAGCAGGTTCTAAAGCGCTTAGCTTCTGACCCAGCACCATGCCTGCCTGCCACCATGCTCCCTGCCATAAAGACAATGGACTAACCCTCTGAAACTGTAAGCAAGCCCCAGTTAAATACTTCTTTTTATAAGCATTGCCTTGGTCACGTTGTCTCCTCATAGCCATAAAGCAGGGGCTAAGGCAGGTTAGTGTATGATAACAACTTCTGGACACTGTCTTAGTCAGTGTCTGCTTACTGAGAAGAAGAATCATGACCAAGGCAGTTCTTATAAAAGAAAATGTATTAACTGGGGCTAGCTTATAGTTTCAGAGGGTCAGTCCTATGTCATTGTGGTGGACAGCATGGCAGCATGGAGACAAAGTCAATGAGTTCTACACCAGGATCTGCAGGCGCCAAGAAGAAAGAGCCTTTGGACCTGGCTTGTAGTTCTGGCTTGAGTTCACAGCTCAGCCCCAGTGACACTCTTCCTCTAACAAGGACACAGCTCCTCATCCTTTTAAATAGTGCCACTCCCTGGTGACCATGCATTCAAATCTATGTGCCTATGGGGGTGGGTAGGTGGATGGGTGGGTGGGTGGGTAGAGCATTCTCATTAAAACACCACAGGCATTAACCCCATTTGAGATCTATAAGACCAAAGCTCCTTAAGGCATAACTGTTTCCTTATTTAAGACACAGAGGCAGAGAAAACCAGTCTAAAGAGCTCTCTACTCACATGTCTTCTCACGAAGCACTGCCTTTATCTGCTTTTCTGTACTGAAGGATGGAAGTCAAGGATGGATAGGATTTTAAAAAACAGGCTTGTTATGTGCTGTGGGATAAATACGCTCCTCTTCATTCATACTTAATGAGGTAATCTGACAGACATGTTTGGACTCAGGGATTTATTAAAGGGCTTCCAAACCAGCAAACAAGAACAAATGAGAGATTGGCTCAAATTATTATTTTGTTTCATTGGTTCCTACTGTTCTGTGGTATCCCTCCTGCGTCCCAGGTACCCTGGTAAGAACATTCATCTCATATGTTCTCACAGGACCATGGAAACTTTTCTTTCAGGGAACAATATGTCTATTCAATTTAAATACCTGCATGTGCTGCAGACTGTCTTCTTTTCAGCATCTTTTCTTTTATGAGATAGCGTGATACTAAACAGTAATCTGGGGTTTTTAATTGAAAGAAACAGAGAAAAAGAAAGCCAACTTAAGTGACTTCTTCTAATACAGTTGCAATTTGCACTTGTATAAAAATAATTAACACAAAATCAAGTTTATCTGGGACCTGGGTCCTAAGAAAGCTGTCTCTTTCTCATGATATGTGATAGATTGCACGCATACATGGTGCAAATTCTGCATTGGTCATTAATCTTTGTTTTTCCTTACTGACTTTGTAACTTCTCAGAAGATGAAGCCTGGGGCCACAGAGGTGTCTCAGTGCTTAGATTCATTTGCTGCTCACTCAGAGGACCCACAATTGGTTCTTAGCACCCGTATGATGGCTCACAAGCATCTATAATTACAGTCTCAGGACTTGAGTTCTGTAGGCACCAGGAATGCATATGATACACAGACATATATGCTGACACGCACACACACACACACACACACACACACACACACACACACACGCAAGCACAGACAAAAATTAAAATAAATGTAAAAACAAGGATATAGACTATTTAGTTTCCATGTGAATCTGTACTGGCTCTGGGACTTGCTCCATATAGAGTGGGCTAAGTGGGAATCTACACCAGGTCTGTGTCTAGGTCAAGGGGCTTTGTGTGCTTTCAGTTCATCCCCCTAGGACCTTGCAGAGGCAAGATGAAAGGTCACAAGAGCTTGAGATGAGTGTTCCAAGCCCAAGCTGGTCTCTATGGGATCCAGTCTGTGACTACAAACTCTTGAGGATCCCCAGTTAAGATAACCCGAGCAAAGCCTATTTCTGTAGAATTGCCTTTGAACTCACTGAATTGTTGAATAAAACTAGTGAGTTTTCAGTGCTTCATTGCTCCGGAAAATTTTCACTGATATATGAGATAAGGTTAATCTTAACTACTGATACGTCCATTCCATCCCATGTGCAACACACCCATGTACACAGACAGAGGAGGGAGAGAAAGAGAGACAATGAGCATACATACATAAATACACAAGTGTACACACAGATAGATAGATAGGTAGGTAGATAGATAGATAGATAGATAGATGGACGGATATATATATAGATAGATGATAGACATAGGTAAATCTCAACTGAGCTGTGCTTAGAAATTCCCTCTTCAGTCCCTGGTAAATAAATCCCAAGCACCTTCAAAAAACCTTCTGGTGACTATTAGCACAGCTGTGGGAAGCATCAACAAGTTTTTTGTACATTTGATGGTCCATCCTCTGCTCACTCACCCTTCCTCCCAGCCATCCCTCTGTTCATAAGGCCACAGGACCGGGACCCCATCTTTAGCATCCATTTTCCTTCTGAGGAGGAATAGACTTACATAAACTGACTCTGTTGATATAGAAGAGAAAGACAAAGCTTGCCTTTGAAACTCTGCAGACGCTATTGTCCAGACTCTCATTTATGCTCTCATTTCTAATTAGCTGGTTGGAACAGATTGTTTGCAATGAGCTCCAGAAAATTGAGTATGATTTACTCAAGACAAACAAGGTTTGGTTGTTAACCTTTGAGTATTTAATGAGGCCACATCTTAAGGATGAACAACAGTAAATAGGGCAGGCTTGTCAATAAGAATCAAGCCTGCACCAGACTCCAACTTCAGACCAACGGCCAGCCAGTCTTGGGAGAAACATAGCTTGTGCAGCATGAGGGGGCAGATGCTACTCTAGAAGAGTGCCACCTTAACTTCCGGTTTGGGGTATCTGTTATCTAGAGGACAATAGAAAGCAAGTGATATTTTCCTACTCCTGCAGAAGGTGATGAAAAATAGGACGCTGAAGAACCATGAGAATAATTCTGACCCAGAAACATGCGTTTATTCTGTGAGAACTGTGGCTTCTAAAGATGAGCTAGACTGTAACATGGCACTAATAAAATCAGTCCTGGGGTGACAGTTGATTCAGTTGCTTGTGGACGTGGTGGGTTGACCCTCACATTCTGAATCAAAGGAGGAATCGGTAGGTGATGGTCCATTTACCTCACCCTGAGCATTGCATAGCACAGGGCCTTCCCACATGTTTCGGACTCTGTTATGTGAGGCTAACTGTTTTGCCGCTATGGCTATGACAACTTGTCTGCTGGAAAGCCTTCCCTGATGTCATCACGTGGCATGTTTCTATTGCTCTTTAGATGCCTAGCCAACTTACTTCCTCACCAAAATAGAGAGAACCTCTTCCTTAGAAGTAATTCTCATATACATTCTCTATCTGGGGTTCTCCATTGATTTTGAGGTACTATGAAGCAGAATTTTATTTCTGTTATTTGAAATCTCGAATCATGGCTGCAAATTAAGATGAGGAATTAGAGTATTGACACCCTATGACTCTGAAGATATTTTTTGTACAAGAGCCTAGAAATCTGCACAGAAAGCGTGTATACTCAGATGCGTGTGGAACAGAAAGATGATAGTGCTTAGGGAATTTTGGATGCTGATTAAAAATTCAGCTTCCATGTTATTATTGGCTGACAGAGTGGGATTCTGGATGAGCTGACAAGGCAATTGTTGTTTCCACTCAGCACTAACACCTCTTTATATTGTGGTTTTAAGCTCCCACCAATGGAAGATAAAACCTGCCACTACCCTTTGAATTGAAGCTGACCCCTGAACTTGTTTGGACAACAGTACTTAATAGAAGTCACTCTACTCCAGAGCCTAACTTAAAGGAATCCTGAGGCTTTCTACTTGTCTCTCAGGAAGTTGCTAAGATACTCTAGGAACATTTTGAGCTAACATGCTGGAAGAAGAGAGGACACATAGAAGCAATGTGCCTTGCCTGTGACCAGTTGAGGCCAGCTTGATCAAGCAAATGATCACATGTACAAATATAGAGGACATCACAGACACCATCCAGCTGAATCCAGCCCAAAATGTTCATTCATTGAGGGTTTTTTTTGTCAATATCCAGTACATGGATTGTATGTGTAAAGTCAAATTTATTTCTTTTTTATTGGATATTTTATTTATTTACATTTCATATATCATCCCTTTCCCCCATTTACCCTCCCTAGACCCCCTATTCCATTCCCCCTTTGCCCATTTTCCTTTTATATCATTTTAATTACATGCAAGTATTAAGGTCAGTTCTAGGTTGAGGGACTAGCAATACAATAGATGCAAATAGTCAAGAAGCAAGCAAGACAATAAACACAAATAGTCAAAGAACAAGCAAGGCAATAAAATTCCAAGAACACTCCCATGATCACTGTTTCTAAGACCTTATCAGGATGACCAAAATATCTGAGCCAACTTCCCTGTCCTAGCCCAAAGTCATTTTCATGTCCGAAGTCTACTTTCTTGTTATAGTCTAAAATTTAGATTCCTACCTGAAATTACTTTGTTCTAGCCTAATATTTAGATTCCTGCCTGAAATTACTTCTTTATTTTAGAGTAATGTCAGATTCCTGCTTGAAGTCCACTTCCTTGTCCTTGACAAATGTCATATTTCTGCCAAGCAGCCCAATTGCTTGTCCTTGGTCTATGTCAGATTCTTGCTGAGCAGCCCCAAAGGTTCTTTGAATAAGCAAACAGTTGTTTTAAAACATCATGTTTTGAGATGATTCTTGTTTATGTAAAACTAACTGATGTGAATAAATGCTGTCCTACTAGGAGTTGGTCCTGAAGGCAAAAATGACAGGAAGCAACAACACCCTCTCCTTAATATCTCTTAACATCAATGGACTCAATTCCCCAATAAAAAGGCATAGGCTAACGGACTGGATACGCAAACAGGATCCAGCTTTTTGCTGCTTACAGGAAACCCAACTCAGCGACAAAGACAGACACTACCTTAGAGTAAAAAGTTGGAAAACAATTTTTCAAGCAAATGGCCCTAAGAAACAAGCTGGAGTAGCCATTCTAATATCGAATAAAATCGACTTTCAACTTAAAGCTATCAAAAAGGATAAGGAAGGACATTTCATACTTGTCAAAGGAAAAGTCAAACAACATGAACTCTCAATTCTGAATATCTATGTGCCAAATACAAGAGTACCCACTTTCATAAAAGAAACCTTACTAAAGCTCAAAGCACACATTGTACTCACACAATAATAGTGGGAGACTTCAACACCCCACTCTCAGCAATGGATAGATCATGGAAACAGAAACTAAATAGAGATACAGTGAAACTAACAGAAGTTATGAACCAAGTGGACTTAACAGATATCTACAGAACATTTCACCCTAAAGCAAAAGAATATACATTTTTCTCAGCACCTCATGGTACCTTCTCCAAAATAGACCATATAATTGGGCACAAGACAGGCCTCAACAGATATTAAAAAAATTGAAATAATCCCCTGCATCCTATCAGATCACCATGGTCTAAGGCTGGTCTTCAAAAATGACAAAGACAATGGAAAGCCCATATTCACACGGAAACTGAACAACACCCTACTCATTGATAATCTGGTCAGGGAAGAAATAAAGAAAGAAATTAAAAACTTTTTAGAATTTAATGAAAATGATGACACATCATACCAAAATCTATGGGATACAATGAAAGCAGTGCTAAGAAAAAAAAATCATAGCTCTAAGTGCCTACAAAAAGAAACTGGAGGGGGCATACACTAGCAGCTTTACAATGCACCTGAAAACCCTAGAACCAAAAGAAGCTAATACATCCAAGAGGAGTACATGGCAGGAAATAATCAAACTCAGGGATGAAATCAACCAAATAGAAACAAAAAGAACTATCCAAAGAATCAATAAAACCAGGAGCTGGTTCTTTGAGAAAATCAACAAGATAGATAAACCCTTAGCTAGACTAATCAGAGGGCAGAGAGACAGTATCCAAATTAATAAAATCAGAACTGAAAAGGATGACATAACAACAGAAACTGAGGAAATTAAAAAAATCATCAGATCCTACTACAAAAGCCTATACTCAACAAAATTGGAAAATCTGGATGAAATGGACAATTTTCTAGGCAAATACCAGTTACCAATGTTAAATCAGGATCAGATAAACCATCTAAACAGTCCCATAACCCCAAAAGAAATAGAAGCAGTCATTAAAAGTCTCCCCACAAAGAAAAGTCTGGGACCAGACAGTTTTAGTGCAGAATTCTATCAGACCTTCAAGGAATACCTAATACCAATTCTCTTCAAACTATTCCACAAAATAGAAACAGAAGGTACACTGCCCAATTCATTCTATGAAGCCACAATTACGCTCATACCTAAACCACACAAAGACCCAACAAAGAAAGAGAACTTCAGACCAATCTTCCTTATGAACATTGATGCAAAATTACTCAATAAAATTCTAGCAAACCGAATCCAAGAACATATCAAAACAATTATCCATCAGGATCAAGTAGGCTTTATCCCAGGAATGCAGGGTTGGTTCAATATTTGGAAACCCATCAATGTGATCCATTATATAAACAAACTCAAAGAAATAAACCACATGATCATCTCACTAGATGCTGAGAAAGCATTTGACAAAATTCAACACCCCTTCATGATAAAAATATTGGAAAGATCAGGAATTCAAGGTCCATACCTAAACATAGTAAAAGCAATATACAGCAAACCAGTAGCCAGCATCAAACTAAATGGAGAGAAACTTGAAGCAATCCCACTAAAATCAGGGACTAGGCAAGGCTGCCCACTCTCCCCCTACTTATTCAATATAGTACTAGAAGTCCTAGCCAGAGCAATTAGACAACACAAGGAGGTCAAAGGGATACAAATTGGAAAGGAAGAAGTCAAAATCTCACTATTTGCAGATGATATGATAGTATACTTAAGTGACCCCAAAACTTCCACCAGAGAACTCCTAAACCTGATAAACAACTTTAGCAAAGTGGCTGGATACAAAATTAACTCAAGCAAATCAGTAGCCTTCCTCTACTCAAATGATAAACTGGCTGAGAAAGAAATTATGGAAATGACATCCTTCACAATAGTCACAGATAATATAAAATACCTTGGTGTGAACCTAACCAAGCATGTAAAAGACCTGTATGACAAGAACTTCATGCCCCTGAAGAAAGAAATCGAAGCAGATCTCAGAAGATGGAAAGATCTCCCATGCTCATGAATTGGAAGGATTAATATAGTAAAAATGGCTATTTTGCCAAAAGCCATCTACAGATTTAATGCAACCCCCATCAAAATTCCCACTCAATTCTTCACAGAGATAGAAAGATCAATCTTAAAATTCATTTGGAATAACAAAAAACTCAGGATTGCGAAAACTACTCTCTGCAATAAAAGAACTTCTGAGGGAATCATCATCCCTGACTTCAAGCTGTACTACAAAGCAATAGTGATAAAAACTGCATGGTATTGGAACAGAGACAGGCAGGAGGATCAATGGAATAGAATAGAAGGCCCAGAAATGAACCCCCATACCTATGGTCACTTGATCTTTGACAAAGGAGCTAAAACCGTCCAGTGGAAAAAAGACAGCATTTTCAACAAATGGTGCTGGTCCAACTGGAGGTCAGCATGTAGAAGAATGCAAATTGATCCATACTTATCTCCTTGTACAAAGCTCAATTCCAAGTGGATCAAGGATCTCTACCTAAAACCAGCTACACTGAAACTAATAGAAGAGAAACTGGGGAAAAGCCTGGAACACATGGGCACAGGAGAAAAGTTCCTGAACAGAACACCAATGGCTTGTGCTCTAAGACCAAAAATTGACAAATGGGACCTCATAAAACTGCAAAGCTTCTGTAAAGCAAAGGACACAGTCCATAGGACAAGGCGGCAACCAACAGATTGGGAAAAGATCTTCACCAATTTAATTTAAGTAGCATGCAAAAGCATGCAACCTGTCTCGCTCTGTCCTCTCCCTTGCTGTGTTGTTATGTCAAAAACAAGTCCAAACACAGATTGTACACTTTGTGTCCAATAATATTATAAATCACTACTTTGTATATTTGTCTTTAAAATATGCTAGGAAATAAAAATGAAACCAAACTATAATGCTACTTGATTTTAAAGAATTTTATTTTTAGTTTAAAAAGTTGTATGTATGTGTGTGTACCTGTGTGGAAGTTGGGGAGTGTGGGAACAGTGTCCACAGAGGTCAGAAGACAGTGATAGAGCCCCAGGAGCTGTATTCCCAGATGGTTGTGAGCTGCCTGACATGAGTGCTGGGAACTGAATATGGTTTTCTATAATGGCCTCCGTGTGGTGCAGAGATGTTTCTTTAGTGAGGATTGAGAATTACACTATCCATAGGTACAGGATAACAATTTAAAATGTAGTTAGGAATAATGCTGATTTAGTAAAGCGTCATATATGAGCTCAGCATTACTTAAGTTTACTTGTACACTAGTTAGAGCTGAGAACGTTGAGTCTTTAAAGTCTTTGCTGATCATGTGATTGGTCCTTGGGTAAAGTAATCTCATATTCCTAGGTAGTCTTCAGGGTTTTAAGCTTTAAAATCACCTCTTCCATGCTACACAGTTCTTATCTACTAGGTTGTTACAAGATTCCCAGAGCGTACTAGCAAGGCCTACCACTTACTTGTCTTTCTGGAGTGAATCCATGTCAGGTGAATGAAGATGTGTGTGATTGGCCAACTAGGTTATCTCCTAGGTAACTTCTAACACACATATCCAAGCACTGATGAGTGAAGCCTGATTTGCTGTCTCAGGAAGCATGACCACAGGGTCTACAGTAGGACAGTAAGCTGCAGTCTTCAAGGTCACTGCTGAGCTAGGAAGCTGGTGGAGGGAAGGGAGGAAAATGTCACAAAACTTCCCTAACATTTTAAATTGGCCTTTTACTTTATTTAGCACTTAAAGGGGTTATTGTAACCCTTGGTTGCTTTCTAAAGTTATGACACATTTAGTGTTGATGGATTCTGATTATTTCCATGTTTCTACAGAGAACTAGAAACTGGAGCTGCCTGCTCTCACCTTCCTGCTATGGAGGCCATTTCCACTTGGATTTTGTTATTATTGTTATTCTATGGCGTTAAGAAAAACCTCATTAACTTTCATTTCTCTTTTGTACATCTTCCCTTCTGACATTCTTTAGGCGCTTTGACAAATTTTTAAAATAACTTACTGGTTTATAGGAATTCTTTGGGTAGTTTTTAACTTACTTGCCATGTGTATTACAAGTCTTTATATAAATGTGCTGTTTCATTAAATTGCTTGAATGTCTTTGTTCTTTTTCATTTTGCTTATTCTCCAGATGGCTTCTCTTTAGTTCCAGCTTTCTTTCTTTTTGAATTCATTCTTTGATAATATGGCTTCTTTCGTCCCCACGGAAGTAACAGAGGACACGTTTACCTTGTGATATACCGATAGGATAGCCAGTGCTGATAGGAGCATGCACTTTGCATTTGCATAGGAGCATGCGCTCTGCCTCAGCTGGTTCACTGCACCGCTGGTTCTGCCATTTCTTGATCTCTTTCATACATATGTCCATATCACTGCCTAATGGTTTCTCTCACCAAAGTATAAAGGATTAAATGGTGCTGATTTAGCTCCCCAAGGAATCTTTGTGATACTTGCTGGTGTTTAATGGCTTGTATCCAAATGGGCGTATCTTTTCCCTTTGATTTGGAGAACAATAGACACATCATGCTTCTTGCAGCTCTCCTCTGCCTTGAGTGCTGCTATCTGTAGTTAGTGTTCTATAGTGCTGGATCACTCTGACTTCTCCCATGGACTTTCCATGTTTGATTCACTGGAGAGAATATTTCTTGTTTACCACTAATGACATAATTTTGTTTCCTCTGACAGAATTCTTTGTCTTCCGTGGGGAAGGAAAAAGATATGGGCCTGTGCAGTCAGAATTGCTACCCTGATCTAATTTACCATGTATGTTTTTATTCTTACCACTCGTTTTTATAATAGGATTTGACGCTCCTTCAAAGATTGCAGTTGATAAAATATAATAAAAGTACTTGAGGGAATGGGGAAATACAGATGAGTAAAAACGAAAGGAGAACAGCAAGAATCCAGTTTGGTACAGGTGGGAATTCAGGGCTTTGTCAAACTTGAGGCCTAGACGTGATAAGAGATAGATAAAGAGATTTAGGTCACCTCGGAAGCTGACCTTCCCCCAACTGAAGTGTGATTTATGGGGTTGGCTTGTGCTCAGTGATTTTCCTGGAATATTCATTCATATCTCTACGAATCCCAAATATGGTGCTAACAACAACCCAAAGTTATGACTCCTGTATAGTTTAACTTAGTGGACAAGTGAGTCTGCTATGTTAGTTACAGGATGATAACTATCCAAAGGCAGTCAAATCACTGAGAAGCTCACTCTACAGGGATGATGATTCAGGAACACTACATCTCCAGTGCTCCCTGCCCAACCTGTTGACAGCTGCACCAGTGTCTCAACCCAGCAGTGATCTGGGTATGTAACCTTGGAGATAGGGTGTGGCAATCTTATAGCGTCCTGAGCTTCTTTAGTCTCAGAGTTTCCTTAGCTTACCAAGTCTGACTCATTTCCCTTATTCATAAAGTAACATTTCAACTCAGAGGAGATATCTGCACAGGGTTGTTGGACACTGAGTAGAAACAGTGAAAGAGTCTTAGAGTTTTTGGAACACTATCAATGTCGTACAAGAGTGGGAAAGTGGTAATTATTGTAGCAAGAGATTCATCCCATAAAGATGGAACCCTTGGCTGCAGGGATGTGTCTCAGAGGAGACTTTGAGAATCAATGAAACTTTCTCTTCCAACTGAGAGTGTGCAGTGGGGTCTCTACACCACCATACCCACTGCTGGCAAATATCACACGTGGTTATAATTTTCTGCTGGTCATAACTGTGCTGGTATCTTGTGCTGTAGACACAAGAGTCTCATAATAAACCTTCTGACATAAACTTCTCTGCCCTTTACAAAAGTAGATAAGCTGAAATCACGTGCTTTACTTTCCTCAGTTGAATCCTATAATAAATCTTAAAAGATAAGACTTATTTAAATTACACATGCAGGGGTTAGTGCTGTTTTTAACAGTGGCCAAAGAAACTTCTTTAAGCAGTAGACAGAATTTGGTGCAGAGACTCATAATCTCTCAGGGTGTTCCTAATAACTGACCGTTGAACATGCAACCCTAAAGGAGACTTGCTTGCCAACCCCATACCTCAAGTCTCAGGGGACATCCAAGGAGGAGGGGGCAGAACTGTTGAAGAGTCATAGGATGGACAGCAGTGC
The DNA here is from genome assembly GCF_004785775.1 of Grammomys surdaster. Classification (NCBI taxonomy): domain Eukaryota; kingdom Metazoa; phylum Chordata; class Mammalia; order Rodentia; family Muridae; genus Grammomys; species Grammomys surdaster. The sequence goes on from NW_021604620.1 coordinate 9,867,444, forward strand.
TGGGGAGCACTGTCCTCTGGACATGAGATGATTATTGCACTTGTGAAATCATCACAGCTGTGCTTACCTACACAACATCTGCATAGGCTCAAGCTGACACCTCCAACATTCCAGCAGGCACCTCTAGTTGGAAGCAGTGGGTTAAATGTGCACACAACTGGAGAAAAATGCATACATGTGAAGGTGGCAAGACGATGTGTTGGTGGATGTCCGGGGTAGTGGGGGGACTTAGGCATGGATGCAATCAGCGTATGTTGAATACCTGTATGAACTTGCCAATGAATAAGTGAAAGTTCTCCAAAATAAATTAATGGGCAAAGATACATAATTTGGAAGCTGACGCTTTCTGGTTTATAGTCATGCTTCAGCCTTAGAGACACTAGAGTGAAGATTCCTACAGGACTTTTATTTTAGTCCCAAATCACTCCTTGGCATTTATAGCACATTTAGCCTCTCGTTCCACGTCAATAATCCAATTGATTGTATCCGCCAGATAACATTTGTTTACACATTGTATTTCATGTTCTCTACGAGAAGGAAATGTACTCAGACTTCCTTCAGGTGGTCTTGACGAAGACTTTATTTTTATAATTTATTTTTTATGTGTGTGAGTGCTTTGCCTGCATATATGTCTGTGCACCACACACATGCAAAGCCCATGGACACCAGAGAGGGTGATAGATTTCCTGGTACTGGGTAATAGTTGGTTGTGAGCTGCTTGTGAGTGCTGAAAACTCAATCTGGGTCCTTTGCAAGGGTAGCTAATGCTGTCAGCCACACAGCATTCCCTCCAGCCATGATACCTGGGTGAGAGGTTTTCTTTCTAGAGAATGACTGCCCAACCATCTAATCTTTCATAAGCACGGTGGTGAGCATGTCCGGCTGCTTTTCTTTTGCCCTGGGGCTTTTCTCCAGGCCTCTTATGTAAGCAGTCACATTTAGTTGTACTTGAGTGTTAGGGGGCTGGGTGATAAAGAGGGAACAAGCAGAATATCCATGAAGAACCTCAGAAAGGGATTGTAAAACACTACAACCGCGGAGGAATTAAACGACTCTTTGATTAGGAGTGATCAATTGTAATCATAGCTCTTTAGTTAGCCCCAGCATCACCCCTGAAAATGCAATTATTCCTTTATTTATTCATCTACAGGAGCGAGTGAAAGGAGATGCTAATGTCCCCTTTAATGAGGTTAAGAGGAGTTAAGGGGGAAAATAGAGGCTAAATGAAACCTTTGAAGTGTCTAATATCGTAGATGTAATTCGGACCATATTCCTGTTCATTTATAGCGATGTTAACCCTGCTCAATCTTCGCTGTATTTTCAAGTGTGGCTACGTGTTTTCAGGGCTCAGTAACTGTATCACTTATTATCCCCTCCCCCAGTTCTAATCCACATCATATCCCTGAGTCCTCTCTCTGTAAATGTCTATTCTGTTCTGAGCATCTATAAATCCCACCACAGAATTGGGTTTGCAATAGAAACGGCTTGAAGGAAGAAATGAGCTCAAAACTTGAATTAAGTTTACTCAGGTAAAAACAAGGTTTTCTTTCTCCCCATAAAGACCCATGTCGAGCAGGTGCCTACTCTTAACGAAAGTAATTTAGACTTGAAAGTCATTGACCAGGCTCTAGCATGTGGGAGCAGCCCAGCCCCAAGAGAGACAACTGTTGATGAATAGTGTGAGGCTGTGAAGTAGGATGTGAAATTTACTTACTGATTCATGGTGAGGGGTCAATTTTGGGGCTCATCTCACAGAGTACCAACGCTTGCAAAGAGACAGTTACCTTGTGAAGATGGTCCCTACACAGGACTGACTACTACCGCATCCACTCTGGATAGCGCACACCAGACGCAGCATCTCTAGGAGTCAAAAGATGCAATCGGCATCATGAAATCTGGTAATAAAGATTTGATTCTTCTGTAATTAATCACCTGACTTCAAAATCAGGGCAGGATAATAGCTGTGTCTCTGACTCATTGTGAAAGCCCCATGTGGTCCTGAAGGGCCCAGGAAGGTGTCAGGCAGCTGGCTGGAACACAGATAATCATAGAGTGGGATTTTGCCAGTATGATATAAGAGAGAGAAACTGGGTTTGAACCTTGTCTTACTTTGGGTTTTATTGCTGTGAAGAGACATCATGACCACAGCAATTCTTATAAAGGAAAACATATAAAGGAAAGCTAGCAGCTCATAGGTTGAGTACATTTTCATGGTGGGAAGCATGGTGGCATGCAGGCAGACATGATGCTAGGGAGGGAGGTAGATGAGACAACAATGCCACGCCCACCCTAACAAGGCCACACCTCCTACTAGTGCCTATGGGCCTATGGAGACCATTTCTTTTCCAAACCAACACAAATGTCCATTTATGTAACCTCAAAAGATTGAGCAGAAGTAGACACTGCATTCCTGCACGGATGTAGTCAAACATGCGGAATGTCACACACTCACACAATACTCAGAAGAGAATGAAAATTGGTGAAAGTGACATGGCTCAATGACGTTGTTGATGATAGTTCCACTCCAGCACCAAGAAGAAGAGAAGACAGGTGCACAGAACAAGTCTTCAGAAGCTGCACTCATGTGCCCTCTGTAAGAGGTATTCACAGTGCAAGTGCTGAGGAGGCCAGTCAGCTCAGTTCAGGATAGTACAATTACACCAAGAAAAGGAAAGAATTACAAGCATGAGAATGGAGAGCGCTACATTTTATTTTCAAATGAGATGATTGTAGACCATTGTGACTCATGAGAACTGTCTGCAAAACTATCGGAGATTAAAAAGCGAGTTTTAAAATTTTTCTTGTTGCAAAACTTTTATCAAAATCATTAGTTTTCTTATATACTAACTATAAACAGGAAATTTAATGGAGAAATTATCCCATTTACAGTGCCAAGAAAAAAAAAACATTAAAACCCCCAAGAAGTAGTAGTACTGAGTGTTTATGTGAAGAAAACTTTAAAACTCTTTTGAGGGTTATAAAAGCAATCTTGGAATAGTAGTCATAACTTATTCTTAGAAAGACTCAATATCATAAAGCTGTTATTTTTCTAAATTAATCTATAAAGCTTGTGCCATCCAAATTAGAATACCAATGAGATATTTTGAAGAAAAGTTGGCAAAACATTTTCTGAGGAACACATATACAGAGTAGCTATGACTCTGGACAATAACTAGATACTATGGAGTCTTTCTGATGTTTAGCCACACAAAGAATGTATGCAATGAATGTAAAAGAATGGTCTTTTACTCAAAGGGGAAAGTTTGAAAATTGAAGCAGGGTCTGGAAGTGGCTCAGCATTTAAAAGTGCTTGCCTTCTCTTGCAGAGGTCCAGAGTTCATGTCCCAGCACCCATATTTGGTACCTCACAACCCTCTATAACTCCACTTCCAACGGAGCTTCTGCACTTCTCCTGGTCTCTGTGGGTACTGACATATGTGTGTCATACACACACAGAGAAAGGCATACACACATACATATAAATTTTTAAAATCAATTTTTTCTTTATTTATTAATCATTTTATTTGTTTACATTTCAAATGTTATCCTCCCTTCCCTGTCTCCCCTCCAAGAAGCCTCCATGATATCCCCTTCTTCTTTGCCTTTAAGAGGGTGCTCCCCCACCCACCCACCAACTCCTGCTTCACCTCTCTAGTATCCCCCTTCTCTGGGACATCAAGCCTTCAACATCCCACTGATGCCAGATAAGGCAGTCCTCTGGTACATATGTAACAGCAGTCATGGACTGGCTCATGTATACTCTTTGGTTGGTGGTTTAGTCCCTGGGATCTGGTTAGTTGATACTGTTATTCTTTCTGTGGGGTTGCAATCCCTTTCAAGTCCTTCAGCCCTTTCTCTAACTCTTCCATTGGGGTCCCCAGGCTCAGACCATGGTTGGCTGTGAGTATCTGCATCTATCTTAGTCAGGTGCTGGCAGAGCCTCTCAGAGGACAGCCATACCGGGCTCCTGTCTGCAAGCACATCTTGGCATCAGCAATAGTGTTTGGGTTTGGTTTATGCTGATGGAATGGATCACACAATGGAGCAGTCTCTGAATGGCCTTTCCTTCAGCCTCTCCTCTATTTTTGTCCCTGAATTTTCTTTAGACAGGGACAATTCTGGCTTAAACATTTTTAGATGGTTGGATGGATCCATTTCTCCACTGGGGTCCATGTCTATTTACTGGAAGTGGTCTTTTCAGGTTCTCTCTCCCCACTGTTGGGTATTTTATAATGTCATTCCTATTGGGTCCTGGGAGCATCTTATATCCCTGATCTGACATCTGAGACTTTCTAGTGGTTACCTTCATTCTCAACCTCCCCACTGTCACATATTTCTATTTATTCTTCTGGGCCTCTGGACTTTTTTCTTGTCTCTCCCAATAACTGGTCCTGCACCCATTTTTTCCTCCTTCATCCCTCCATCTCTCCCTTCCTCCCTCCCTCCCTCCCTCCCTCCCTCCCTCCCTCCCTTCCTCCCTCCCTCCCTCTGCCCCTCATGATTATTTTGTTCCCCCTTCTAAGTGGGCTTGAAGCATCCACTCTTTAGACTTCCTTCTTGCTAAGCTTCATATGATCTGTGAGTAGTATTGTGGGTATTCTGAGCTTTGGGGCTAATATAAATATATCAGTGAGTACATAACATGTATGTCCTTTTGAGACTGGGTTATCTAACTCATGATGATATTTTTTAGTTCCATCCATTTGCCTACAAAGTTTGTGAAGTTGTCATTTTTAGTAGTTGAATAGTATTCCATTGTGTAAATGTACCACATTTTCTGTATCCATTCTTCCATTAAGGGACATCTGGGTTGTTTCCAGATTCTGGCTATTATAAATAAGGCTGCTATGAACATAGTGGAGCACGTGTACTTGTTATGTGTTGGAGCATCTTTTGGGTATATGCCTAGTATTGGTATAGGTGGGTCTTCAGGTAGAACCATTTCCAATTTTCTGAGGAACCACCAGATTAATTTCCAAAGTGGTTATACTAGATTCCAATCCCACCAACAATGGAGGAGTTTTCCTCTTTCTCCACATCCTCATCAGCGTCTGCTGTTGCCTCAGTTTCTGATCTTAGCCATTCTGATTGGTGTAAGGTGGAATATCAGGGTCATTTTGATTTGCATTTCTCTAATGACTAAGGATGTTGAATACTGAGAATTCTTTGTTTAGCTCTGTACCCCATTTTTAATAGGGTTATTTGGTTCCCTGGAGTCTAACTTCTTGAGTTCTTTGTATATATTGGATATTAGCCCTCTATCAGATCTTTCCCAAATCTGTAGGTTGCCATTTTGTCCTATTGACAGTGTCCTTTAAATTACAGAAGCTTTTAAGTTTCATGAAGTCCCATTTGTCAATTGTTGGTCTTAAAGCCTGAGCCATTGGTGTTCTGTTCAGGAAAATCACTCCTGTGTCTATGTGTTCAAAGCTCTTTCCCACTTTCTCTTCAATTAGATTCAACTATCTGGTTTTATGTGGAGGTCCTTGACCCACTTGGAAAATCTAGATGAAATGGATGATTTGATAGACAGATACCAGGTACCAAAGTTAAATAAGGAACAGATAAACTATCTAAACAGTCTCACAATGTCTAAGGAAATGAAAGCGGGCATTTAAATTCTCCAAAACAAACAAACAAAAACCCAGGGCCAGATGGTTTTAGTACATAATTCTATCAGACCTTCAACAAAGACCTAATAACAATACTTCTCAAAATATTCCACAAAATAGAAACAGAAGGAACACTACCTATGAAGCCACAGTTGCACTGATACCTAAGCCACACAAAGACCTGACAAAGAAAGAGAACTTCAGACCAATTTCACTAATGAATATCAATGCAAAGATAATAAAATTCCAAGGACACATCAAAACAGTCATTCACCACAATCAAGTAGGTTTCATCCCTGGGATGCTGAGATGGTTCAACATATAGAAATCCTTCAACCTAATCCACTATATGAACAAACTCAAAGGAAAAAAAACACATGATTATCTCATTAGAAGTTGAAAAGGCCTTCAAAAAGTTTCAACATCCCTTCATGTTATAAAAGTCTTGGAAAGATCAGGAATTCAAGGCACATACCTAAACATAATAAAAGCAATATACAACAAATGAACAGCCAACGTCAAATTAAATGGAGAGAAACTTGAAGCAATCCTATTAAAATCAGCAACAAGACAAGACTGCCCACTCTCTTCCTGTTTATTCCATATAGTACTTTAAGATCCAGCTAGAACAATTAGACAGCAAAAGGAGGCCAAAGGGATATGAGTCAGAAAGGATGAAGTCAAGATATCACTATTTGAGGATGATATGATCGTATACATAAGTGACCCCCAAAATTCTACCACAGAGCTACTACACCTGATAAACAACTTCACCGAAGTGGCTAGATATAAAATTAATTCAAACAAATTAGTAGCCTTCCTCTACACAAAGGATAAGTTGGCCGAGAAGGAAATTAGGGAAACAACACCTTTCACAATAGTCACAAGTGTTATAAAATATCTTGGCACAATTCTAACCAAGTAAGTGAAAGATCTGTATGACAAAAACTTCAAGTCTCTGAAGAAAGAAATTGAAGTAGTCCTCAGAAGATGGAAAGATCTCCCATACTCACGGATTGGTAGAATTAACGTAGTAAAAATGGTCATCTTGCCAAAAGCAATCTATCCATTCAGTGCAATCCCCATTAAATTCCAACTCAACTCTTCACAGAGATAGAAAGAGCAATTATCAACTTCATTTGGGATAACAAAAAACCCAAGATAGCGAAAACTATTCTTAACAATAAAAGAACTTCTAGGGGAATCACCATCCCTGACTGCAAGCTGTATTACAGAGCAATAGTGATAAAAATTACATGGTATAAAGACAGACAGGTAAATCAATGGAATAGAATTGAAGACCCAGAAATAAACCCACACACGTATAGTCACTTGATCTTTGACAAAGATGCCAAAACAATGGGAAAAAGACAGAACTTTCAACAAATGGTGCTGGTTTAACTAGCAGGCTGCATGTAGAAGAATGCAAATTGATTCATTTTTATCTCCTTGTACAAAAAAATCAAGTTCTTAAAAATAATAAAAAAGTTGAAACAGTGTAGTCGCGATTGGACCAGTGTTTATAAAATGAAACCAACTTAGCTTCTGTAGTGACTTGAGTGTCAGTGTGAGTGTGTGTGAAAAATGCAGATCTATAGAAATAATGATAAGAAACATACTGAATTTCTAAGGAAAATGTTGAAAGATAAGGTTATAGTTTATTTTCTATTGTTGTGAAAACTCCACAATTACAGGCAACTTAGTTGAAAAGAGTTTATTTAGCTTACAGTTTAAGGTCACAGTCCATTACTGAGGGAAATCAGGGCAAGAACTCAAGTAGAAACCATGGAGGAAGAGTTCTTACTGCCTCACAAGCTCATGCTCAGCGAGCTTCCTTATATAGCCCAAGCCCACCTGCCTAGGGATTGTGCCACCCATTGTGGACTAGGCCTTTCCATATTAATCAATAATCAGAGTAATTCTTCCAAGATATGATCACAAGCCAATCTGCTCTGGGTTATCACCCAAATGAGTCTGGTCTGTGTCAAATGTATTAGAACAGGGAGCTACATAATTGAAAATTAGCCTAGGCAGGATGAGAATGCTACTCAGAAGTAAAACACTTGCCTATCATGCACAAAGCACTGGGCTCAGTCTCTGGTACAATATACAGTGTTTTGTGTGTATGTGAAAAAAAAAACCATGATGATATGTAAAAATAAAGCTAAATTGGACAAGTTTGTTTCATAACCCCTTGCAATCTATTTACCACTCCTGTAAGATAAATGGCAAAGAAAACTGCATTCTTAAGTGCAGCATTTACTGAAAATAAAGTCTTCAAAGTGCTACTAAACAGAGAGTCCTTCCTGCCACTGTATTTCAATGGAGAAAAGTCACTTAGATAGCATTTATACCCATCTAATTTTCAGAAGTGAATACAAATGATCCTTCCATTTATTTATACGGGAGCAATTTGTTAACATTAAACATGATTTTAATGCTTCTATCCTTTTACTCAAAATTGCCGTCATTTAAAGGTGGACTAAGGTCATTCTTGCAAAACTAAAAAAAAAAAAAAAAAAGATGAAATACACCTTTCAATAAACTGAAAAACTCCACTGAAATGTAATCTGTAGGATGTTGATGAAATAAAACATAGCCTATCCAAAAAAATAAAATTATTTCCAATTTTAAAAAAGCAGGTATGGTACCATGGTATCTGCCATTAATAACAGATTTTTTAAAGTATGACACAAAAAGACCATAGATTAGCTGTAGGGATTACACTGTACGAGTAGACAAACACAGTGCATGTACCTGCTACATTATTTGTATATTTTAATTTGAAGAGAAAAATTGTTACTCTTTGGTATGTTTCTAAAGCTATAGGATACTAGATAAATGAGCATCTAATACCTTCAAATTATAAACCATTCATTTTGGTTGCTGTTATTTTTGAGACAGCATTACTTTGTAGCTCAGGCTGGTCTAGAGTTCACAATCTTACTGACTCAGCTTCCCCAGTGCTGAGCTAGAAACCACTGTGCCATTGGTCTTTATTTTTCTTTCTCATTTATTTATTAGCTTTTTGAGAATTTTGAACAAACTTGATATATTTGTATTTACCTCCTCTCCCAATTCTTCTTAGATACATGAAGTAACTACTGGAGTAACTTTGTATTTTCCTTAAAACACCACACACACACACACACACACACACACACACACACACACCCCAAACAGGTAAAATGCAACTATGGAACCCAATTTGAGCTGCCCATACACACTTACCCATATTCTGCTAGTGTATGCTTAACCTAGTAGGGGCCACACCTGTGAAGAAAACTGCCTCTTTGTCCCCATGCAGCTATCAATTGCCACCATCTGCTCCTCTTGGGGGTGGGGCTTTGTGCCACCTCTGCTCTCCTCGCTTGGGTTGATGCTATCTTGAGCTTACACATGCTTATGCATGCTGTCTGTCTGCTTTGTTTTTGAGGCATTTCTAGGCTACCAGTAACATTGAGTAGACAGTAAAAGTAGAAAGCACAGAGCTAATTTCTGAGTATCCTGTCCCCAGGCATGCAGAGTGACCCGCCTCCATTGTGCTTTTTCAGAGTGATGCATTTATTACAGTCAGTGAGCCAAAACGCCACAATCCTTATGCAGTTCGTAGCTTATATTCAGGTTTTCTTCTGGTGCTTTATGTCCTTTACTGGAAATAGTGTGTTCTAATCCATTTCTTTCAGTTTATGGCTTTTCCTATTATTTGGATAGACTTTTCACAGAGTAGATGTCCTTCATTCTATTTTTTCACCTTCTCAATAATTTATTTTAATCAATACATAAGAAAATTATTTACTAACGGAGTAATATTAAAGAGAGGGACACAAAGGCACAGACGGTGGATGCTTATGTATGTTTCAATGAGGTTAAACATACCTCTCCCTCCAATCATTATTTCTTCATAGTAAAATGTTTTAAACCTTTCCTTCTAGCCTTTTGAGTTATACAGTATATTATAGTATCTGTAGACACGGCAGAAACAGGAACTTCTTACTTATTCCAAGACTGTTGCTTAGTTCCAGAAAACAAAAAAGAGCTGGGAGATGGCTCACTGGTTAACAACACTGGCTGCTCTTGCAAAGGACCTGGGTTCAGTTCCTAGCACCCACATGGCAGCTCATGACCTCCTGTAAGTCTCTAGTCTCAGAGGATCCGGTAGCTTCTATGTCCTCTTTGAGAATTTTCATTCGTATGGTGCACATGAACTCAGGCAGGCACATGTACAGACAGTCATAAAAATAATAACTAGGATGCAAAAGAAACCCTAGCCCAGTAGAATCCTCTGCATAGCAAAGGTTACAACCAACAGACTGAGAAGAGGAGAGGAGAGGAGAGGAGAGGAGAGGAGAGGAGAGGAGAGGAGAAGAGAAGAGAAGAGAATCACCCTTGGAAAGGAAGAGAGTACCCAGAATTTATAACCTGTTCTAAAATTCTCGATAGCAATAAATCCATGGTTCCCAGGAGGAGCCATGCAAATGGCCCGCAGGTATATAAATAAGTGCTGTTCCACTAATTACCAGGAAATTCAAAATAAAATGCACTGAGATGTCACCTTACCCCAGCAAGAATGGCTGTTATCAAAACAACAAAGCAAAACAAATCCCAAGGATAACGAGAGGTAAGAGATCATGTGGATGGAAGAGAGTTCTCGTACTCTGTTGGTGGCAAAGTAAATTAGTACAGTCATTGTGGAAAGCAGCATGGAAGCACTGTAAAGAGTGAAAAATAGAGCTTGCCTTAGACCCAGACACCTCATTAGTTTTTGAATGTTCAGATGACGTGATATCAGGATCTTAAAGAGACAAGCATCATTTTTAACAATGGCCCAGAGATGGAACCAACTGGTGTCAATCAGCTAATGAGTGCATAGAGGAAGTGTGACATATACACCAGTGCATGCTATTCTGCCACAGACAAAATCTTGTCACCTATTACAATATGGATGGAACTGGAAATTGTTATGCTAAGAAGAAGAAGCCAGGTGCAGAAAGACAAATGTCACATGATCTCTCTCATATGTGAAATCTAATAAAAACTATGTGTGTAGACCTTGAGGCTAGGAGGGGGGGTATAGGAGGCCAGGACAAGAGATAGAAAAAGGGAAGAGGCTGGCCAGTGGGCCCTAAGTATCATGATCATGCTTTTGTTGCTGCATCTAAAAAAACAAAAAATCACTGCTGGGGAATAAGGACATGGCTTGACAGTCAAGAGAGCTTGCTGCTCTTTCAAAGGATCCTGGTTCAATTCCAAGCACCTACCTCAGGCATGTCAAAGCTGTCTGTAACTCCAATTTCAAGAGATTTGATGCCCTCTGGTCTGGACAAGCCTCTGCACACATGTGCTGCATGCAGGAGTATATACATATACATATATATGTATGTATATACATATATATGTGTATATATATATATACATATATATATATATACACACACACACACACATATATGAAGTCGTGCTAAAGAATAATAACAGCTAGAATTTCCAATATGTTGCTCTGTTCTGGCAGCTTCATGTTTTCGTGCTTCTATTTGGAGTTATTTCAGTGGTGGATGTAATATAGATTATTGTGATCGGGTTTTTTTTTTTGTCGTATATGTTTTCAGTTGTTTCATAAACAGCTCTTCAAAATATTACATTTTCTTCAAAATATTACATTTTCTCTGAGGAATTTTCTTTCCTCTTTCTTCAAAGACTAGTACGGTATCCTAGCTATGTCCCTTTGGGGGCTCGTTTTCTTTTTGACCTGATCAGTCTATTCTTTCTCTAATATCATATTATCTTGATTGTTAATATGCCTTGAAATCAGGGAGTATTCTCACTTTGTTTTATTTTTCCTTTTAGTATCATGTTTACTATTGTATTTCCTAGAGGTATCTCAACAGAAGACCACAGACTAGGTGGCTTAAGAAACAAGGAAGAGTTAGTTTTTCAGAGCACTGGAGGTTGGAAGTCAAAGACAAAGGTGCTGACCCAGTTGATGCCCCTGGATTGCCTCCTAGGCCTGTAGATAATCACATTTCTTCCTCGTGTGATTTATCTGTTCACACACACCCATTCCTGGCATCTCTCTGTATATTGGGAAGTTCTCTTACCAGCACATGTCTGAAGCTATGATATTTCCATGAGAGGTCTCGCCATTGTAAAAGCAAACAATTTACTGGGATCCTTTAAAGTGATATTGAGTAGAATGCTTAGTTCAAATTGTGAACTGATATCCTGAGAATGTTGAGTCTCTTACCACAATCATGGGCTCCTTCCTTGATGTCTTATTTTTGTTTTGATGGATGTGTTTGAACTGTACATATTAAGAGGATTCGGGTAGCATTTTTCCACATGCATTCAGCACTCACGGATGGAATCTAATTTAACTTTACCACCCCCTCCCCAGTTCTTAACCTTTATTTTGCACTTGGCTCAGCTATTTAGCTTTTCTGTAGACAGGGAGCACGCCCTGTTTGTCTTTCAGTTCCTGACTTATTTTGCTCTAATATGATGATAATCAGTTCCATCAATTTTGTATCAGTTGATAGATTTATTTTCCTCTGTGCACGTGTAGCACGCCATCGCATGGCTCGATCATCTTATGTGCTCGTCCACACACTGATGGCCACACAGCCTGATTATATACCTTAGTCACGGTGAATTGTGCATCAGAGAATCTGGGCTCCAACTTTAAGCCCTTTGGCTATGTACTCAGGTGTATAGTATCTGGATATCATATAAACCTGTCTTCAGCTTTTCTTCTTCTTCTTTTTTAGAAATCTCCATTTTTTTTCTCCATGATGGTTGTAATTCTACACTCCCATTAACAGTATATAAAAATTCCCTACCTCACATTCTTACCAGAATTTGTTATTTTTTCTAGTGATTCTATCTAAAGTAAGAGGTTATTTCACTTTAGCTTTGATTAGTAGTTTCCTGATGTTTAAAGATTTCAAATATTTTCTTCCATGCATGTGTTGCCGTTGGTGTTGATTTGAGTTTTCGAGTTCTTAAGTGGAATTGACACCTGCTTTCTTACATTTAACTTAAACATTCCATTTTAATATGAGTATAAATGAAACTGTTTTAATTTGGAATGGCATTTGTTGATCATTAGCATACAGAAAAATAATGAACATTCGTAGATTGATTTTGCTAGATGAATTATGTTTTGCATCCTCTCTACCCACCATTGTTCACTCATGGAAACACTGATTCTCAGATGTGATTGTATTTGGATCTAGAAACTTTTAAAGCGGTGTTTAGGTGAGAATGAGACTGTCGGGGTTGGGCCTTAGTACACTAAGAATACAAGGACATACTTGAGCAGAGGAAGGGTTTCACAAGGGACAGCTACAGAGACATTGGTAGCTATAGAGACACTGATAGCTAAGAAAAGAGAATGACCTCAGAAAAAAACAGAATAAACCTGCCAATACCTGGATCTCCCATTTCTAGTCTCCAGAAGCAGGCAAATAGGAATCTCTGTAGTGCCAAGCCACAGAATCTGTGGCCTTTCATGGTACAAGCATTAGGAAAGCGACAGAGCCTCCACCTCACAGACCTGATGACATCACACTAAAGATTTAGTCTCCTGTGGATTACAGAGTGGTTTGGATTTTCTACTTTCTCTTAGAATGAGTTCTGATTTATAAAATAAGGAAAAGAAAACGATTAATTAAAAATCAATGAACAACAGGCATATCCTTTTCTTCTCTGAATTACAGTAATACACATCTCCAGGAAGGATGTTTTGTTTAGGGATCCAGCAAATGGCTAAATCCTGGTGTGATTCACAGAGTAGCACTCACTGCACACTCAGTATGTGTTTAATGGCTGAAGAAGGGGGTGAGAGCTCCTGAAATCTTCCAAGAAAACTTAAAGAAAAAAAAAAACTTGTGAAGATAAAAAAGGTACATGTTTCCCATTTTATTTATTTATTTATTTATTTATTTATTTATTTATGGCTAGGAAGAAAATAAATTGTGGGAGAATGAAAGATGCCCAGGAAAGCCTTCTGTCAATCCTACAGAGCAAGCCCTCTCAGGTCCTTACTCTTTCAGAAGGATGAAGTAGATGGATAGACTGCACAAATGGAAGGTGCACAGGTCCGAGGACATAGCTTAGTTAGTAGAGAGCTTGCTGTATTAGTAAGAAGACCTGAATTCTAGTCTCAGCATCCACATAAAAGGCTGGGTATGCCTGTGATCTCAGAGGTCAAGAGGCAGAGACAGGCTTGCTAAGCCACCAATCTAGTCACTTGGTGAGGTCCAGGGTCCATGAGAGGCACTGTTTCAAAAACTAAGGTGGAGAGAGATTGACAATGGTCCTAACACTGACTGGTTCTTCACATGTATGCACACTAAAACGTGTATATACTCACAGACAAACAAATATAAGTGCACATGCACACACACATGCACATATGCATACTCACTCATGTACACAGTCACAAACACAGAATGCATGCGCATACTGATACCCAATCATGTATACCCTCACAAACACATACATTCAGTGCATGTACATGGACATATGCAAACTCACAAATATGTACACATTCACACATGTATGTATGCTTATACACTAATGTACACACACATGCATGCACAGCCACACAGGAACACACTCACACAGTCATACAAAATACCCTCACACCTATACACACTCAAATATCCAAATACACATGCATACTTACACATACAACCATGCACATGCGTGTGTACTGCCACACAGGCACATACAGACAGCCATGCATACACATACAGTGTGGGCTTCAGTTTTTGACCTCAGATAGACTGTAGCCTTCTGCTTCTTTAGTTCTTCTGGATGTTAATGGCTAGAAGGATATCTGCTGCAGAGAATGAAGACCTGGGAGATTTCCCCTGTGGCAAGTGACACAATAGAAAAGGAGAAGGTGGCATCGGAGGCCTGACTCACCACAGGCATTTTTCTTCTTCCCATGTGAGTATGTCCCTTCTGTTACAGCAAAACTTTAGAGATATTTGTGTTTAAAGGCTTCTAAGGAACTGAAGAGTAGCCTAGGCTTGATACAGAGGAGATCATTAAAGTATTCATGGGCAAATGGTTACCTAATGTACAACTGTGACAAGCTGGGTGCAGGCTTAAAAAATAAATTCAAACACTAACTTTGTTACTTATAAGACTGGACAAAGAAGTATATTTTTATTGGCTGGTGGAGCCTATTTCTCACAGTTTGTCACAGGTGACTAAAATAAATGCCTGCCTGAATAAAAAGAGAAATTATTTATATGGCTAAAAATAATCCATAAGTTACAGAAGTATTTCCTGGTGAAGAGAAACCTTATGAATTATGGTTAATTTGGAGTGTCTTGACTATATAACCCCTTCCTTACTCATTGAAAGAACAAGAAATAAAAAGAACATGGCAGATTTAACAACCGTCTTGAGCTACTAGACTGACAAATGAAGCTTTCTGAAATGCAGTTTCCTACATTTTGAAGGTAACGCAAATCTAAAGGGACCCACAGTGGAAACTTTTCCTGGTAAAATGAGTTGTGACCATGGAAAGGCAGCCTGTCTCCACCGTGTTCAGAAGATAACATTGTTCCTTCAATCATGGGGCCTAAAGCATCAAAGTGCACAAAGGGTGATCTAGGATGCTCAGCTGAGACCATCCACACTTCCCTTACTGGGATGGGACTTCCCACCAAAGTCTCCCATGGAAACTGACCCTGCATAAGTCACAGACCTCCATGTAGGGTGTGTCAAAGATGCTGAGAAGAAAACAAGATTAAATGAAGCCTCCTCACTCCAAGAAACTTACAGTCTAGCTGCCGAGCTGTATGCTAACGTGTTCCACAAATTAGATTGTAGAGGGAAGACTTTGTTCTCCCGCCTTCCATGCCTCAATCTCTGAGGTCCTATAGGAGGCTATGCTGTGAAAAAACCTGGGGACCGGGTGAGAAATTGCCCTGTGGGTAGAGCATTTACTATGCATATGTTGGATGTGGGGCCCTGAATAATTTGGGACTTGGATTTTGATGGCCAGAAAAAAAAATTTTTAAATGGAAATGATAGGACTTATCTGCAGACCCAGACCCAGCATTTCAACACTGCAAGTTGGAGAGCAGACAGGAGAATTGTTGGATTTTCCAAGCTAGCTGACCTGCAATACTCATTGGTCAACCAGAGAGCTGGTCACAATCCATTTTGAAGGTGAGGACTGAGCTCTAAAGTTGTCTTCTGACCTCCACATGTGCTCCACAGCATGTGAGCCCCTGTACTCACACATGAACACACACGTGCGCACACACACACACACACACGTGTGTATTCATGTACATATACATACAAGCATATGAGATGAAAACTAAGAAAATTCTATGATATTTTTGTCTGATTTTAAATGTGCTATGTTTGTGGTTTTAGTCATGTGTTATACTCACATATGATCAAATATGTACCAAATATGAACTGTAGAATTGACTTATTTTGTGAAAGGATTGCTTTATCACACAGGACCATGTTCAAATCATCTTGGAAATTACTATGTAAATCTTGGATCTGTCTTATAAATTCCAGGGTCTCGGGGGCTTGACACAGTATAGAATCCTTGATGAAACTAGGTAGAAATGTTGGGGAGAAAGGGCTGCTGAGAATTCTTTCCAGAGATATCAGATAGCATCATCTCAAATATGATGCTAACAAAATTCTGCTAGCAGCAGAATCATGAAAAGCAATAGTTTCAATATGTCAGCCCTATGTGCCTTCACTCACATGACTTTGTCTTCAAAATAGCAAGTAGCACCAGCCAGTGGATTGCGATTTGCCTGAGGTTTGGGTAACCTTTACACCAACAATCTTAATTTTGAAAATTAATTATTAAAATTAATAAAAAAGCTTTTGCTGCAGGTGAGATTGCAGGCTGCAGAGAACTTTACAAAACTCCACTGTTTTCCCCTAAGCTCTCTTTACAGGAGACATATTGCCAACACCCTCTTTTGCTAGAGACTGTCAATGTTTGGAAGATTGTTAGTGATACCTCACAAGTGAAGTGAAAAACCAACCAACCAACCAAAGCAAACTCCAAACCACCCGGACCCTAATTTTGTATACTACCTGAAAGACCTTTCCCATCTGCATACATAATCTCTGGGCTCCTCGTTTATTCTGTTTAGGAATGCATGTCCTCATTTCAGAGTCTAACATTTGTGGGAGTGTGTGGGCTGGAGGAAGATGGGCAAGAGAGCTGTTTGCCATTGGAGGCCAGAGGTCAGTTGGGATATTCCTCCATTTGTTTTTAAATAGAACATAGCAAAATTTTTTTTCTGTTTTAAGGATATCAGTAAATATCATTTCCAGTAGGGCCATTTAGTTGCAGGTAACACCAAATCCTGTTCTGACTGACTTACAGAAAGATCTAAAGTACCAGAGTCCGAGGACTAAGGAGATCACTCCATCAGTGAGAATCTTGTTATGCAAGCAAGAGGGCCTGAGTCAGTTTCCAGAATCTATGTAAAAAAGTCAAGTTTGAAGATACATGCTTTTAATGCCTGCTCTAGGCTAAGGAGGGGGTAGAAAGAGTTACATTCTGGGGCTCATCCATCAGCTAGTATGTTGGCCTACACACACACACACACACACACACACACACACACACACACAAACTAAATCCTTGGCCACATGAGAGCAGGAATACACATACTCCAGAACATGCACAAAGAAAATGATAATTATTTATCTCAAAATGAATAAAATAGGTTGTCTTTGTAGCTAAATTGATGAGACTGTCTCAAAAAAATGGGGTGTTGGGCCTGGAGAGGTGACTGAGTGCTTAAGGATGTTTTCTATTCTTCTACAAGACTGGAGTTTAACTTCCACTTCTAACTCAAGATCCAGCGGCTTCTACACACTCCCTGGCCTCTGTGGGCACTTGCACACATCGGCACACACTTCTAGAAACACACATCCACAAAAATACAAATAAAACTTAATCCCAACTGAACTTTGACCTCCTCTGCTCTGTTCTTTGTTTGCCAGCTGGTCCCGAGAAAGACTGCCATAGCTAAACTGCTTATAAGTCACACAATAGGTGACTAAATACTCTGTAACAGAGTAATTTGATGTTCTTCCCATGATGGGATCAGTATTGAATCATACACAAACCCTTATGTTAGGGCAGGTAGGAATTGTGTCTGATACTTCAGATAATACATATCTGGTAGGCTTTCTGTACATTTTCTAAACATGTTTTATGTGTATACAGATGCAGACATTGGGCTTGTGAATGAATGCTACCTGTAAGTTTGTGTGGGAGGCATCACTTATCATTTTCCACCCTTCTCTCCACCTTAAATGCTTTGTATATTACAATCAAATGATTTTCTCCAAGTCTAAATCTATAGACTAATCTGTGGCTAAGGGGGTAACATGTAACTATGCAAGTCTAAGGACCTGAGTCCTGGTATCCAGCACCCACATAAGAAGCTAGTCTTGGTGACATAAGTCTGTAACTCCAGCTAATGGAGGAGGGGTTGGAGACAAGGTAGATAGATAGGTCAGGTAGATAAATAGGCAGACCAATAGATAGATGGTAGGTATAGATGATAGATATTTTGATATTTAGATAGGTAGATAGACACAGACATACACAGACAGATAGACATACGGAAAGATAAATAAACATAGAACCCAAAATCTTTTGGAGGCCACGCATATGTTTCTAACTTGGATTCTGGATTCTGGCAATGGATGCCCAAACATAATTAGATCTTTGGTATACAATTATATCTCATGAAGACAATCAATAATTACCTACAAATGACAATTATGCAGATGGCATAGGAAAAGCACAGTTATTCTTTAGGGCACTTATATAAAAAATGATGACTTGTGTGGATGCTCAGATTTGTATGTACTTGTTCATTCCACTTTAGCAATGGCATCACTAACCTGAAACAGTACAAGAAACTAACCAGTAGGAGAGGCTCACACCTCTGTGATCCATCTGCAGCATGGGACGTGTCTCTCCAATGAACAGCTGTAAGCTCTTGGTGCCCATGCCTTTGATAAATCTCAAAATGTCACAGGGTGCAATTTCCTTATGTAACAGTCTCAGATTGACAAAATCCCAGAGACAAAAGGAATGACGGGTTATTAGTGTTAGAGACAAGGGGAAGAGGGGTGTGTGTAATAAAGGGGACCACATGGGGACCACTGCGGTGAAGGCACAGCTATGGTTCTTGACTGTGATTTCACAATGATCCACGTATCACAGAATGACACAGACTTGTCCACGCATCAGTGCTCATGCAAAATTCCTATTTTGATACTGAACCACAACAGTTCTAGAGTCAGCTATTTACAAAGTAGAAAACACCCAGGGAACCTCTGTTACTTTGTAACTTTCTATGAATCTATTATTACTTCAAAAGAGTTCAAGTGTTTCAATTTGTTATGTAACATGTTTTATGAGAGAATCTTTTGTGTAGTTGATACCAGTGTAAGGAAGTTGGTTCCATGAGTAGTTAAATATGAGTAGTTAAAAGTAAATATCATTTTTGATCTTATAAAGTAACATTTTATTTTCATATGCCAGTGTTTATGTATTTTGGTACATCAATATGCCTGCAATAATGAATGCATAAAATCCCTACAACGTTCTTTCTAAGTAGAAAGTTTTATCAGGACATGCATTGTTATTTTTACATCACAATTTGTATATCTACACTTTCATTTATGAGTATTATTGAGTGTATACCCATTACCATACATAATTAAATAAGCAGATAATATTTAAATTTTATTTTATTTTTGAAGATGGAGATAGTTTTAGGTATGTGCAATTTTAATATTCTCTTTTAAAAAGTAAATCTTTATTAATAGTCTATATTAAAGTTAGAATTTAATTTATATTTTATTTTTAAAATTATATTTAACATAGAATTTATCATCCCAACCATTTTAGATGTATAATTTACAATTGGTACACTAAATTACTTCTGTTTTGTAGGTATGGCATTGAGTGAAGTAGTGTCATTAAGCATACCAGACTTGGTGCTCCAAAATGGATTTGATATATTTTTTTTAGAATAAAAGAATTTTCAAAGGGAAGTTTTAGGTAAAAAGATGAAATTAACAAGAGGAGATATTTTTCCACAGACAGAGAAAAGTTTTCATTATTATAAGAGGGATTTGCACAAACTCAAAAAAAAATGGTTGGTTTAGTTAAAAAGCAAGAGGTCCCAGGAAAAAAAATGTAAAGAAAATAAACAAACAAAAACAACAAAGGTTATGCCTAAGCATGGCCCTGTTGTTCTCCAGCAAAATTTACATCGTTAATCACTGTGTGCTTTGTTTGAAAAACCAAAGAACCATCTTGTGCGTAAATATATTCAAGCTACATGAAGTGTTCATAGAGTGCTATCTCACAGGTGTCAACTGAGGAGTCATTTGTAAAATACAATTTATTTCCCTTCTTGTTCTTCACATTTTTCTTTCTAAAAGATTATTTAGAAAATAGATTCATCATGACAGCTGGGAAAATCATTGAGAGATAAGACAATTTCAGTCTATCCGTTTCCCATGAAATGTGGTTCTCTGTTAGCTGTCTATCCAGAGAGGTAAAGCATTAACTCTGGGTGTGGCATTCACTTTCATCTAGATTGGGGTAAGATTGAGGTAATATACATAGTCTGACAAGGTTGGCTGCCAGACCAACTTCAAAGTATTTTCCTCTCTTGACTTTCTGTGTCTTGCTTGTTCTACTGGATTGGTGCAGCCAGCTAAGTATGATCTGGCAAGTTAGCCTGAAGGTTAAAGCTAAGACAAGGAAAAAAAAAAACATCAAAAACCCAACCAACTACCACTACCACCACCACTACCACCACCACCGCCACCAACAAACAGCATCTCCTTGGCTCTGGTGGTTCCCTTTAGCAATTATATAAACAATTTTCTTGTTGGGTTTTATGCTTAATATGAATTCTGAAATTTAAGAGGGATGGGTATACTTTGGACATCTTTCCTGCCAGTCAGCAGCTGCGTAATTATTTATTGCCAGAAAACAAAAGATTTCAGACTGGCTTAAGGTAAAATGATTGAAACCACAGCTACTTGCGAGGTTCCTGATGTCTACACTCAATATATAAGATCTCTATGTCATTATCTTATGGTGAGATGGTGGGATGATTTGGGGCTGTCTCCATAGGCCTCCATCCTTCCATTTCTTTAGGAATCATCATGTGGTACTCACAGCGATGATCCAAAGGGCATGGATATGGGGCACAGGTCCAGCAAATGAGGACAGATGTAAAAACTGATCAGCAATGGAAGTTGTGATGCATCATGTGGGAAAATGATGGGGAAAGGGTTGGAGATAGCTCAGTTGATTAAATCTTTCTGGGCAAGTAGAAGAATCCAACTTCTGTTCTCTGAAAATATATAAAAGAGCCAGGTACAGTGGTGTAATTCCAGGGTTGGTGGATGAGAATAAGAACCCTGATGCTTAGTGATCAGCCAGTCAGATTGTTGAGCTACAGGTTCTGTAAAAGACTGTGCCTCAAAGAAACATGGCAGAGAGTGATTGAGGAGACATCCAGTGATGAAAATTCATCAACGAAATGCTTGGCTTGCAAGCATGGTGACCTGAGTTTGAGCCCCAGAGAGCCTGCCATTTCAAAGGAACCATACTTAAAGTTAACCTCTGGCCTTTGTGACTGCATCTATAGACACACACATAATTTAAACACACACACACACACATACACACACACACACACAAACATGCACACACTTATGCAGTATATATGTGTGTACATAAAATAAATGTGTAAATAAAGAAAATTCTGAATCTGAATTTTGGAAACAAGAGAAGTCACCAATATCACATATTCAGTGTTTTAAAATAAAATATAACATTATAACTTCTATTTTAATTTTTATTATGATTTATCATGCAGTTTCAACTAGTTTTATTAAATTTCATTTTAACAAAAGATCTGGGGGATAGCAGTTATTAATATTATATGTGTGCTTACAAGAGGAAATTGGGATTCAGAAAAATTAAGCAGTTTGTCTCCAAGTCACATATCTGAAGCACTCAGCCCTGTTGCTGGGGGTGGTCATTCAGTGTTCATTTTGCCATAGTGCTTGTCTAGAGTTGAGTTAATTCATTCAAATCCATCAGTTTGACCTCTACATACATATAAGCTGTCAACCAATGTTGAGGTTGTTCCTGCTGCAGCAAACAAGCAAAGCAGTCTTCTCTTCCTTCTTTGGGCTTCTCTGATTTCTTTTTTTAAACTCAGCTGATAGTGAAAATAGTGGGATATTTGTTTTATTGCTTAATTTCTGCATGCTTCTCTCCTTAAGAAGGGACAGGGCCCCTATATAATTTTTCTCTGTGGAATGCTTAGCATAGTGGTTAAACCATACCAGGTATCAAGTAAATGTCCAATGTGAACACCTTCACAATAAAAAAGCTAAGGTAGGCAAATAAGATAAATTTAGGATTACTTTGAGCATTCCACCTTAAGGTATGTTCTTCAATCTTCACTATATATTTGACACTTGCAAGGGACTAATGTTGTGACTTGAGAGAGGCTTGGTGGGTAAGAAAACGTCCTAGTGTTCCAGAGACTGGTACCTCAGCACCTGCTTTAGGCAGTTAGCAACTTTCTCCAACTCTGGTGTGTCTAATGCCCTCTTCTGGCCTCTATGAGCAGTGCATTCACATCACACACACACACACACACACACACACACACACCACACACAAGGTGGCAGGTGGTGGTAGTGGTGGTGGTGATGGTGGTGGTGGTGAAGAGACTAAAATAATTAATATAAAGCAGGTCAACATTTTCACTTCCAAATAATCTATCTCTGATCGTTGAAGTTCAATGTTTTATTGTTTGAAAAGTTGTCACATAAAAATATATCATTTGACTAAGTACAAGGGTTGGGGCTAAGGTCTTATGTAGCCCAGGGTGGCCCCAATCTGTATGTTGTCATAAATACCCTTAAGCATCTGTTTTTCCTGCCTCCATCTTCTGTGAGTTGGGATTTCAGGCATACACCACCAAGCCTAAATCATGTGGTTCAGGGAAAATCCAAACCCTTGTAAGTACTCTACATAATGAGTCACACTTTCAGCCTTTAAAATAAATTTAAGCTTTCCTTTCATAAAAAATGCAGATTACTTTAAATCATGGAAAAAACTAAATATAACAAAATCTTCAATATTACTTTCGCCAATGAGAAGAGCTGGAGCTTCAGGACAGCATTAGAGACAATGTGGTATCCTACAGGGAGCATACCTGCTGATAGACTTTTCCTATTAACCTAATTTGAATATCTAAAATGTTCTGCTTCTTAAACATGCAAATATATTGCCATCTTGTAATTTGCACATCTCAAAATTTTTAAATTAATCATGGCATGCATAAATAAACAATCATAAGATGAGCCTAAGGTAGATTAAAAGGACTGGTTTTAAATTTTAAAAGGCACTTGAGGACAAGCCCAAGTATAGGAAGAGGAAGACAAGAAATGAAATGGACAATTATAAAGAGTTTAATGAGAGCCTGTG
Organism: Grammomys surdaster; assembly: GCF_004785775.1. Lineage (NCBI taxonomy): Eukaryota > Metazoa > Chordata > Mammalia > Rodentia > Muridae > Grammomys > Grammomys surdaster. The sequence goes on from NW_021604620.1 coordinate 9,890,616, forward strand.
TAATGTTGAAAAGAGTATATACAGAAGAAAATGTATATATGTATATATGTAATATATACATATGCAGACACACGTCTGTACATATAGACTCTAGCCAGAGAGAATGTTAATCCCAGATAGACTTTGTGCTATAGTATGCAAGAATCACTTGACTCGTCTGTGCCTCAGTTTGCTCCTTGTAAAATGGAAGCATTTGAATTCTGCAACTAACTCAAGGCTGTGGAATACGGATAAGACGCATGAATGCAACGGAGTATTTAATGTGCCACTTAATTTAACACAGGACTTTATTAAACACTAGTTCTTAAAGTTTTAAAAACGTGTGTGTATGATGAATGTGTTGTCTAGAAATGGCTTGTTAGATCCTCGGGAGATGGAGTTCCAGGGATGTGTAAGCCACCCGGTGTGGATGCTGAGAACCAAACTCCAGTACTTTGTAAGGGCAGACAGGCATTCTTGACCACTCAGCCATCTCTATAGCCCCCATGTTTTAATGTTATTAGAAACATGTCAGGTGACTGTTCTATCATTTTCTTCACCAATAGTGTGTAGGATATAAACTTTGACTTGATAACCACAGAGAGGAGAATTTATCTACTTCTTATTTGAATTAACTTTTAGTATGGGTGTGCATTTTAAAGATATTTGTGGATTTAATTTCACACAGATGATTTTTGTGTTTGACATTTTACTTTATTTTCATTTGTTCTACTTAAAGCAACAAAACTCTGATGCTGCAAATGTTATTCAGATTTTATTCATTTTGTTTTTTATACTACTCTGTTCATTAATTTATGTGTGTTGATTAATTCTGAAATCTTATATACAGTTTAGGATAAACATTTATCTGTTATTTTTGATAGTTGGTGTTTACAGTTTTGGTCAATGCGAGCTTTTACTTATGTATACTAAACATTGGAAAGGAATATGGAAATAAATTTGATATAAAATATATCAGAATATTTACATAAATATGGCCCTGCCATTGCATATTTAGGAGCATTACCTAGATAAGGAGCTCTTGCACATTTACAGAAAACTTAGAGAAATTTCTTAGAAGCATATTTTGTGTGTGATACCCGAAGATGGAATCCAAATTCTGGCATATGCTAAGCAAGCTAACCACCACCGTAGCTACATCTCTATGCCCCAAATGTTAATTTACAAAGGGCAGGAACTGAAGAAAGCTACATGTCTGCCTGTAATGGAACAGTTAAAATGTGGCATCGCTAGTGAGGATGGGCACTGGAAACCCATGCAAAGGAACAAATCAGGTCGACAGGAAGAGACGCCATCTTGAATGTAAATTAGATGTGATGCCACAGTTCATTTTAAATCCTGAAAAATAAATGTAAAACGTGTGCTATAAAATTATACAGGAAATCGCAAATGTGCTAAGCTCTGGAGGCAAGATCAGGCTTGTTTCTCAGACGCTGTAATCCGAGAAGCACACAGGAAGCTTTCTTAAGCACCATGGTGGGGCAAGAGGGTTTGTCCCATTTTTCTGTGGAAGCCTTCCCCTGAGTTCCTACCATTCTTTTCTGTGATGGCCAGTCAGTTGTACTCTTGTATCTCAGATTTGATGGAGGAATCGGTCCTTTGTATTTAAGGTTTATTTTTAATATTGTTAGTGTACACTCCTTTAGTTCAATAATGAAATCTTTATTTTATCTCACAACTAGGGGGCATTACAAAATGTCTTATGTATCTATTTTGAGAGAAGTTGTCACTTTAAGTCTTCAGGTTTTCTTTTGATAGACATAGTAAAAACAGAAATGATAAACAGAATAATTTTGTAGCAAAGATTGGGGAGTCTTGTTCAAAGACTTTAGGTAACTTGGAAAGGAAAGAAGAAATTCTAGAAAAAAAAAGGAGGAGAAGTGAATAACAGGATTAAGAAAATCCCTCACAGTTGGCTGGCTTCATTCTCTGTGTAGGTAGGGAAAAGGTCTTTCACAGAGCAACAGAAGATTGAGTATGATGAAAAATGAACTGTCTAAAGCGTTTCTATAATGGGAAGAATTCTGAACAAGGGCTGTGAATAAATAATCGCCTGGTAACAGGGATGATGTGTCTAATGGCACCTGTAAAGGTTTACTTTAATTGTCAATTTTAGACTCACTAGGGAAGAGAGTCTCAGTGAGGTACTGTGTATATTCAGTTGGCTTGTGGGCATGTCTGTCTCTTAATTTAGTTGATTGACATGGGAAGACACAAGCCACTCTGGTCAGCACCATCCCTTGGGCAAGGGAGTCCTGAGCTGCAAGAGTGGAGAAATCCAGCTGAGAACAATCAACCATGCATGTGCAAGTGCATGCATTCATTTATCTCTGCTCTTGACTGCAATTATGGTGTGACCTGCTACTGCAATCTTCTGGATCCATGACTTTCACGCAGTGATGTACTATAATCTTTAATTGTAAGCGAAAATAAACCCTTAAGTTGCTTCTTGTCAGAATACTTTTATCACAGTAACAGAAATAAAATTAGAACACCCTCTTTCCATATTCTTGAAAATTATTTTACTTAAATTGATTTGGGTAGGATCCAATCAAATATCTTTAAGAACATAGCTTGACCCAATAGAAGGTAAGAAATGGCAACAAGGAACTGGGATACCAATAAGATCATTCATAAATATGTAAACACAAGTACCAGCATCTCAATTCTCTCTCTGCTAAATACACACACACACACACACACACACACACACACACACACACACACACGTCTATATCTTCAGCTGGAAATGTTTTGGGGCACATATGTTGTCAGCTGGTAAGGCGTGCTAGTTTCTCAGTGACCATGTCAGGTGGACCATATTCCTCAAGAATGTCTTCCTGTGTCAGTCAACACTGTCTTTCCCACTCACAGAATCAACACAATGTTTGTTGTGGAGGATACTACAAGTTGTTATAGGACTTATAGGAGCTATTTTGAAAAGAAATCAACTGATCTTCAAAGAATGGCTGGCAACTATACTGGGGTATGCCAAAGCATACGTTTGGAGTTGCTTTATTTTATTTATTTATTTATTTATTTATTTATTTATTTATTTATTTAATATTTATGCATTTACATTTCAAATGTAATCCCCTTTCCTGGTTTCTCCTCCAGAACCTGCTATCCCATCTTTCCTCCCCCTGCTTCTATGAGGATGCTCCTCCTCCCATCCACCCACTCCCACCTTATCACCCTGGCGTTCCCCTGTACTGGGGAATTGAGCCTTCACAGGAACAAGGGCCTCTCCTCCTATTGATGCCAGACAATGTCATCCTCTGCTGGAGCCATGGATCCCCTTAACTCAGAACCTTAAACTATTAACAGTGGAAGGAGAGTGTTCATGACCTGGTTTAACTTCCTCATTTTAGGGCTCAGGAGCTTGCTCAAGAGCTCTCTCTCTCAGTAGGTCAGTGGGAAACCTGGAGTACAGAGTGGGTGCTTCCATTACACAAATGTTTTACTTTGCTTCTAGAACAGTGGTTCTCAACCTTCCTAATGCTGTGATCCTTAAATACAGTTCCTCATGCTGTGGTGATCCTCAACTGTAAAATTATTTCATTACTAATTCATAACTGTAATTTTGCATATGGTTCAATCATGAACCATAATGTACACATTTTGGAAATAGGAGTTTGCAAGGGGGTGACAACCCAGAGATTGAGAACTGCTGCTCAAGAGGAAGTTTCACCTTGAAGAGAGCACTAGATAGAGAAGATGGTTGACCTTTAATTTGTCGGCCACTTGGTGTCCAGGATACTCCCAGGATGCTCATTTTCACTCCTGTATTTTATCTTTATAAAGCCAATTAAGGAGGATTTTAGACTTCCAATTTTTTTCAAGAATGAAAGATTATGTGGAGTAGCTGAAGAGTCCAGGGCACCACTCCACATCCCACATCCCTCCTCCAGAAAAAGATGAACATATTGAGCCTGCTATATCTTCAGACCTTCCTGCAATCTTATCTTAGTATGCTTAATTACACATGCTGCAACAAGAAATAGCATTCATTCAGTTACCGAATTTCATGTTAATTTACTCTAATATAGAACCCTGAAATATGATTTTTTGCTCCTAAATATTTTTGAATATCTGCATTAAAATGTATATCAATTCTACATCTTTCATTTCTTTTTTTAAATAAACAAAGTTTATTTGAAATGATGAGAAACTGAAGGGTTTTCATAAATGTCTGTGAAAGCATCCTGTTGCGTAAGCATTTCCTCCAAGATTAAAACATTCAACCTTGCATGGAAGCTCCTTAAGTAGGATGATAAACAATTCAAAATGGCTGCAAGAAGTTCCTGAAACTGAACAGATTCACTAGGCTTCCTCCCTTCAGATGTAAACAATAAAAGCTGAAAGAGTATCTCACAGAGCTGAGCTGTAAGGTAGACTTTCAGACCAGACCAGCTGCCTGGAAGAAGCAGAAGTCCTTGGGGCTGCATGGAAGAGGTTTAGAGCAGAGAGTCATTTGAAGAGGACACTCTCCAACCTGCTGTGCTGCCTGCAGGCTGGGCAGTGTGCTCCAGGTTTTCTAGCTTTTGTGAGCTATCACCCATGCTGGAGTGGGACTTAGTGACGCAGTTGTCTTTGAGTCATCTCTGCTCCTCTAAGTGACTCCTCCCCCATATTCCTGTAAGTAATCCCAATAAAACTCATTGGTCCACCAAGTTGGACTTTGGTGGTATCCATACTTTGGTTTGTCATGGGTTCCCTATCCAGGGTGAGTAGAAGTGTGTGTTACATCTTCCCAGGAAAAGTTTTCTCACACAACACACCCAGATCCAGCAAAATCCTACCATGGAAAGGCACCATTTTATAACTGACCTTGTTGTTAGCTAAGGTTCTGATTTTCACATTCATACAGGATTTACTCTGGGCTCTACAAAACTGTAATGCCAGATAAATATCTAATGTCATAACACCAGTGTGGTGTTACAAGGAGGGATTCCTTTATCATACAAATGGTCTTAGCTACACATATACGACCTCCTTGTGCTGGCTACTTGTATTGGCAACTTACCATAGGTTAAGAACCACTAGAAAGGAAGGAGTCTCAGTTGAGAAAAAAAAGACTGGCCTGTAGGGCACTAGTTAGTGATTGATGTGGGAGGGCCTAAGCCGTTGTGGATTGGACTACCCCTGTGTTCTTGGTCCTGGTTCTATAAGAAAGCAGGCTGAAAGAACCAGTAAGCAATACCTGCCTAAGGCTTTTGGATTAGCTGGCTCCTGACTCTAGGTTCCTCCCCAGTTTGAGTTCCTGTCTTGGGTTCCCTTGGTGCACTGTGATTAGGGACATGTAAGCCAAGCAAATCCTTTCACGATGTTTTTGGCCATGATGTTTTATCACAGCAGTATCAGCCCTAACTGGGCACCTTTCTTTTTTCCCCTGGGTCCCTATCAATCAATGATCATTTTATTACCACTTCCTCCCTGACTTTCCTGATTGCCATGTTTGGGGAATCATAAAAAGATTTTTCAGATTGGCTTCTTTCACTTAACAACATACATTTAGGGTTTTCCATATCATTTGACAGCTTGATAATTCATTTCTTGGTTTATCCATTTACTTAACTAAAGGAAATAACTATTGCTTCCAAGTTTGGGTCAGTGTGAATGAAAGTTGTCTGAAGCATTCATGTGCCAGAGTTTATAAATACACAGTTCTATACTCAATCCTGAACTGTATAATAAGAATAAAAAAATAATAATTTTTGTAAGCAATTGCCAAACTGTTTTCAAAGTGAACTATACTGCATTTCATTCTTTGTAATTATGGTTTACAATTTTATTATGTAACTATTTCAAAATATGTATTTCTGTTCTCTTTTGACAGGAAGTTAAGGAGTCATTAGTCTGATTTGTAGTTTTGTTTATTTCTTAATATATTAGAAATTTATGAGGTGATTTCTTTTACAAAATACTTGTTTTAAGTTTTAGTTATCTGTATTGTGTGTAGGTTAAGTGTACATGGACATGGCTGCCTGCAGAGGTCAGAGGTGTTGTATTTTCTAGGAGATGGAGTGGTTGTGAGTTGCCTGTCATAGACGCTAGATACAAAACTGGGGTCATCTGCGAAGAGCAGTATATACTCCCAACCTCTGAGTGAGCTCTCCAACACATAGAGTAATTTCTTGTTTTCAATAATGCACATACCCAACTGCAAGGTTGTTTATTCTGTTAACATTAATGCCCATCGATTCTCTTCTGTGATTATTTTCTTCCTTGTTAAATAGTTTCCACAGGATGTCAGGTACAGAAAGATAATGTCTCATGTTGCTTTCTAAAATTGTTTTACTTTACTTTTTTCCTTGTGGAAACAGAACGATGTCAGCACAATCTACCAGAAGTTCAATTCTGCATTCATAAGGTGTGCATATCTAGTCACTAAAAATCTCACTGTGGATTCACTTGCCTCTTCTACTGAGAATTTATTCATGCACCTTTATTATTCTGGGTTTTTATTATAGTTTTGCAATAACATTTTATTGCTCTGATAGTAAGTTTCTGCTCTCCCTTTCCTTCAAAAATATCCCACTTACCTGTGGTCTCTTTCTTCTACACGAACATTTTAACTTGAGTTTGGAGAGTTCCCATGAAAATGCCTGCACAGTTCTGAATGGAATGAATGTCTGAAACCTTTATGTTTTATGATTCCCTTCTACTTGTGTGAACAGGAGAGTTTTCTTTTATTCATGTTTGCTATTATAACAATCACGGAACTTTCTCTACGTGATTTTTATACAGAGAAATGTATTCAGTCTTTGATTTTTTTTATCTTTATGATTTTCAGAGTTCTTTATTTTATGCTCTGCTTTTCAGAAATAGGAGTAGAAATGGTTTATTAAGAAGTGGGAAGCAACCCCTAAAATGGAAGTGGGGGAGAGAGTGGGGGGATGTTTGCTGAAGTGAGGGAGGGAGCACAGTGGGGGGAAGATGGCTGGGATTAGAGGATTCTAGTCTTTCCTAGTGTTTTGTTTGTTTAATCAATCAGTTTTTTCCCTTAGAGAAGCACGTTGAAATTTTACAATATGACTATAGCACAATGAATAGAGTGCCCTAAAGATCCCCCCCCCTTACACTTGATATAATTTGCTGAGTTACTAAGACTTCAGGATGTTTATATGATAGAATGTTTCTGTTCTTTTTTAGCACCCTTCCTCACAGGCAGTAATACTTAAGCACGTGCACTGTTCATTGTCTGATGCTGCCTTATTTCAGAAGTTTAGATTAGTGAGATAGTTAAGATTGTCAACTTGACTGCATCTAGAATCAACTAGGAGATGATTCTGAGCCTGCCTGTGATGGGTTATCTAGATCAGGTTAACTTCGGAAAGACCCATTTTACTGTGGGTGGCACTATTCCATGAGCTGGGGATCTAGGTGGAATGTAAAGAAGATAGTGAATTGAGTGGGAACATCCTGTTACTCTCAGCTTCTTGAGTATGGATACAATGTGACCAGCCACCTTGAGCTTCTGTCATGGTGACTATATCCTCAAATTATAAGTCAATATAAACCATTCCTATGTTAAGTTTGTTGCTCCAGGACACTATTTGATGGCAACAGGAAAGGTAACTAATGCCCTGGCATCCACAGGATGTATCCTTTTTATTATTATGTTTTGAACTTTCTTATAAATATTTCTTTATGATCTCTGAATTATTTAGATTATTTCTTTCCTATCTGCTTATTCAATATTTGTATAATTTATGCCCACTTACACTAGAAAAATGGTGTTCACATATCCACAGATCTACAGCAGTCACTATTGCAATCACCTCTGAAAGGGAAGCCAAAACCAGAACAAAAAGCTTGCCACTTGACAGCCACTCTTCCTTTCTCTCTAAAGCTCCTAGCGTTAGTCCACTAAGTCCCAGGGTGTCTCTAAGACCTTTCCTATCTTTATAGATCCCCTCCACAGCACCACACATTATGAGGTTTCCCGTGAGATATTGTTTTTCTCGCTTAGAATGATATTTTCAAGAGCCTTTTCAGGATTCAGTGTACCAACTGCAGCACTGATGTTTTTGGGCTGATCAGACCCAGTTTTTACGTGGTTCAGCATCTCCTGTGTTCATCAGGACATCCTGTGAACATCCTGTGTGTTCATCCTGTGTTTCCTCTCTGTCATGAGCAGATGAACTCACCTCCTCTCTGTAGGGGGGTATAGCATAAGGTCCAAGGGCCTCCAACTACTGCCTGGTTCTCTTCGGAAGCTGTGGCTGCTTCTGCTCAGCAAGTAAAGCTTATTCCTCCTTCTTGCACATTTTGTTGGTAAAGTCAAACACTTAGTTTGTGTTCATTAAAACTAGCACACTATCAGTTTTTTCCATAGAAGCAAAATTATTTTCTTGAGTAGCTGTAGAATCTATTGAATGAAATTCTGAGTTTACCTTTAATAAAAGAAAAGACATTGATTACATAGTTGTTTTACATTAAAGACATGCAAGATGCAAAGACTAGGTTTTCTGAATTGAATACTATTTTATTTTTGAAGGATAACAGTTTCATGAAAGCGAAAATGTGAAGCTAGCTGGAAGTTACAAGTATCCATTAAGCTATTAAGAGTTTTATATCTAAGTGTTCCAACAGGACATTGTGTTTTTAAACAATGGATATCCTGACTCCAGTATTTCAATATCATTTAAATTTAAGCCCCAGAACGTTGACACTGTGGAGATTTTATTTTAACTGATGTTCTAGTTTGATTTCCATTGCTGTGATGAAATACTCTGACCAAGAGTAACTTAGGAGATAAAGGGTTTATTTTTGGTTAATAGTCCTGAGGGTGGAGGATCTCTGGGAGATACAGCCCGTCATGGTGGGGAAGACATGGCAGAAAGAGTGTGAGGCCACCCTGGCAGTTGGGAAGCAAAGAAGTCACATTTCATCCACACACAGGAAGCAAAGAGACAAGACAGCAAGTAGGGATATGGTATGCAACCTCAAAGCCTATGCCAGTGATGTATTTCCTCCAGTGAAGTTCTACTTCTTAAGGGTAGAGATCTACTACCAATAGGTAGCCAACAACCAGACACCTAAGAATCTATCCTACACCCCTCAACCACTTGCTGCTTTGACTCCTGCATCTCTCAGCCCTACTGAGCCTGCCCAAATTTGACTCAGACCATTAGAACTTCCCAGTAAGCCCACAGAGTCATATGCTTAAAAATGTCAACATTTTAAATCACTGAGTGAATTAATGAGCGGTTAATGACTCTGGGTTTAAAGTATTCCTCTTTGAAGAAGGTTAGTTTTGCCACTTGCTCTGAACTTGGTAGAAGTCAAGATAAATTATATTTTCAATGAACAATACAGACTTGTTATAAAATTCATGCTAAATGAGCTATCTAAATTACCAGTGTCTTCTGTTCCAGGGAAACTAAAATCTAAACTTGAAGGTCAATGTGGTCATGTTCTCAGAGTCAGTGATGTCTCATAACAGTTTGCTAAGGTTTATATGTTTTATTTAATTTATCGGTTCATATGAAGAACTACTAAATACCTACAAAATTTATAATTCATGTGACAGTTACTTTTATTTTAAAATGAAGCTTATTCTGGTTTTAAAATATTATGTATTCATTAACCATAGAAAATGCACAAAAGTCTAATGATTTTTTTATTTTAAAAGAATCTATAATCTCATCAACTCAGAAAGAATAATTTGGTATTTCAGCTGAGTTAGAGTTCTCCTAAGTGGTTTCGCAAATTCAGACATGGTCTAATTGACCTCCTGCATACAGAAATATACTCTATATGCAAATCCAGAAACCTCTGACTGTGGTCTGAAATATAGATATGTGTGCCTCGCACATGCCTTATCATGAGGTTATTTGTGAACTTTGGGGATGTACAGATAAATCCTATTGAAAATTTAGGCAGTAATAGTGAAAACTGTATCACCCATCTGATTGAGATTTTGAGTACTAAAAATAATTTCTTAATTTTTTTCAGTAATCAAAATGTTAGATTTTCTTTCATACAATCTAGAATAAAATAACTTCAATGATAATGTTATTTTTCTGTGCATAGTGTACATGAGGAACGATATGAAGCTCCCTGCATTTGTAATATTCCATTTCCTTCCAAATAGCAACTTGAAATAGAGAATGAATTTGCCTTTTATTTGAAAGGGAAAAAACAGAACCTAGGGACACTGAAGCACCTGTCACGGTGGCATTGTTAGCAAATCCTTGTAGGGACAAGGATTTGGTCTGATGTCACATCTCACCAGCTATATTCTGTAAGCCATTCTGTTGCAGGGCATCCACATCTGAACACAGCTGTGCTATGTGATTTTGAACTGGATTGTGATTCAACACAACTGAGAATATGAGTTCAATGTCAGCTTTAGGAGGGAAGGGGTCCTGTTGGTATGCCAATGTGTGAACCAAGTCATTTGCTTATAACCACAGACATAGAATTTCATATCATATTCCCATGAAACAGAGTGCTTTGATGTTTTACTTTAGGGAGAGTAGGTGACTTTTCTCTAGCCAGAGGCTTAAAATGAAGTCGTAGAAATGATATTGGATATTCAAACATATGAGCTGAGGTATAATTTTTAATTCCCGCAGGTGCAGTGAAATAGGTGCATATGCAGTCCTGGAGATTAAATCAAGCATATAGACAGATGCACTCTCTTTGAGCCCATGTGTCACTTGTCACAGTGTTGTGCTAAGAAGAAGTCATGAGCCAGTTGTAGAAAGCCTAACAAATTGCTTGTTTCTACTGTATAGCATTTAGCATTGACCCACTTGATGGTAAAATAAACAGAAAGAGGAAAAGGATGGAAGGAAGGAAAGAAGAAGGAAGACAAAAGACAGAACATAAAACTGGGGTGGGGAGAGACAGTGAGACAAAGAGATAGAGAAGCTGAGCTTCTCCATCATACCTGACAACTCCAGAGATTTCACTTAACCACCAGGCAGCTTACAACAGTTGAGATCTCCTTGGTGGGGCAACCCCAGGATAGAAGGTCTACCCTTCTTAAAGGGATTCTTCTCTATGACCCAGATAAACCTACACATGGACTACCGATTTTGTTTAATAATCTACAGTTACAGGGAGCACCAGAACTCATCCACACAGGCACTTCTATCTCAACCTTGTTTTCTTTCCTTTTTCCATCTTCTTGTCCTATTGTTTCTTGTATTTTACATCATAAAATCAATGGATGTTTCCCCTTCTGTGTCTTATATTTAGAGGTAGGTTTATATGTAGAGATGGATGCTCTGTAAAATAAGTTACTCTGTCTTGACTAGGTGTTATGACTTTTTTTTTTTTTGGTTTTTCAAGACAGGGTTTCTCTGTATAGCCCTGGCTGTCCTGGAACTCACTCTGTAGACCAGGCTGGCCTTGAACTGGCCTTGAACTCAGAAATCCACCTGCCTCTGCCTCCCAAGTGCTGGGATTAAAGGTGTGTGCCACCACTGCCCAGCAGGTGTTATGACTTTTAATGTTCAGCTAACTTTCTATTTACTTGGAAATTGTGTTGTAAACTACATAATATAGAAAGCTAGGCCTTCTGCCCCTGCCTGGTCCTTTGGGCTGGGGCAGACACAGAGTCGGTCTGCTCCTGTCCTGTGGAGATACTGAATCCTGAGTCATCCTAGAGGAGCCACTGCACTCAGAGCAGCTGGTAAGAACTCCATCTCACTCCCTAAGCCGCAGAGATACATCTGGGAGCAAGGGACATTCAGGACACAGCAGCTACCCAAACCCCGCCCCTCTGGAATTCCACGTCCCTCCCGCCCCTGCCTGGTCCCTTGGGCTGGGGCAGACACAGAGTCGGTCTGCTCCTGCCCTGTGGATATACTGAATCCTGAGTCATCGAGGAGCCACTGCACTCAGAGCAGCCAAGGAGCCACTGCACTCAGAGCAGCCAAGGAGCCACTGCACTCAGAGCAGAAGGATTTCCAGATCCAAGAGGTGGCCTGAGTCCCAGGAGTTCTTCCACCCAGGAGATTAGGAGCATAAAACCACAGAGCCATCCGGATTCTGAGGAGCTCTGCAACAAGCAAGATAACTGGAAATACAGACTCCAGTCTTACACAGTGAGGGCAGGTAACACTAGAGTTAACCAGATGGCGAAAGGCAAGCGCAAGAACATAAGCAACAGAAACCAAAGTTTCTTGGCATCATCAGTACCCAGTTCTCCCAATATAGCAAACCCTGGACACCCCATCACACCTGAAAAGCAGGATTCAGAATTAAAATCACTTCTCATGATGATGATAGAGGACTATAAGAAGGAATTAAGTAACTCACTTAAAGAAATACAAGAGAGTACAAGTAAACAGGTAGAAGCCCTTAAAGAGGAATCACAGAAATCCCTTAAAAAAATTCAAGAAAACACAAAGAAGGAATTAAACAAAAACATTCAGGATCTGAAAATGGAAATAGAAAAAAATAAAGAAAGCTCAAAGGGAGACAACCATGGAGAGAGAAAACCTAAGAAAGAGATCACGAGTCATAGACGCAAGCATCACCAACCGAATACAAGAGATAGAAGAGAGAATCTCAAATGCAGAAGATACGATAGAAAATATTGACACAGTTGTCAAAGAAAATGCAAAATGCAAAAAACTCCTAACTCAAAACATCCAGGAAATCCAGGACACAATGAGAAGACCAAACCTAAGGATAATAGGTATAGATGAGAATGAAGATTCCCAACTTAAAGGGCCAGTAAATATCTTCAACAAAATTATTGAGGAAAACTTCCCTAACCTAAAGAACAAGATGCCCATAAACATACAAGAAGCCTACAGAACACCAAATAGACTAGGCCAGAAAAGAAATACCTCCTGTCACATAATAATCAAAACATCAGATGCACAAAACAAAGAAAAAATACTAAAAGCAGTAAGGGAAAAAGGTCAAGTAACATACAAAGGCAGACCTATAAGAATTACACCAGACTTCTCACCAGAGACTATAAAAGCCAGAAGAGCCTGGACTGACATCATACAGACCCTAAGAGAACACAATTGCCAGCCCAGATTACTATACCCAACAAAACTCTCAATCACTATAGATGGTGAAACCAAGATATTCCATGACAAAACCAAATTTGCACAGTATCTTCTCACAAACCCAGCACTTCAAAGGATAATTGATGGAAAATGCCAACACAAGGAGGGAAACTACAACCTAGAAAAAGCAAGGAAGTAATTTTCCAACAACCCCAAAAGAAGATAACTATACAAACATAATTCTACCTCTAATAACAAAAATAACAGGAAGCTACAATCATTTTTCCTTAATATCTCTTAACATCAATGGTCTCAATTCCCCAATAAAAAGACACAGACTATCAGACTGGATACACAAACAAGAGCCAGAATTTTGCTGAATACAGGAAACACACCTCAGTGACAAAGACAGACACTACCTCAGAATAAAAGGGTGGAAAACAACTTTCCAAGCCAATAGCCCCAAGAAACAAGCTGGAGTAGCCATTCTAATATCAAATAAAATTGACTTTCATCCAAAATTAATCAAAAAAAATAAGGAAGGACACTTCATACTCATCAAAGGAAAAAATCTACCAAGGTGAACTCTCAATTCTGAACATCTATGCTCCAAATGCAAGGGCACCTACATACATAAAAGAAACTTTAGTAAAGCTCAAAACACACATTACATCTCACACAATAATAGTGGGGGATTTCAACACCCCACTCTCAGCAATGGACAGATTATGGAAACAGAAACTAAACCGAGACACTTTGACATTAACAGAAGTTATGAACCAAATGGACTTAACAGACATCTATAGAACATTTCATCCTAAAACAAAAGAATATACCTTTTTCTCAGCACCTCATGGTACCTTCTCCAAAATAGACCATATAATTTGTCACAAAACAAGCCTCTACAGATACAAAAAGATTGAAATAATCCCTTGCATCTTATCAGATCACCACGGACTAAAACTGGTCTTTAATAATGACAAAACCAATGGAAAACCCACGTGCACATGGAAACTGAACAACTCTCTACTCAATGATGACTTGGTCAAGGAAGAAATAAAGAAAGAAATAAAAGACTTTTTAGAATTCAATGAAAATGAGGACACATCATACCATAACTTGTGGGACTCCATGAAGGCAGTGCTAAGAGGAAAACTCATAGCTCTAAGTGCCTACAAAAAGAAACTGGAAAGAGCACACACTAACAAGTTGACTGCACAACTAAAAGCTCTAGAACAAAAAGAAGCAAATACACCCAGGAGGAGTAGAAGGCAGGAAATAATCAAACTCAGGGCTGAAATCAATCAAATAGAAACAGAAAGAACAATACAAAATATCAATAAAACCAGGAGCTGGTTCTTTGAGAAAATCAACAAGATAGATAAACCCTTAGCCAGATTAACCAGAGGGCACAGAGACAGTATCCAAATTAATAAAATCAGAACTGAAAAGGGAGACATAACAACAGAAACTGAAGAAATTCAAAAAATCATCAGATCCTACTACAAAGGCCTATACTCAACAAAACTGGAAAACCTGGATGAAATGGACAATTTCCTAGACAGATACCAGGTACCAAAGTTAAACCAGGAGCAGATAAACCACGTAAATAGTCCCATAACCCCTAAGGAAAGAGCAGCAGTCATTAAAAGTCTCCCCACCAAAAAAAGCCCAGGACCAGATGGTTTTAGTGCTGAATTCTATCAGACCTTCAAGGAAGACCTAATACCAATTCTCTTCAAACTATTCCACAAAATAGAAACAGAAGGAACACTACCCAATTCGTTCTATGAAGCTACAATTACACTCATACCCAAACCCCATAAGGACCCGACAAAGAAAGAGAACTTCAGACCAATCTCCCTTATGAACATTGATGCAAAAATACTCAATAAAATGCTACCAAACTGAATCCAAGACCACATCAAACAATCATCCATCATGATCAAGTAGGTTTTATCCCAGGAATGCAGGGATGGTTCAATATTAGGAAATCCATCAATGTAATCCACCATATAAACAAACTCAAAATAAAAAACCACATGATCATCTCACTAGATGCTGAGAAAGCATTTGACAAAATTCAACATCCCTGCGTGATAAAAGTCTTGGAAAGATCAGGAATTCAAGGTCCATACCTAAACATAGTAAAAGCAATTTACAGCAAACCAGTAGCCAACATCAAGCTAAATGGAGAGAAACTTGAAGCAATCCCACTAAGATCAGGGACTAGACAAGGCTGCCCACTCTCCCCCTACCTATTCAATATAGTACTGGAAGTCTTAGCCAGAGCAATTAGACAACAAAAAGAAGTCAAAGGGATATAAATAGGAAAGGAAGAAGTCAAAATATCGCTATTTGCAGATGATATGATAGTATACTTAAGTGACCCCCAAACTTCCACCAGAGAACTCCTAAACCTGATAAACAACTTCAGCAAAGTGGCTGGTTATAAAATCAACTCAAACAAATCAGTAGCCTTCCTCTACATGAAAGATAAACAGACTGAAAAAGAAATTAGGGAAATGACACCCTTCACAATAGTTGCAAATAATATAAAATACCTTGGTGTGAATCTAACCAAGCAAGTGAAAGACCTGTATGACAAGAACTTCAAGTCTCTGAAGAAAGAAATTGAAGAAGATCTCAGAAGATGGAAAGATCTCCCATGCTCATGGATTGGCAGGATTAATATAATAAAAATGGCCATCTTGCCAAAAGCAATCTACAGATTCAATGCAATCCCCATTAAAATCCCAACTCAATTCTTCACAGAGTTAGAAAAGGAAATTCTCAAATTCATATGGAATAAGAAAAAACCCAGGATAGCGAAAACTATTCTCAACAATAAAAGAACTTCTGGAGGAATCACCATCCCTGACCTCAAGCTGTACTACAGAGCAATAGTGATAAAAACTACCTGGTATTGGTACAGAGACAGGCAGGAAGATCAATGGAATAGAATTGAAGACCCAGAAATGAACCCACACTCCTATGGTCACTTGATCTTTGACAAAGGAGCTAAAACTGTCCAGTGGAAAAAGGACAGCATTTTCAACAAATGGTGCTGGTTCAACTGGAGGACAACATGTAGAAGAATGAAAATTGATCCATTCTTATTCCCTTTTACAAAGCTCAAGTCTAAGTGGATAAAGGACTTCCACATAAAACCAGATACACTGAAACTAATAGAAGAGAAGGTGGGGAAGAGCCTCGAATACTTGGGCACAGGGGAAAAGTTCCTGAACAGGACACCAATGGCATATGCTCTAAGATCAGGAATTGACAAAGGGGACTTCATAAAATTGCAAAGTTTCTGTAAGGCAAAGGACACTGTCAATAGGACAAAACGACAACCAACAAATTGGGAAAAGATCTTTACCAATCCTTCATCTGATAGAGGGCTAATATCCAATATATACAAAGAACTCAAGAAATTAGACTCCAGACAACCAAATTACCCTATTAAAAAATGGGGTATAGAGCTTAACAAAGAATATTCAACGGAAGAAACTCGAATGGCCGAGAAGCATCTAAAGAAATGTTCAGCATCCTTAGTCGTCAGGGAAATGCAAATCAAAACAACCCATTCCATCTCACACCAGTCAGAATGGCTAAGATTAAAAACTCAGGTGATAGTAGATGCTGGCGAGGGTGTGGAGAAAGAGGAACACTCCTCCATTGTTGGTGGGACTGCAAGATGGTGCAACCACTTTGGAAATCAGTGTGGCAGTTCCTCAGAAAATTGGACATAGCATTACCTGAGGATCCAGCTATACCACTCCTAGGCATATACCCAGAAGATGCTGGAACATATACCAAGGACATATGCTCAACTATGTTCATAGCAGCCTTATTTATAATAGCCAGGAACTGGAAAGAACCCAGATGTCCTTCAACTGAGGAATGGATTCAAAAAATGTGGTATATTTACACAATGGAGTATTACTCAGCTATTAAAAACAATGAATTCGAGAGGTTCCTAGGTAAATGGATGGAACTAGAAATTATCATCCTGAGTGAGGTAAGCCAATCACAAAAGAACACACATGGTATTCACTCACTGACTATTGGATATTAGCCCAGAACCTTGAAATGCCCAAGATGCAACTCACAGACCACATGACGCTCATAAAGAAGGAAGACCAAGTGTGAGTGATTAGGTCCTTCTTAGAAGGAGGAACAAAATACTCAAGGGAACAAATATGGATACAAAGTGAGGGACAGAAACTGAAGGAGGAGCCGTCTGAAGACCATTCCACCTGAGTATCCATCCCATGTGCAGTCACCAAAGGTAGATGCTGATGTGGAAGTCAGGAAGTGCATGCTGATAAGAGCCTGATATGGATGTCTCCTCAGAGGTCTTCAAGAGTCTGACATATTCAGAGGCAGATGCTCACAACTAGCCATTGAACTGATCATGGGGTTCTCAATGGAGGAGTTAGAATGAAGACTGAAGGAGCTGAAAGGATTTGCGGCACCATGAGGAGAGCAACAATACCAACCAACCACAGCTCCCAGGGTCTAAACCACCAGCCTGGGAGCACTTAGGGAGGGATCCATGGCTTCAGCTGAATATGTAAGGGTGGAGGGCCCTGCTGGGCATAGGTGGAAGAAGAGAACCTTGACCTCATGAAGGCTGGACGCCCCAGGGGGTGGGAATTTTGAGGGTGGGGAGGTGGGAGTGGCAGGGTAGGTAGGGATTACATCCACAGAGAAGGAGGAGGAGGGGTGAGGGGATAGGGGGTTCCTGGGTGGGTGGGGGATGGGGTAAGGGGACAACATATGAAATGTAAATAAAACATCCAATAAAAAAAAAGAAAAAAAAGAAAGCTAGGCCAGTTTTGCTTCTAAGTGGATAAATAGTTGATCCATAATAGTTACATGTTTTATTTTCTTTATCCCTTGGTGAAAGTAAGATCCAGAGTCAAAAATACACATACATAACTATTTCTAGGCTTTGAATTTTGATCTTTTTCTGCTATTTTGAGTTTTTGTTTTGCTTTCCTGTTTTCACAGCTGGGACCAAACTTGGAGCCTTGTGCTTTCTCAGCAAGTGCTTCACCACCAAGCTGCACCCTACCCCTTGTAACTCCTCCTCCTCCTTCTCCTCCTTCCTTTCTTCTTCTAGAGTTTTTATTTATTTCTATTTTATGGGTATGAGTATTTTACTTAAGCAAATGCATGTATACCATGTACGTTTCTGGTGTCTATAGAAGTTAGATAAGTGCACTGGGCCCATGAAGCTGGATTTTTGGATGGTGATTGTCTTATTGCTGTGAAGAGACATAATGACCATGGCAATCTTTAAAAAGAAAAGCATTTATTTGGGGCTGCCTTACAGTTTCAGAGGTTTAATCAATTGTTATCATGGCAGGAAACATGGCAAAGTGCAGGCAGGCCTGGTGCTGGAGAAGGAGCTGAGAGTTCCACATCTTGATACAAAGGTAGCAAAAGGAGAGTGTCACACTTGGCATAGCTTGAGCATATATGACTTCAAAGCCTGCCTCCAGTGACACACTTCCTCCAACAAGGCCACACCCTACCCCAATAAGACCACACTTTTGAATAGTGCCAAGCATTCATATTATGAGCCAAGCATTCAGACTCACGAGTCTATGGAAGTCACACCTATTTAAACCACCACACTGGTGAATCTCCATGTAGTAGTGGGAACTGAACCTCATTCTCTGAAAGGGCAGCCAGTATTCTTAAGCACCAAGCTATTGTCCCAGGCTCACCATCTGTTTCTTTATTAACTCTATACTGCGTCATTTACTGAAGCTCTGTGGTATGAGAAAGTAATTCATATTTCAACATTATCATTATTGTAAGGTGAACTCTGCCCCTGCTAAGTCATATCACCAAGTACTAATCCCTAATATCTCAGAATGTGGCTGGAGTTGGAGATGGGATTTTTATAGAGTTAATTAAGTTTAAAATTAGCCTGTAAGAGTGGGATTCAAGCCTTCATGACATAGAAAAGAAGTCTTGGACACAGACACACAAGAGACAGTGTGAAGCCTCAGGAAAACAATGGCCATTGGCAAGCTATGGCTACAGGCTTCTGAAGAAGGGTCAACTCCAGGGACCTTGGCATCAAGACTACCAAGTATGCTGCTGTGTGATCCAACTGATACCTGGTACTTCATTATAATATGTCTGAAATCATATCAGCCACACTTATTGTCTTATCCAACAATATCCTACAAAGGTGTTTTTTAAAATATGCAATCCATGACCACTCTGTTGCACTGAAGTCTAAAACATAATTTTCTTCTTAATCCGTTGGCTTCCGATTTTGTTCATTGTATTATTAGGTTAGTTTAGCATTCATTGTAATTACTTGTTTAAAAAAATCAGAATGTTATTTTTGAGTTTTCAATGAGATTTTTAATTTGTCCATAAATAAAAGAGGGAAAAAGTATCAGTAGGGAGCCCAAGGGAACAAAAGGAAGTGGCTTGGGAGGGTAGACACAGATCTGAAGACCAGAGATACTGCCTTGGCAGCTCCCAGATGAACGTGTGCAGGAAGCAAAGCAGAACTATGCTTAAAAACCTTGTAGTGCAAGGTTTTATACTATGATGTGCACACCTATGCTGGAAACCCGGGGGGCATGAGTGTTGAGCGACGTTCCCTGGTCATGCTTGATCAAACACTATTCACCACGAATACGGAAGCCAGGGAACTTCATCATCAGAAATACCACCCACCATGGGTGACATGCATGCTTGTCTCATCCCACTGGCTTCCTGCCCAGCTTGCAGGCAGTTCCACTAATGAGAGGCTCCTCTACCCACCAATAGTCTACTGACTATATAACCTTGAGGAGGGGCCTCTCGAGTCTTGTGACCTTTTGAATTTCCTGAGGTTTACAAGTTGAACCAGCATCTTTAGTCTTGGGAGACTCTTTTCTCCCTCTAGAGGAAATGTTAATGTGCTGAGATAGCTGGACAATACTTGCTTTCAAGCTGAGGTCTATGACTCTTACATTGAGTTATAAGAGCCTAGAGTTGCCAAAATATACTTTTCTTCAGTCTAGACACAGTCTGGACCTGTTTTGAATCCTACTCATACCCATAATTCTCTCTGCCACTTCCTGATAAGCTTTCCCCTATAACTGCAGTTTGTTCTCCTCTTTCTTTAGACCACAATTAAGAGACTCTTTTCTGTCTTCTGACCATATGAAACTACTTTGTCACACTGAGCAGTACTGGTTTTCACATGCTGCCTTCTGTTGGCTCCATCCCATGTTGCCAGTCTTTCCTGATAAAACCAGAAATCACTTCCTGTTTATTTTCAATAAACCCAAACTGCACTTAAGAGAAAGCCTGGCATCCAATTCGGCACTGAAAAGATGGTTACTTGTTTGAGGTGGATGTTTGTATATTAAGTTGAACTCCTAGGAAAATGTCAAAGTGCTTGGGAAATGAAAAATGTTACACTTTTTGGTAGAAATAAAAAATATCACTACATCTTTCACCATGAGCCTTTGTAGCATCCATGTTGCAGTTAAAGTTATCATTGTGTGAGATTTTCTTAACACGTTAGTGATATGTCATTAAAAGTTGCTTTAGAAATGTATGAAGCCAGTACAGTGGTAAGCAGAGAAATGCAGACTTATTTGCATAGAAGTAAGGATAGCCTTGAAGTTGATAGCTGTTGGCATGCTCATCAACACTTAACGTCTGTGTTAGCACAGTCTTCATAGAAGACTACAGTGAGAATAAGAACTGTCTAACATTTAACTGGTGCTTTAATTTTCTGATTTTTTTTCCACAAGAAAGAATCTTGGAAAAAATTTATCAAAGAGTTCTTTTAATTTTTAATTTTAATATTTTTTTGAACTTTGAAATGACTCAGACCTAAGTTATCCAGTCCCTAGTGGTCAGCCCTATACAATACAGAACAACATGAAGTTGGCTCAGTACTGTGTGTGTGTTTGTGTATGTGTGTGTGTATATGTGTGTGATATCTGTGTGTATGTATGTGCATGTGCCTGTATGTGTACGTGTGTATATGTATGTGTGTGTTTGTGTGTACACTTGTACATGTACATGTATGTGTGTGTGTATAATAGTAATAAAGAAATGTTTATGAAGGGTTGGGGATTTAGCTCAGTGGTACAGTGCTTGCCTAGCAAGTGCAAGGCCCTGGGTTTGGTCCTCAGCTCTGAAAAAAAAAGAAGAAATGTTTATGAATTTGTGAGGAATTTGGGAGAACATGGGAAGAATTGGAAGGGCAAGTAGTAGGGCTGGGACTAATGTAAGCACAGTACTTATGTATGCAATTCTAAAACAAACGAATAAAAAAAAACAAAAATAAATGCACAAAGCCCTCAGGCTAATTTGGTGAGGATAAAACCATGTGCCCACTTGCCTTTTTAGGCAAACATGATTTGTGACATATCAAACTGAGTAAAGACGGATTGTAGCAAGTAGACCAGGCATCGTCATGGTTAAATACAAACAGTCAGAACCAGTCGCTGCTGGGACCTGTGAAGGGATGTTGAAAAAGAAGACAGAACAGGGTAGTGTGCCTGTGTTTTGTGAATTACTTATTGAGCACACATAGGTGAGAGATTCTGGATGTGTAAGTGAAGGTGAGGATGTGGGTGCTTTGTTTTGACTAAGGTTAGATCCAACTGAACCCTTCCATTGCGTTGTGACTTGCCAATGATGTGCTACCCTGTGTACAAGTCCCCATTACCTGTCACCAGTCCATTTGTCAATATAGAAGTTTTGTTTGGGAATCAATTTTCTTCCTGGGTAGAGCAGCTGCATAAATATCAGGTCCCATGTGAAATGAAAACATGGGACGCTTTGTTACATGGCCATTACGAATCACAAGACAGTGCTAGCAGAGTGTCATGACAAATGCAGGGCCATGAACACAGCAGGCCATCTGTGTTGGAGAAGGCAGCCAGTCCTCTTTCTGGGTATGTTTTTCAGTCCTAATTGTACTGAGTGGGTTCCAAGTTTCTAATAATGACTGAAGAAGCCTAAGGAGGATTTAGTCTGGATTATGAACTCAGTGTTTGTGGTCTCACAAATGCATAACTCTGAAATTCATGGTGTTTGGAAAAGGGTAGGTTTTGGAAGATGCTAAACTTTAGATGGTGCCATTCAGAGAAGGACTGGATCCCAGGATGATATTAGTGAAGAAGATCAGAACTTTCTTCCTTTTTCTCTTCCCCTCTCTCTGCCTCCTTCTCTCTCTCCTTCCCTTCCTCATTCCCTTTCTCCTCCCTTCTCCCTCCTCCGTCTTTCCTTCCCCCTCCATTCCTCTCTGCCTCCCACTATGGTAACCCTACCTTGGTCTCAAATCCTTCTCTAGAACTCACAAAGCTGTGTAGTCTTTCCTTCTATGGGGAAGATGACCTCCTCTCTCATAGAAGTACCTTCTCAGAGCCCAGTTGGACATCAGCACCATGCCCTGTATAGCCCATGCATTTTATATACAAACCCACCTCTGAAAATCTCTCATTTTTAAAATTTTTAATTTTTTAATTCTATGAATGCATATTAGAGATTTCATTTTGGCACATTAAGTTTTCTTGTGTGGTTCATTCTATGAGGACATTTTGGCTTTTATACACGTCACGATATTGATTGTGTTAATGCTTGGATTTCTATTAGTATTCTGGTTCTGGGGTCCCCGGAAATATGTCAGTTTTGATAATCTCATAAAAAACCCATGCTAAGGAAGAATTTTCAGTCACTTAGATCATGACCTTTGACATGGAGGTTTAAGTCCCTTTCTCTGGCCGTTTACATTGATAAGCACATCGATTTCTGTGCAGTATTTGCATCTAACTGGAACCTTTCAATGCTGGGTGCCAATGTACCTCCAATTAATACTGCATATTAATTTTGATTAGACAGAGATGGGCTCTGTGTGTCTTGACTTCCTTCCAGCACAATCAAATGGGTGCTGTGGGGATGGGAAATAAATATTACTTTAAACTGCAGTGAGAAATATATTAGTTATATGTGTTTTAAAATTGAGTTATGTTTCAGTTAAGCGATTGCAAATGCCTTTAGCTGAACAAGGGGCCTGAAACAGGCAACAGTTTCCATTGTCACCATTTCATGGATCATGTATCATACAAGTTGTTCATATGTATCGGTCTCACTGCTGGTGCCTGAATGCACCTAGACCATCAAGCATATGTGGGATGGAACTCGGCAGCATATTTCAGCTACATGTTGGAGGTAATGAAAATTAAATTAGTTTATAAAGAAGAGCCTCATCAAATAAAACTGGCATCTTTGTCAGAAGAGGTAAAGGAGTAGGACATGTCTCTCTTTGAGGAGCTGCATACAGAAGGAAAGCGAGTAATCAAAAGAAGAGAGGGAAATAATGTCAATCTGATGGGAATGCAGGTCACTGCAGGGAAAGCGTGGTGTGTTTGTCCTTGAGTGATGTTCTAGGTTGGGTTAGCTGAGGGAGAAAGACACATCCAACTGTGGGCAGGACCACTCCTAGACCGAACAATAAATGCACAGGTGAGCCAAATACTAACATTTATCTTTCTCTGCTGCCTGAGTGTGGATCCCATGTGACAACTCCTACCATCATGCCTTCCTTCCTATGTTGACAATAACCCAAACTATGAACTAAGATAAAACCATTTTTCCTTAAGTGGCTTTTGTCTGATGCCTTTTCATAGCAGTGACATAGTAACTGATCAGAATAAAGCCTCACCAGAAACCAATGTTAGCAACCTAATAACCTCAGGCTTTCCCCATTCTTCAGAACATTGAGAAATAAATTTCCATTATTTAAATTACCCAGGTTATGTTATTTTGTGTTATAGTCCTTTCAGATGAATTAACTGTTCTTGAAATTTTTGAACAGGAGAATTAATTTTTCTCTCCTTCAGAAGTAATAGTTGTAGAAGTTGTGTGCAAATGTTGAAACCACTGAAGGGAAATATTTCTCTTTGGTCTCAACTTGTATTGACTGAGAACCCTAAACCAGAGCAGGGAGATGTTCTCAACCACCCATCAATACATATCTCATTTTTTTCCCATGGTGAAGTTACGTTCCACTCTTCACTCCACTGTGTATTTATGATTAGCTCTGCCTCGTAGTCAGATTGAATATTCTAGTACTTACAAATAAATTATTTAACTTATTTTCACACTGAAATAGCTTAGAAACTTATTTGTTCAAGTAACCCCTCGACACACACACACACACACACACACACACACACACACACACACACAATATCTTTATGGTTTACATAGCATCTATTACAGGACCCAGAATAGAGAATATATGCAATGTACATTTCTATAATAAACTAAATATATAAGCAAAATTCCACCAAACCTCCACATTTCCAATAAAAAAATCTCTGTGAAATAATATAGATTTGATAATATAATATGTTCTTTGGGCCTGGCTCCTTGTGAGATTGGTGGTAGGGTAGGTGGGTTTGCAAGAACTCAGTTGTCTTTGGTGTGTGTGAGGGTCTCCAAGATAGTTTTCAGTGTTACAGCTCTCTTTATTCAGGAGTAATGAGAGCTGTATAAACCTTGAGGGGTGGGTAAGGGTTTTCAGGATGAGTGTACATCGTTGGCTGGAGCTGAGGTTCTGGGAAAGCTTCATTTCCATGAAGAGGAATTCCAGGTGCTGTTGGTCATGTCCTTATAGATAGAAAAGAAGTTAAACCTCTAATTTGGAAACCAAGCTACACGACTACCTCAACAGAAGTAGAAGTAGGGATCATAGGGCTACACACCCTGGGGCATGCAGGCCCAGGACAGGAGAGAGCAATCCTTACACATGCTGGACTCAAGATGTAATTTTCAGGCTTTGGACATCTCACAACATCACTCTTACTTCAGGCCTGTTCTCCAACTCCCCTAGGTTGTACTTGCCCAGCATGGTTCCCTTCAGTATGAAAGCTTTGCTAGGGTTACTCTGACATGTTCTAGCTTGCTATCAGTATACTACGCCCAGTCTCATTGTACAAAGGGGATGACTAGTGAATTTCCAACTATTAACTTGCTAATGTCAGGATGCCTTCCATATACTTCACACGTGTCCAAATAATTCATATTGTTTAACTTATATTGGCTTTGTTTCACATAATCTAGCATGCTAAGTAAAATCCATGTCATTTAAGATATCACATTTTCCTCTTATATTTGTAGTTTTCTGGAGACACTTGAAATAAACACCGGTTCTAGAGCATTCTGTCTGTGTCTTTTTCCCTCTATGGATGGATGTCTTTCGGTCTGTTTCTCTTACAAAGAAAACACTCAGTATCTTGTCAGGAGGAATGAGGTACTCCATGCAGACAGAACAGGTAGTTTTAGATTATAGGCACTAGGACATCAACATGAAGATATTTCACTTTTCTTTTTTGATACAACTGTCATGTGTGATAAAGTCAAAGTATCTCCTCTTTGCTGGCATGAAATGAATAGTCTTAAACAGCCTTTCCCTCTGTACTCTAAAAACATAGCAGTTTTAGTTTCATTTCTAATTAGAGTTTTGGCCTTTGCATATGAATATGCATGCTTATGTCTGTGCAGGTGCATGGAGGTAAGTATTAACTTATGTGTACCTGCATACAGAAGTCAGAAAGAATCCTGAGTATCCTTCTTCAGACACTCTCTACCTTGTATTTTTGAGATAGAATCTCTGGTTGTTTTTCATCTTAGTTATCAACATTACTAGATATGGTGTCACCTAGGAGACTTGCCTTTGGCCACATCTGTGGAGTTTATATTGAATCAGTTAATTAATGCGTGAAGACCCAACCTCTGTAGACTGCACCATTTCCTAAGCTGGGGTCCTGGAATGCAGAGAAAGGAGAAATCCAGCTGATCACAAGCATCTTCATCTCTTTGTTTCCTGATGAACATGCAAAATGTAACTAACTACCCAAGCTTCTGTCCCCATGCCTTTCCAACCATGAAAACTACCAACCGTGAAAGCTCTAGACTCTGAACCAGAACAAGCCCTTTCTCCCATAGTCGCTTTTGTCAGGGTGACCACAGCAACAGGAAAGAAACAAATATATTCTCAGAGGCATATAATTTACAAAAAAGGCTGAGCTGGCTGCCAACAAGCCCATAGGATCTGCCTGTCCATGTTCCTCCATGTTCCACCATACTTGACCTTTTTTTAAATGAGGATTTTGGGTCTCAAACTCGGGTCTTCATGCTTTTAAAGTGAACAACATTTTGTTATATTTTGTTTTGTTTGTTTGTGTTTTACATAAACCATCATTTCAGTCTATGAAATTTTGATGAGAACCATGGCCCATTGACTACAGTTGAAGGGTTAATAGAAATTTCACTTCTAGCAGACTAGCAGTGAGAAGAGCCAGGAGAGCAGCTCGGCTAGTTCTGGGGCTTTGTGCTACAAGAACAAGAACTTGGCTAACCACAAAGTAGATGCTGTAAATGATATGGTTGAATAAGATTGAGCCTTGAGAAAAAAGACCTATGTTTCCCCATGATTGTTCCTCGAACCCTGTCATATGCTGAGTAATGGGCTGGCACTATCCCCATGATTGTTCCCTGAACCCTGGTACTTTCCACAGTTACCCCTCCCCACACCCCCTGGGTTGTGTTTTTCTCCTTTAAATACCCTACTCTCCCCGAGCTGGGGGTCGAGCTCCTCTGCCCCTGCATGGGTTATGGGGTCTCGGCCTCAGCGCGCTGATTAAAAGTATACTTCTTGCTGTTGCATCAAGATTGGTGTCTCTGAGTCTTTTGAGTGGTCATGAGTTCTCGTGGCTTGAGTGGGGGTCTCCCCTCCCCGGGGGGGCTTTCACAGTCACTCACATTTCTTAGATAAGGGATGAACTCAGCATGCCTGTGTTTACCTCAGTAGAAAATATGGGGGCAGGGATTTTGATGTGGTTTTTTTCTGGCATCCTTTCAAGCCAAATACATAAAATAGGCATCTCCAAAGTCTAATGTAAAGTAAAATAAAATACTGTTGATGTCTGGGAGTGTGGTAGTATTTATATTTCTGATGAATATTCCAACCTTTTCTAAGACTTGTCTCAAAAATTGAAGAATTTTAATGGATTGTGATCATAAATTTATGATTAGCATGGATTTCGTGCTGCTAACTCTTATGATTTTCAGAAATGATGTAGGGGGTGGCATATGCCTTTTACAGAGACATAAGAGCAACTTGAAGGTGCTCCCCATCTTTGTCAAATATCAGCTCATATAGACTTTGAGTAATGATGTTAGGACCCAGCCTAGTCAGGTTTCACAGCTGAAGGCCTAGGGAACATATAGTGTGCTACTGGTTTTCAGGTCAGCTGTGAACACTAAAGAAGCTAGAGTATTTCTGTAACAAAAAGAGCATCATCATCATCATCATCATCAGCAGCAGCAGCAGCAGCAGAAGAAGCAACATAGATGCTCTCACCAAAAAGAAACAGACAGGCATGCAAAACTATCCTCTTTTTCTTAGATCTCTTTATACCTGGACGTCCACAGGAAGGTATTGCCCACTCCGGGGAAGTGTTTTCTTCCTTCAGTTAATCCTTCCAAAGAGGTACCCTTATATACTCACCTATAGAAGATACTTGATTAGTTCTAGCCCAATTAAATTGGCAATCAAGTTTAACTGTCACACTTGATAGGTTAGCAATATGGAGGTTTCTGTTGTGCTGTTGAACACCAAGATTTAAAATGTTACTGTTATTTCTGAAAGTTCCATTTTTGGTGAATACCTAGAGGAGTTAACTCTTGAACCTTTCAGGGGATAGTGCTAGTGGTCGATGTGTTCCCCTCTCCTCAGCTACACATCTCATAATGGTTTGCCTTGCTGGAAGTGTTACTCCTTACAAGAAGATCACAAGTACCTCTGCCCATTTCCATTACACTCGGGCATATGGTTTGCTCTTCCCAATGAACCATGAGCATAACTGATGTGTTCAGTTAGAGAGAGGAAACGCCAAAGCTTCATGAGCTTTACCATGGTGTCTTCCCCCCTGTCCTGAGACCAGAAGTTTTGGGAACTATTTCTTCTGAGTCATTGTAGACAAGAGGCAGAGAACAAAGCTGAAAACAACAATAGATGGTATGTAACTTAGAGAAAAATGACCTTTCAGGGTGGATGGCTATTCTTGGCTGCCACCTTGACTGTATCTGGAATGACCTATAATCAAGAAATGAGGAGCACACCTGTACGAGATTTTTTGCTTGGTTTGAAGTGGGTGAATCCACTTCTAGTCTAAAACTTTGAGGTAGGAAGACACATCCCTGATCTGGATCTTGAGGTGGGAAGACACAGCATTAATCTGAACTACAGCTTCTGCTGGAAGCCTATGTAAGGACATGGGAAAAGGAAACTTTTGCCTTTTGCTGCTTGCTCTTGCTTTACTATCACACCCATTCATTCACTGGCATTGGAGCCTACTCTTTTTGGGATTCCAGTAATTACTGAAGACAAGCTGAGACATCCTGACTTATGAGACTGAGTAACTACTGGATTCTTGACTTTCCATTTACAGATAGCCATTGCTGGAATTGTTGGAAGACAGCTTGTAAGTCATTCCAATATGTTCCATATATATGGTATGCATATATTCTATAAATTCTGTGACCCCAGAGAACCCTGAGTAATACATAGGGTTAGTTCTTACTTTGAGTATTATCATCACCTGATAACTCAAGTCACTTGATACAAATATGAATTCGTTTTCATAGCCTAGAAGCAGGAGGTACCGAGTTATTTTCATCTGTGGTATTTTGCACAGGGCTGGGCTGGAAGCCAGAGTTACAAGAACAGACCATAATGGTGACATGACTGACAGTTGAGTTCACATATCATCCAGAGAACAAAAGGGTTGCCCCTGGGTAAATTGGCTAACCTGTGTAATAGACAAGAGCAGGAGTCTGTGGAGTTCATTCTATTATGGAGGTCTAGAATCTGAGTGGCTTTATCCCTTGGGTGTGAATAGCCCTCAGATGAAGAGCCCTCTGTGTGGAAGGACTTGCTTCCTGCAGTCAAGTGATGCTCCCCATTTATACTAATAACCTCTTTGCTGTCAGGGAAATTTCTCTCTTTTATTTTGAGAGACTTTTCATTCTGTTCCAATTCTAGCTTTACATTTTTTTTCAGTTTCAGTAGAACAATATTAAATATGAATATGGATCATGGGATAAAATAGGCAATGAATTAATGAGTTGTCTCCTGTAAGGAGATGTGAGAGATGAGGTGGCTCAGGTTTGCTGTTTGATGATTTATTGTATTGTTTTTTCTTTTAATTTTGTATTTTGAGTCTATGCTAGGGCAACCAAAAACAGATACAATGAGACTGCTTCCCTTTCAGGTTGGATCCTTGCTACTCATGATAACTAAGGTAAATTTAAAATCATGAGAATATCTATGGAGAGTTAGAGATAGATTTACATCTCTTGGGTGTCCTGGGCTGTGGAGTTTGGAGATGATTAATGATATATCTCTCCATAATAAAATTAGGAGCTAACATACTCAAATGAGCTGTTGCCTAGTTCATTCTGACTGACATAAAATGCCATTTCACAAATACTAACAGCTGTGACTATTAAGGCAATGACTCTCTCTATCTCATACTTCCCGACTGGCTTCAAAAACAAGTACTTTTACTAGATAATTCAGTGTATATAACTTGTGGGTGAATTTTAACAAAACAATCTACACAGCTTTTGAAATGCATACATTATGAGCTCATGCATAAAGAAAAATGTCTAAATATTTGCTTAGAAATTATATTTGCCCCCTACTTTACACAGGAACACCTCTGTGTGTTGTTGAATTCACGGCAGTGTTAATTTGAATCGCATTCTTTTTAGGTTGCATACTAATGTTATTCCCTGAGAAACCACTAAGAAAATACTCACAACTGTCACTTGTAGAAAGAGAAAAAGTATGAAATCCAGTGAGATCCTAGCAAAAACGTCCAATGTACAAGAAAGCAGTACTGTGGGACTAGCGGTAGAGACGCATAATATGTAGAAAACAGATGGCCAAATGGCAAATTTACTAGTATGTTTTCAGTAAAAGTAAGTAGATCAAACAGTTCCTAGAAATAGAAATTGACAAAGCAGAGACAAATCTATGATCCAAATATACACTGCCCGCAAGAGACAGATTTTGTGGAAAGATAGCTTAGCAGTAGGAGATGCAGGTTCCAGTATTCAACTTCTTTTTGGACCATTCTTTTCTATTGATTGGGAATTTCATGTGTTCAATAAAATGCTTTGAATACAATATATATATATATTGTGTTATATATATTTAATGTGTTTTGACCAAGCCACATCTCCATCCCTCTATTCCAGTTCTTCCCCTTTCACCACTACCTCACTATTCATCTCTACAATTCATTCACTAATTCCTCACCAGTTCATATCTTATTTCTTTAAAAGCCAATGATTACTTTTGGTGATTACTTTTGGTTGAAAGTCTATTTTATTGGATATTAGAATGGCTAACCCATGGGTTGTTTTTTTTGTTTTTGTTTTTTTTTTTTTGTTTGTTTGTTTGTTTTTAGGACTGTTTGCTTGGAAAAGTTTTTTCCAGGACTTTACTCTGAGGTAGTGTCTATCTTTGTTGCTGAAGTATGTTTCTTGTATGTAGCTGAATGACGGATCCTGTTTATGTCTCCAATCTGTTAGCCTATGTCTCTTAATTGGGGATTTGGGTCCACTGATGTTGAGGGATGTTGATGAACAAGGAATGTTAGTTACTGTTATTTTGTTGTTGAAGGTAGTACTAGGGGTGTGTGATTTTCCTCTTTTGAATTTGTCATGAGATGATTAAATTTGATTTTGTCATAGAATATCTTGGTTTCTCCATCTACAGTGACAGAAAGTTGTTCTGGCTATTGTAGTCTGGGTTGGCATCTATGGTCTCAAAGGGTCTACAAGACATCTGCCCAAGATCTGGCTTTTATAGTCTTTGTTGATATATCAGATGTAACTCTGATATGTCTGCCTTTATATGTTACTTGGTATTTTTCTCTTATAGCTTTTAATATTCGTTCTTTTCTGTATATTTAGTGTTTTGATTGTAGGTGACAGGAGGATTTTCTTTTATAATTAAGGTTTTTAAATTATTTTTTTTTATTTATTTATATTCCAAATGTTCCCATTTCTGTTTCCCTCTCCATGAATTCTTCATTCCATCCCTCCTCCCCTTTGCTTGTGAGAGAGTGCTCCCACACCCACTGACCCACTCCAACCACACCCTGCTAACATCCCCCTTCCCTGTGGAATTAAATTTCTACAGGATTAAGCATGTCTTTTCCCACTGAGGCCAGACAAGGCCAGTCTTCTGCTACATACATAGTGGGGACCATGAACCAGCCCTTGTATGCTCTTTGGTTGGCTTCTTAATATCTGGGAGCTCTGAGGGGTCTGGGTTAGTTGATATTGTTGTTCTTCCTATGGGGTTGCAATTCTCTTCAGCTCCTTCAATTCTTCCCCTAACTCTTCCATGGGGTCTCCAACTTCAGTCCAATGGTTGGCTGTAAGTATCTGATGGTCCAACCTATTTGGTGTTCTGTAGCTTCTTGTACATTTATGGCTATCATTTTCTTTAAGTTAGGGAAGCTTTCTTCTATGATTTTGTCAAAGATGTTTCTGTCACTTTGAGCTGGGAATCTTCCCCCTCTTCTATTTCTATTAGTTTTAGGTTTTGCTATTTCATTGTGTCCCAAATTTCCTAGATGCTTTGGGAAATTTTTACACTTGGCATCTTCTTTAATGTATCATATCTTCTATGGTATATTTTATGTCTGAGATTTTCTCTTCCATGTTTTGTATTCTGTTGGTGATGCTTGTGTCTGTAGTTCCTGAATCTAATAGAAGAGAAAGTGAGAAATAGCCTTGAATACATTGGCACAGGAGAAAATTTCCTAAACAGAATATCAATACCCAGGCTCTAAGATAAACAATTGATAAATTGGTACCTTATGAAACTGAAAAGTTTCTGTAAGGAAAAGGACATTGTCAATAGGATAAAATTGAGGCCTCCAGATTGGGAAAAGTTCTTCGCTAGCTTCATCCAATAGAGGGCTAATATACAAAAATATATAAAGAAACTCAAGAAGTTAGATTTCAAAAACCCAAATAACTCAATTAAAAATGGGATATAGAGTTAAACAGAGAATTCTCAACAGAGAAATCTTGAATGGCTGAGAAGCACTTAAAGAAATGTTCAAAATCCATAGTCATCAGGGAAATACAAATCAAAACAACCCTGAGATTCTACCTTACAACAATCAGAATGGCTAAGATAAAAACCTCAAACGAAGATGTGGAGAACAGGGAACACACCTCCATTGCTGTTAGGATTACAACCGCTCTGGAAATCAATTTGGTAGAGTCTCAGAAAATTGGAAATGACTATATCAGCTATACCACTCCTGGGCATATAGCCAAAAGATGCTCCACCATATCACAAGGACATGTGCTCTACTATGTTCATAGCAGCCTTATTCATAACAGTCAGAAACTGGACACAACCCAGATGTCCCTCAATCAAAGAATGGATACAGAAAATGTGGTTCATTTACACTTCAGCTGTTAAGTGATACTCTTCACCTATTAAAAACAAGGACATCATGAATTTTGCCGACAAATGGATGGACCTAGAAGATGTCATCCTGAGTGAGGTAGAACCAAAAGGATATGCATGGTTTATATTAATTGATAAGTGGATATTAGCCAAAAAGTACAGAATATCCATGATCACAGACCCTAAAAAGTTAAACACAAGGAAGGCCCAAGTGAGGATGCTTAAATCTCACTGAGAATAAAATAATCATTGGAGGCAGAGGGAGTGTGGAACCTAGGTGGGAGAGGCAGGGGGAATGGAAAGTGGGGCAGGATTGGGCATGGGTGAAGACAGGAGAGAGGTCCAGAGGGACAGGAAAATGAATGCAGGCACCAGGGTGGGGGTGGGAGTAATCTCTAGAAAGTCCCAGAGACCTGGGATGGGGGAGGCTTTCAAGGCTCAGTGTGGTAACTTTAGTTGTAATGCCCAACAGAGGTGATATAGAACCTGAAAAGACCACATCCAGTAATCACCTCAGTAGAGGGATAGGGACACTAATCCACCTACAAATGATGATCTCTACTCCTCAGGAGGAGGGAGTGTGTGGTTGTAATGGTGAGAGACGACGGGGAGGTAGGACAGGTGAGCACAGATCAACAGGGAAACAGAAGACTGGAGCAGCACAGAAAACCAACCATAGCTCCCAGGTACCCAGAGAGGATTATGTACCAGAGAGGTGGGCTAAGTGTTTAGTATAAAAGGTGGGGAAAAGCTGCTCATTCTTTCAAATGCACCTGGAACTTATGGAATATTCTGCAGGGACTAGGCTGTGAAAGAACGTCAACGAACATAAAAAATTTAAATTTAAAACGTCTACAATGTTTCCTCACCATGTGGCATTAAATTAAATAAATAATAGAAAAATGGGATTTGAACACACACACACACACACACACACACACACACACACACACACCCTACTAATGGATGCATTGCGTATGCTATTTGAATGGCTAGCATGCTCTTAATTTGTTTTGAATACCTCTTTATTTGAGTATTCTTTTTACAAACTGATACATGATATATACTTTTAATTTTTGGCTTGATTTACTAATCAGCCCAGACCAGGAGGTGTGCATTTAGTGCAAAAAGAAGCATTTCTACAAGTTTGGTTTTCCTGGGATTTCAATGGCCTCTCCTCTGGCTAATGTTCTACTTAATGTTGATCATTAGCTATAACAACTGGAAGCCAATTGTTCTTCTAACAGCAGAAGGGAAGAAAAGTCATTGGCAAGAGCTGGGTGGTGTCAGCATGGTTTTCAGCTAAGGGAAAAGAGAAGAAAAGAAAGCGTTTAGTCCTGATTTAAAGTGTTAGCATAAGCAAGACTGAAATAGAGTATTTTAGACTCTAATGAAACTAATATATTTTGGGCAGAGAGAAGGTGTTTAGGATTCGTCTTTTTCTCAAAGGAAGACACAGACTTCGCCGCCCTGCTGACAGCTGACTGGCTGGTGGACCTGAGTGATGTTGAACACTGCAGCTGACATGACTTTCACCCTCTCTTCTCATTGCCACTAATGGTTGGGACAGTTAAGAGTCTGGGGTGGGGCTGGAGAGATGGCTCAGTGGTTAAGAGCACTGACTGCACTTCCAGAGGTCCTGAGTTCAAATCCCAGCAACCACATGGTGGCTCACAACCATCTGTAATGAGGTCTGATGCCCTCTTCTGGTGTGTCTGAAGACAGCTACAGTGTATTCATACATAATAAATAAATAAATCTTTAAAAAAAAAAAAGAGTCTGGGGTGAATGTTTCCTCTTGAGTCGACACGTCTGGCTTATTCTCTGATCCTCTAATATTGCTCCATAAACGTAAAGGAATTCAGATTTATAAGGAAAGGGAACTGACTTCTTTCTGTGACCTTTTAAATAATCAAGTGTCCCTAAGTTCTGTGTCAGTTCAGTTATTATTCTAAGAAAACTCCTGCTGTCTCCCAGCAGTCATTCACTTGCCACGTTTCCCAGGACACACGGCTGTCTTTTCTCCAAATGGAAGGAAATAAGTTGCTCCTGGAGAACAGCTCTGGCTGCTGTGGGGTTGTGGTATGCTCTCTTCAAGTCCATATTTGCCTTCTTTATTAGATTCCTTAGAAATAAAACAGGAATTTCACTTTAAGATGGAAATAAAATATATTGTAAAACTAAAAATAAGGAAAAGGAAATATTCATGCATGTGTGAACACAACATACATGCATACAGACACATAGAAACAGACCCACCAAAAAATGGACATTCATACACACACAGGCACATTCACATGCATGCACAAACACACAGAGTCGCACAAACACAAACATGGGGACACATAGATACACAACCTACCCCACATGTGTATAGACACATGTATACATATGTAAATACATACATAGATATACAGATTCAGAGACTCATAACTGACAAACACACATACCCTACATAGATACATGTATAAGCATGCATATACACAAACAGACACACAGATATATAGTCTACACACAGACACACACACACACACACACACACATGATACCCCACAGATATCTGGGTAGTAATGTGAAGCAAAACCCCAAGCATCAAGTATAGTACCCAAGAAAGAAGGGAAATAGATGCATTGGTTAATAAACACATTCTTGCTTATACTTTTAAAACTAAATAACAGGCACTACCTTCCCAGATCATGATTTGATAGCCCACAAGATATCAGTAAAGCATTTAAACACACATAGAACATAGGGACAAAGACTCCATGTGGACCATGAAGAGAGTTGCTTTTTCTCCATTCTTTTCAAGAGATCCCTCCAAAGATGTAATCTTTGTGACTTTGGCAGAAAGGGATACAGTGATTGATGTCAGATAGGAGGGTAACTCTTGACTCATTTTGAATCACATAGAATAAGTGGAGGAATGCTTCATGACCTCTTTTCCTTCTAGACACTTTTCTTCCCTTCCTAGCCCAGAAGGAAGGATTTTCCTAACTCAAAGGAAAAACAAAAACAGCCACAAGCAAGCAGGAATCCCTTTCTTGGTACCCCAACCAGTTACTTCCCTTCTCCCTGTCACAGCTCAGCTTTGGAAGATTATCTTCCTTTTCTCTGCTCCATTCATGAGTGTCTCATGACATTCTACAGAGTGATTTGTTGCCACTCATCATGCAGAACAAGATGCATTTGCAAATGAAAGAGGCATTATTAGTAATCAAACATCAACGGGGCCTATTAAAACAAATAGAGCGTCTAGTCATGATGTATACAACCTCCTGGCAAGAAAGTCAAAGAGGTTTGATTTTTCTGAAGACAATGATTTTGTCAACTGCCAGGTCCTTTGGGCTGCCTCAACCCCTCTTACTCTGAGACGCCTCATTGTTGTGTATGTGATTGTTGATACTGATTACCAACTTGTCAGGACCTAGAATCCTGGAATCCACCAAGGAGAAAATGGTGTTGGGCAAGACTGTGAGGGATTTTCCAGATTACATTAATTGAGGTGGAAAGGCCCATCCTGATTGTTGAGTGGCATCATTCTATGGGCTGGGGTTTCAGATTGAGGCAAGGAAGACAGCCAACTGATTACCAGCACTCATCTCTCTCATTCCCAACAGTGGACACAAGGTGCTCATCTGTTCCAAGCTTCTGCTGCTGAACTTCTCCTGCCGTGATGGACTGTACCTTTGATTCCCTGCCATGATAGACTGTACCTTTGAGCTGTGAGCAAGAACAGACACTTTCTCCAGTAAGTTGCATTTGCCAAGCATTTTATTACAGCATCAAGAAATGCAGCCAATGCAGTGGATTTACTTCCCACCTCCCTGTTTCTTCTTTACTTCATAGTCTGTTGTTATTTGGTGCTAGCAATTGTGTGCTAACACTCCCCAGTAATCCTAACATCCTGGTGGTTGACACAGGAGGATTGAACTAATTGCATAGTAAGACGATGCCTCAAATAAGTAAATTAAATAAATAAAACACCAACAATAATTTCAAAATCTTAGCACACATATCTGCACAAAACTATACATATCTTATTCTCATTAATATCTGGTGTGGCCTATATGGTCATTTGAAGATCTTCTAAATATGGCCTCGAGCTTCTCCTGATATTACCTAGCCATATAATTGACAAGTCAATGAGAACATGGAAAAGGAACACCTTTCCCTGCTTCCCTGGCTCATTGAATAATTCTGTTCACATATCATTGTCAAGAAACTTCCACCTGGCTTCACCAAAATGCAAAGTAATTAAGACAAATTCATCATTTCTATACAAAGCCAAAGAAACTGGCTTGCTGAATATCTGGCCACTATGTGAGGCACTGTCTTTCTTGGCCCCTTCCTCTTCAACCCGTACTGAGTCTGCTTCTTCATCCTGTTCATTGCTCCTCTTTAAGAGGTAGAAAGTCCTTGCTCTTTTCAATATTGCTAACTCTTATTTAAGACTCAGAATTCCTACCATGGCTTTGTAGTCACAAGCTTTTCTCTTTGCTAGTATAATGTTTGCCCTTTAGTGTTAAATCCTGGAACCACAAAGTAAGCCCCAAACTCCTCAGACTGAAGTGAAAACTCTTTTCACATTGTAGATACTTATTTACATCCTATTATATTCCATATAGTTGTTCCTAAAGTGGATCCAAGCCACATCAAAGTCTCTGGAAGATCTTACACGTGATTCAAATATTTTACTTCATTCCCATGTCTTTAAATAATCAGCTACACTTGACCCATCCCCATCCTAAGTCATAGTGCCTTTCTGTCTAGGAAGACACATGAATACACATGTACATGAACACACACACACACACACACACATTTTTTTTTTAAAAAAAAAGGAAAAAATAAAATTAGAGACTGGAGTGGTGTCTCAGCAGTTAGGAGCACATGGTGCATTTTTAGAGGACAGAGTTCAATTCCTTCTACACACAATGCATAGTGCAAATAAGCTGTAATTCCAGGTGATCTAATGTCCCCTTCTGGTCTCTGCAGGTGCTGCCCTCCATGTATACATACTCCCTACTCCTCTATAATAAATCTTTAGGAAATAATCAGCTGTTCATATTTCAGTGCTGAATAATCGGTATTAACTATTGAAAAAGGCAGAATGAAAACAGTAAGACAAATCTGGGCTCAGTACAGTTAGTATTCTTGTCTCTTTAGACATTCAAGGATCAGGCTCAGCACAGTTGGTATTCTTGTCACTTTAGACATATGAGGAAATGCAAACTTCATTTTCACTCCATCATACATCTCTGATTGAATATTTTGTTTATCAGAGAACTTTATTGCAAAAGATCACAATTTTAATGAAAGAAGCCCTTCTATTGTGAAGAAAAAAATGAAACTACTTTGAAATAAATATATATTTTTTAAGTTTGAAAAGGAATCTAGAATGTGTTGATGACAGGCTTATGGGCCAAGCCTGCATTGGCTCACTGGTTCGTGGCTAATACCCATCCCCCAGACTAAGCCGCAGAGTTGAAGTCCTATCTCATTATAAAAAGAGACTTGCTTCCTCTAAAGAGCTGCTCCACTACAGTTAATGGTCAGTGCAAGAGCCACTTGTCAGAGGAATGTCAACAATAATAGCGATTTTCCCAAAGTAGTAACATTCAATGTAAATGATCCTGTTGCATTCCCTTTATGAGACTAACCATGGCCTTGAAAGTATCTTAGCTTAACCATGTGACTTGTTTACTTAAACCATACTTGAATTGGACATTGTAGACTTCTTTTCCTCGTATCTCTGAAAATTTAGGCATGCTGGAGAATATTGCTATATCTCCTTATAGAGACAAGACAACGGAAGCTAAGGTTCAGGAAGGATGGGCGACTTCATTAGATTAATACGTTAATGCACTAAGTAGCAGACAGGGAGTTCACCTTGATTATGCTGAAAGAATATGCAGATAGAGAAAACCTAGCCAATGACAAAGACAGAAGTCCAATGGACTGGAGAGCTGGAGACAGGCTGTAGAAGGCTGTAGTGGAGCATCGTGTTTCATTGGAGAGATGAAGAGCTATGTCTACTATCAGGCTCTACTGAGTGGTGTTTCTGCTCCCAAAGTTTTCCCATAAGCCACATTAGCTGCGTCTGTGCCTAGACCATGATTTGATATAACCAGAATCTGCATCTTCTCTATCTAGTCTGTTCACACAATGGCTTCACCCAGACTCCAGGAGAGAACAAGACAGACAACAATATCAATATAACCTTCTATTCCTCTTTATAGACAGTCAATGCATGAATCTGGTTAATTGCATTTCTATGAATATTTTAGATTCATGTACCTTTTAACTCTTTAATTGCTAACACTATAACCTATGATCTATTTCTCTTAACTGGATTTATTTAACTATTTATTTAAAAAACTATCATATTTATTTATTTATTTGTGTGTGTGTGTGTGTGTGTGTGTGTGTGTGTGTGTGATCACGTGAATCAAATTCTGGTCACCTGGCTTGATGACAAGTGCCTTACCACACTCAGCCCTATACATTTTATTTCTTGTTCATGTCACAATATGCTTTATAATTGTAGCTTTCATGTGATCCTGAGAAGAATCTTCCAGGGACTGTCTCACTTTCTCTATCTCTTCTTATTGCTGGCAAGCTCTGGGGGTTGGTTCTAATCACCATGATTTCAAAATCACAACCCAAAAGAAAAAGTGTAATTCTTTTAATTCTTTTTTAAATTAGCGGAGAAGGCATTTTCAAACAAAGACTGTTTCGGAACATTCCTCTTCCCCTTCATCTGCTCCAACTCTGACATCCCTGTTTCCTACCTTCCCCAGCCCTCCAGTCTCCTTTCCACACTCACATAATTACTTAGAGCTTCGTTGGCAATACAAACATGAGTGTTACCACAGATGCCACAGTAGACTTGATGCGTGTCTATATACAGAAACGGTCACCATTTATAATCAGGCAGAGAACACCATGGATGAATAAACATTCCTTTTACAATAAGAACAAATATACATTTTGATTTGAGAATGTATTCTGTTATTAAATAGTAAAGCTTTGTTTGTGAATATGTAATATTTAGTACTTACTCAAAGACTTTAAACAAAGTAACAAAGCTTTGTTACAGGACACGAATCATGACCAAGTACATAGAGGTCTAAATTAGACTTCTGCACTCGAAGTCTCGATACCAAATATACCTACAGACAAATCCACCAGGACAATTAATTCCTTTTAAAAAATATGAGGAAACCAGGAATGGTAACTCACATCTGTACCCCCAGCATTTGTGTAAGTAATATATGAGGATTATCATATGTATATCTTATATAGAAAGAAGAGAATCTCAAAAAGATATTAATAAGATATTGATTGGAGGGCCAGCACGATGCTCAGCGGGTAAAGGTGCCTACCAAGACCTGTGTTCAGTCCAAAGACTCCTAATTGTGGGTGGATTGAATAGACTACTGAAATTTTGTCCTCTGATCTTCATACATGAGCAAAGGAACACACACACACACAATTAAATTAATAGTTATAATAGTGATATTAAAGAATAAAGAACTCAACACTAACTTTTATATATTGACACTAAAAATATGGATAGGCAGGACTCATTTCTACCAGACATGAAGACATATTTCACTGTATATTAATTATCAGGGCATGGGATATGCATGCATGGTCTAATAGAATAGAACAGAGCACTCCGGCACAGATAGTCATATATGGGTATGTAATACATGGCAGAAATAACACCACACAGGATAGGCTCTGTGTTTTCTAGGTATATGTGAACACTGGCTCTTGATATTGCCCACATGTCACTCTTCAGCTTGTGCTACCCATCAAAATGAATGCCAGACAAATAAAGAGTTAATTATTGTGGGAACTACAGGAGAATACCCTTGTGACCGCAAGGGAGTGGAGGTTTTCCTAACTGGATATACATATCCACACAAATGTATCCACTCTGAAGGATGAAGAAACCCTGTGTGTTTGTGAGGTGCCACAGTTCACAGGCAGTGCAAGATCTTTTGACATAATCAACTGAATAGTGCTTAGTAACTCTTGTGTGGAAAGAACTTCTAAAATACAAAAGAGTAACTGACCTGCTGAATCATGGGCAAAGAAAAAATACTAATTCTGTGCATTTGGAGCAATGATCCTAGGAAGTAGATGCCTCCATTATTTCAACTTGGGGTTTCCTAATTTGAGTTAACATGAAAACACATGTCAGAAATGGCTACTGCCCACATGTGGGATCATCAGAGTGATTTGTTGTGTTTATTTTGTCCCGTACTCAGAGACTGAAAAGTTGAGGAGAGCAATCTGGAACAAAGAGTCACAGGCAATGAACACCCCTGTGCACCTCACCCCAGCTCTCAGAGGGAGTTGCTTCCGAAACATGAAGAGAAATCAGCAGAAGGCTCCACAGTCTCATCATACCCAGGTTGGAAAGAGAGAGGGGAGGGAACAGAGAACCATGAGAACAAGTCTACCCAGGCTTCCCAGCAGTCATTGCTTATCATCGGGGAACAGATGTAGTTGTGTATTGTTGGACCACAAGGCTATAGATGGGAAATTAAAAGAAAACATTCATGGAAATGGAGAAGTGTCTTGTGATTGACATTGATAGACCCATGAAAAGACAAGAGCTGTCCTGGAGTTGTAATTTAAAATACGAGACAGTTGGGTAGCAAAGGCCTGTCATGATTAAACTGCAAATAGGGGTGAGTTTACTAGGGAGTGAACTTTGTACTCTGGAAACATTGACGCTTATGAAAACAACCACATGTCTCCATCTTTGTTTTTCCTTCTGTCTCCTTATTTATATTTTTCTTCTGAGGATCCTATCTGTTACACAACGGTGTGAATGAGTCCCTGATAATGAATCTGAGACGAGTTTGAATCATGGAATCAGACATTGGGTTGTGTACATAGGGAAGAAGTATTTTATAAGATGATAAAAGGGTTTGTTTGGAAACTATGGTTTGTGTGGCTGTGTGCGTATGTGTGCGTGTGTGCACAGGTGCTTGGGTATGCTAGAAATGAATGTTTCCTTAATCACTCTACACCTTATTTTTTGAGGAAAGGTTTCTCACTGATTCTGCTAGGCCAACTGGCCAACCAGCTCTAGAGATCAGCCTGTGTCAGCTGCTCTAGTATAGGAATTACAGAAGGCCATGATCTGATCAAGGGTTGGAGTAAATAGAGACTAGCTTGAATAGCAAGGTCAGTAGAGAGGTCAATGGAGCTAGAGTAATTTTATCTTCTCTGTCAGAGTTATGAATTGGCAGCAAGGTAGTCTAATATCTCCGTGGCAAAATATTAGAAGATAATGGCAAACTCATTTCTTTTCATTTAATGATATTATGCTTAGTTATCAAGCATTCCAAAAACATCATGTAGAAATTGGCTCAATAACACAAATGCAATCAAGCTAATCAGTGGGATAGGTCTGGCTTATGAAGGCAAAGACTCCAACATGGTGGGATGTGAGTAGCAGCTCTCCTTGGCCCAAAGTGCACAGGACAGGTCTGGTAGAGATAAAGAGCATAACTTCATGAGTATGAGATATATACTATCCAATGGGAACTATATTTAATAGTGTCCATACGTGTTCTAGGGCCTTGAAGCTGCCATCTTGGAAGTGGCATCATTTTAAAACAAA
Organism: Grammomys surdaster; assembly: GCF_004785775.1. Lineage (NCBI taxonomy): Eukaryota > Metazoa > Chordata > Mammalia > Rodentia > Muridae > Grammomys > Grammomys surdaster. The sequence goes on from NW_021604620.1 coordinate 9,932,803, forward strand.
CTCTCTTGTGTTTGTGTGTGTGTGTGTATGTGTGTGTGTTATATGTGTGTTTTGTATGTGTGTGAACTGAAGATTCACTTATCCTCAATAAAAACTAGTAACAAACAAATGTTTTGGTGTGCTTGGGCCCTGTGGAAGCTCTTGTCTAGTCCTTTGCCCTTCATTTCTGGTATGTTGTCTTACAAAGAGTGAGCTTCAAGTAAGAAGTGAGATCAGGGATAGTAATCCTTCTGAAGAGAAAAACTCAGTAATAGGAAGAGAGATGATCAGAAGGATAGCTAGGCCAAGCATGGCTTCCATTCTTTGGGAAATGAGACCATTTTGGAATTACAAGATGAGATTACTTTGGCTTCCCATACTCTCATCATGTCTTCGCACATAAAGGCAGAAAGTAAATCCTGCCCTGATTTCCAGTGTTTTGAACCAAATTCCCATGGAGCTCTCCAGAAACTCAATGAAATAAAAAGCTTTGCTGGAAATCTCCCACCCACCACTCCAGAGGACAGACACACAAGTCGTCAGCATCAGGAGAATGCCATCCCTTTTCCTACCCCTTTTCCTATAATTGTATTTATAACTCAAGAATGTGGCCTGGTTATTGTTTTATATTCTGGATGTTAAGACTAGCATTCCCACTTGAAGGTAGATTAATTAGATGCCTTGAGGGAAGAATGTACTTGAATCTCTTCCCTGGAGGCCAGAAGTCAGTTTTTTAGAGATACATAGTTATTTTAAAGCTCTAATTGCTAATGATGATACAATTTTGTAAGTGACTGCATTTCTTTCCTCCTCCCACCTGGAGTCACAGAAGATGGGGCAAGATCCTTCCCCTTGACCATGAAGGGCTAAAGGTCTTAAGGTCACCAAATAAGAATGGTCACTGTCTCAGGCCATTGGCAGGTTTCATCTCCATTTTGGTAAAGAAAATCGCTGCTGGGTAGGCTGGGAGTAATGGACTTACTGCACCATTTTTAGAAATATCCCTTCACCCCTTTGGTGGGTCTCTCTACAATTGCAGCTATATTTTATCTTCTTAGAGGTCTGCTAAATGTAGCTTCAAGTAGCTTTCTATGGTCGAGTGTTTCTTGAGCCATTATCATCCATTTTTCAATAAAGCTGTGGGTGAAAGTGCCATTGATTCTTTTTTTTTTTTCACCAGGAAGGAGTATTAGCTTTTTATCCTCATCATATTATCTCCCTGCTTGACTGATAAAACTGTCACATGAAGGGAAAGGTCAGGAATTATCGAGTGGGTGTTCCTTTAATTCATTCCTTACCCCCTCCTTCCACCAAATGTATTGAGGATGTAACAGAAAATTTGTGTTTATGCGATGAGAATAGACAGGAGATGAATGGGCAGAGTCCCCTTGTGGATTAATGACTTCCGTACATAGCCGGGAGACACCTGAGAGTTCTTGAGCATCTTCATTTATAACGTGCCGTTTCACTGTATTTCATTTCCTCCCTTTGATAGAAAGATCTCTCCTATGACAGAATAGCGTGAGGTTGGTCTCAGGGGTTAAAATTCCCAGATATGGGAGAGCAAGAGGGACTAGGGAAAGACAGGTGACTCTTGTGGCAGAGGGAAGATGTAGCTGTTCTTAATATTCAGTGTACTTGATGAGGCCATAATTACTGTGAATTACTTCTAATTATATTTTCTTTTCCATGCAATGTTAATTAATGCAGTGATGAGGAAGATCACAACAGAGAAGTATGTTAGACTCTCAGTAGGAAAGCAAACCTTCAACAGAGGCAACAAAGATAAATAGCTGTACCCAAGGACCCTGACCTTTCCCCAATGCTTTCTGTGACGTTTATATCTCCCCCCATCCCTCAGACAGTCCGACGAGTTGGATAATGTGGTACCTTCACCAATGTCACTCACATTCTCTAATCCAGGGCACAGACTTACCTATCACTAGGAGAGAGCACACTTCCTTAGTTACCAAAATCTGAATTGTGAGGCTCCAACCTACCACCTCAGAGGGATACAACATACAAAAATTATTTCTCTGTAATTCACTGTTAAAAAGAAAAGGAGGCAGAACAGTTACTACTTTAAGAAATGTCATGGTGTCTCAGGTTAAAAACTGGCTATCCACCATTCATATTCAGTTTGCTCAGTAAGATGTCACAACTTACATACACTAAATGTCTTTTTGAGTCTGTTATTCACTGGCTTTTGTTGTTGTTGTTGTTGTTGGTGGTGGTGGTGGTGGTGGTGTGTCTATGTCTGTGTGTCTGTGAATGTATATGAGTTTTCATGTGTGTTTTTCCTTAAACCAGACCATTAACACATCTGATCTGAACTATATAAATGGCTTTCTTACTGACTTTTCCTCTCTTAGTCTTATGCCCTTCTATAAATTGCTTGTTTCATCAACACAACATTCATTCCAGTTGCTTTACCTGGTCTAAGCTGTTAGATATCCTCTCAGTGTAAATGTAAGGATTGCAGTTAAAGTATCAGTGACGTTTTATCATATCCAAAACTTTTCACAATCTATTGTGTACAGTGCTAACATTTCATTTCTTTCCATTTAATTAGCCTCATTGGGCTTGCTGATTCCACCATAAATGCCTGTTCTTGGGCCTGTAGAGTAATTAAAGGTGTTTCTTTGTTCTTTCTGTCTTGATTCTTCTGTTTCCACTGATTCTAGTTCTTCTTCTCCTTCTCCTCCTCCACCTCCTCCTTCCCCTCCTCCTCCCCCTCCTCCTTCTTGTTCTTCTTCTTTTGCTTCTCCTCCCCCTCTCCCACTCCCTCCCCCCTCCTCCTCCTCCTCCTCCACCTCCTTCTCCTCCTCCTCTTCCTCCTCTTCCTCCTTCCTCTTTTATATAGGTCTCTCTATTAGGTAACTCTGTCTAGAATCTGTTACACAAACCAAGCTGGTCTCAGACTCATTGGGATCCTACCTTGGCTCCCATGTGCTGGGATTAAAGGTGTATACCACTATGCCTACTTCTCTTTTTTCATCTTTGCTTATCTCTATAACTTAACAAGTTGCTATTACGACTATTATACTATAGTGGGTGTGTTTTATTCATGTCTAAATAAAGCACACCCTCTAGATGAGAGAGACATTCTCTATCAACTTCTTACTCTATGACTGGGACAGTGTGAAGTGTAAGCTATGCATAGATGTATCACAAAGTGATGAGTACCAGATAAGAGGAATTCTGCAAGTCTTGTAGCTCACAGTCCACAGTAGACATTCAGTGATGCCAATTTTTCCTCTTTTTTAATTTCTTAATGTCAATAACCTAGACTCCCTCTCCTTCTCCCCCTCCCTCTCTCCCTGCTCCCCTCCTCTCTGTGTTTCTATGCTTGTGTGCAATCAGAAAACTATCTTGGAATATATGTGCCCCAGCAAAACTTAAGAAAAAATAATTTCAATGACAAATCACAGCCCAGCTGGTCCATAGAAGACAGCAAAAATCAAGAGAATGATCCTAAAAATCATAGCTCTGTGTGTTTCCATCCACATCCTCTACCTTGCACTTTGATGAGCCCCTTGGATCTCATGGGACGAACCTTCAAGTGCTTTCTGTTTCTAGGATGGTCTCCTCACCTCTTTACAACCAGCTTCTCCCATTCAGAACTGCCAGTAAAGCCTCCTTCCTGTAGAACAAAGCCTGGTTACACAGAGGTGTCATTACTTCCTTGTCTCTCTTCTTCCTTCCCTCCAAACCATCCTATGATACCTGACGCAAGCTTTCTGCCCATGTAACTTAGAGATTTCTCAAATGAAGCCTCGAGGGTCACCTACCCCTGTGTTTCAGTGCTCTGTACAATGTGCATATTTAGTAGTATTTATTTATTTATTTTTAATTTTTTCTCAAATCATAATTAATTCACATAGGGGTATAAACACAGAAAGGCAGGATGTGGGGAAGGGAATGACACTGGAGTGTGGATGTTCAGGGGGAATACAGATATCTTCAGAATCGGGTATCAGCTGGGTGAAGGTTCAGGGGACAAGTCACTATGACTCTGCCTATGACTCGCTTGTCCTTATCTAAGTTGGTATTGTCTGCCAAGGCTACCTATTTACAAGGTCTATGACTACTCAGGCTTATAAATTTCCACAAAAGCTGCCTGTTGACATTAGCTTATAGCCATCTGTTTTAATGTTTTTCCACTGAGACCCAAGACTTGGTGTTTGTATACATGTATGACAGGCCTATTACTGATTTTAGGCCTATGGCTGATTTTAGGCCTACAGTGTGTAAGCAGGGCTGCCCCTGACATCTCCTCCCTTCTCTAAGTATAGAAGGGCTGTGGCAATTCTAAACTTGCGAAGGCGGGGATAGAGGCCTGACCTCCAGTATTTGAAGGGGACCTTGTAATGGCTCCAGTCCCCCTGTCGTTGTCCAGTGAGGCATGAGGGCCATACCCATCCCGATGTCTTTTTCCTGGAGAGGGGATACTTTTGACATCGACCCCTATGCAGTCAGGCTTGTCCCTCAGGGAACCCAGATAGATATTTTTATCTTTTATTTATATTCCCTTGCAGTGCTTAGCCTTGCAGCCTAAGCAAGAATTCAGATCGCCTGTCAAAGGGGGTTCTGGGTGGCTCCTCTCTGCTTGGTCTAGGGGCAGAAGTCCCCCCTTTTAGATAGGGTGGAGATGGGTTTTGGAAACACCCTGTATAAAGTAACAACCTCATCTTGAGTCTCGTGGTCCTCCATAGCAAACTTATGATAATGTATCTGAGTAGGTTTTGCTACCAAATTATTTATCTGTTGTATCACAGAGTTAGTCCGCCTATTTGAGAGCCAGGGACCAGCAGAAAAAAGCAAAAAGAACCCAAATAATGGTCCCAAGATGGGAGGAAATAGGGTTGACAACCTTGGAGAGGCTGCAAATCAATTCTTGTACCAGCATTCATCTGTCTCTTTCTCTCTCTGATTTTTCTTAGGCTTCACTACCTATTTCATGCTCTCTTTAGCCCTCCTTGTCTTGTCTATGTAAAGGCAACCTTCTTCTTTGAGGGTTGTACACAGTCAAGAGCTGTATACAGTCTTTTCTATTGTACTAGAGTAAATCAAGTCCAATAAGGATCTTTGCGATTTTAGGAGGTCTCTTCAGACGACCAAACGAGGGATTTCTTCAGATTAGTGATGTCAATCTCTAGCTGTTTGATGTTCTTGTCAGTGGTCCTTCAAAGGTCTGAGTAGTATAAGTTCGGAGGCCAGGATCTGGATTAGAATTTCTAACCACAGACATCACGGGTGATTCATTTTTACCTGAAAAGGAAAAAGACGGGGATTCTCAGGGAGATATCTCTTCCCTGGATGTAAATTGTTATTCATTATATTTATGGTTGGGCCTGGCTTTGTGGGGGTATCTATTTTTTTCATTAATCTTTTTGGTAGCCGGTTAGCTGTGCCTTCTGTGGTATCGGACAGGCATATCAGTCCTCTGCCCCATAAGGGAACTGGGTCTGGACCATTCCCTTTAAGGGTAAGAGGGTCCTTCACCTTATCTATGGCAAAGTTTTGTTGATCTTGGTGGTGCCAGAGGCAGTCAGCAGCAGATTTGCCATGAGCTTTCAGCTTTAGAGAGATAAAAGTGAACAAGGCATGATGGAGAGTATTTCAGGGGGACTCCTTCTGAGGGGGTACCGTTCCCCCTCTTTTGTTTTTAAAGCCAATTTTTCAGAGTTCTTGTAAAATCAGGGCAGAAGCGCCAACAGTCGCTCCTTCCACACTCAGAGAGTCATGAAGACCCTATTTAAGGATATATAAATCTACATTAATAATCTTTTGTCAAAGGACTGTTATAGCACCGCTGACAACTAATCAGACTATATAATATATCGATTAGTAATAGCTTCTTCTACTTTTTTGTGAGATTACCTTTCTGTTGTCAATTAATTGTTGAGGAAAATTAGGGTTTACTTCTCTCTTGAGAATATTGACCAGAGACTTAAATTCTTTTATGGAGAGCTTAAAATAGGATCTTAGCCAACTAATAACTCCTAGAAACTTTTGAAATTAATTTAAAATAAGTAAACTCTCTCCCTCTCTTTTTTTTTAGACCCTTTATCTGTGTGGTTTTTTTTTTATTGGAGATTATACAAATTTACCTTTCAATGTTATCTCCTCTCCCATTCTCCCCCAAAACCCCTTATCCCATATCCCCTCCTCCTAATTTTTGTGAGGGTGTGCTCCAAACATCCTTCCAGTCCCATCTCCCTGCTCTCTAATTCCCACACAGTAGGGGATCCAAACATTCGGGGACCATGGCCCTCCACTTTCACTGAAGTCTAACATGGTCACCCTTAATTCCCTATACAGATGCATGAGTCTCTCCCTTTGTGGTCTCTGGCTGGTGGTTTAGACTTTGGGAGCTCTGGTTGAAACTTTTGATACTCCTTCTAGAAAGGACCAAAGCATCCACACTTTGGTCTTCCTTCTTCTATGTAAGTTTTATGTGGTCTATACATAGTTTCTTAGAAATTGTGAGCTTTTGGGCTAATATCCACTTATCAGTGAGTGCATACCATGTATGTTCTTTTGAGATTGGGTCACTTCACTCAAGATGATATTTTCCAGCTCCATCCATTTGCCTAGGAATTTCGTGAACTCATTGTTTTTAATAGCTGAGTAGTACTCCATTGTATAAATGTACCACATTTTCTGCATCCATTTTTCTGTTGAAGGGCATTTGGGTTCTTTCCACCTTCTGGCTATTATAAATAAGGCTGCTATGAACATGGTGGAGCATGTGTCCCTGTTGTATGTTGAAACGTCTTTTGGGTATATGTCCAGGAGTGGTATAGCTGGGATCTCAGGTAACACTATGTTCAATTTTCTGAGATACTGCCAGACTGCCTTTCATAGTGGTTGTACCAGGTTACAGTCCCACCAACAGTGGAGGAGTGTTCCTTTTTCTCCACATCCTTGCCAACATGTGCTGTCACCTATGTTTTTGATCTTAGCCATTCTGACTGGTGTGAGGTGGAATCTCAGTGTTGTTTTCATTTGCATTTCCCTGATCACTAGGGATGCTGAACACTTCTTTAGGTGATTCTCAACCATTCAAGCTTCCTCAGTTGAGAATACTTTGTTTAGCTCTGTGCTCCATTTTTTAATAGGGTTCTTTGATTGTCTAGAGTCTAATTTCTTCAGTTCTTTGTATACCTTGGATATTAGCCCTTTATTGGATGTAGGGTTGGTGAAGATCTTTTCCCAATCTGTTGGTTGCCACTCTGTCCTATTGACTGTGTCCTTTGCTTTATAGAAGCTTTGCAGCTTTATGGGGTCCCATTTGTCAATTCTTGGTTTTAGAGCACAGGCCATTGGTGTTCTGTTCAGGAACTTTTTTCCTGTGCCTATGTGTTCCAGACTTTTCCCCAGTTTCTCTTCTATTAGTTTCAGTGTGGCTTGTTTTAGGTGGAGGTCCTTGTTCCACTTGGAATTGAGCTTTGTACAAGGAGATAAGTATGGGTCAATTTGCATTTTTCTACATGCTGACCACCAGTTGGACCAGCACCATTTGTTGAAAATGCTGTCTTTTTTCCACTGGATGGTTTTAGCCCCTTTGTCAAAGATCAAGTGACCATAGGTATGGGGGTTCATTTCTGGGCCTTCTATTCTATTCCATTGATCCTCCTGCCTGTCTCTGTTCCAATACCACACAGATTTTTATCACTATTGCTTTGTAGTACAGCTTGAAGTCAGGGAAAGTGATTCCCCCAGAAGTTCTTTTATTGCTGAGAATAGTTTTTGCAATCCTGGGTTTTTTGTTATTCCAAGTGAATTTTAAGATTGATCTTTCTATCTCTGTGAAGAATTGAGTGGGAATTTTGAAGGGGATTGCATTAAATCGGTAGATGGCTTTTGGCAAAATAGCCATTTTTACTATATTAATCCTTCCAATTCATGAGCATGGGAGATCTTTCCATCTTCTGAGATCTGCTTCGATTTCTTTCTTCAGGGGCATGAAGTTCTTGTCATACAGGTCTTTTACATGCTTGGTTAGGTTCACACCAAGGTATTTTATATTATCTGTGACTATTGTGAAGGGTGTCATTTCCATAATTTCTTTCTCAGCCAGTTTATCATTTGAGTAGAGGAAGGCTACTGATTTGCTTGAGTTAATTTTGTATCCAGCCACTTTGCTAAAGTTGTTTATCAGGTTTAGGAGTTCTCTGGTGGAAGTTTTGGGGTCACTTAAGTATACTATCATATCATCTGTAAATAGTGAGATTTTGACTTCTTCCTTTCCAATTTGTATCCCTTTGACCTCCTTGTGTTGCCTAATTGCTCTGGCTAGGACTTCCAATACTATATTAAATAAGTAGGGTGAGAGTGGGCAGCCTTGCCTAGTCCCTGATTTTAGTGGGATTGCTTCAAGTTTCTCTCCATTTAGTTTGATGCTGGCTACTGGTTTGCTGTATATTGCTTTTACTATGTTTAGGTATGGACCTTGAATTCCTGATCTTTCCAAGACTTTTATCATGAAGGGGTGTTGAATTTTGTCAAATGCTTTCTCAGCCTCTAGTGAGATGATCATGTGGTTTTTTTCTTTGAGTTTGTTTATATGGTGGATTACATTGATGGATATCCGAATATTGAACCATCCCTGTATTCCTGGGATAAAGCCTATTTGATCGTGATGGATAATTGTTTTGATGTGTTCTTGGATTCGGTTCACTAGAACTTTATTGAGTAATTTTGCATCAGTGTTCATAAGGGAGATCGGCCTGAAGTTCTCTTTCTTTGTTGGGTCTTTGTGTGGTTTAGGTATGAGCGTAATTGTGGCTTCATAGAATGAATTGGGTAGTGTACCTTCTGTTTCTGTTTTGTGGAATAGTTTGAAAAGAATTGGAATTAGGTCTTCCTTGAAGGTCTGATAAAACTGTCTGGTCCTGGACTTTTCTTTGTAGGGAGACTTTTAATGACTGCTTCTATTTCTTTTGGGGTTATGGGACTGTTTAGATGGTTTATCTGGTCCTGATTTAACATTGGTATCTGGTATTTGTCTAGAAAATTGTCCATTTCATCCAAATTTTCCAATTTTGTTGAGTATAGGCTTTTGTAGTAGGATCTGATGATTTTTTAAATTTCCTTGGTTTCTGTTGTTATGTCACCCTTTTCAGTTCTGATTTTATTAATTTGGATACTGTCTCTCTGCCCTCTGATTAGTCTAGCTAAGGGTTTATCTATATTGTTGATTTTCTCAAAGAACCAGTTCCTGGTTTTATTGATTCTTTGGATAGTTCTTTTTGTTTCTATTTGGTTGATTTCAGCCCTGAGTTTGATTATTTCCTGCTGTGTACTCCTCTTGGGTGTATTAGCTTCTTTTTGTTCTAGGTCTTTCAGGTGCATTGTCAAGCTGCTAGTGTATGCTCCCTCCAGTTTCTTTTTGTAGGCACTTAGAGCTATGAATTTTCCTCTTAGCACTGCTTTCATTGTATCCCATAGATTTTGGTATGATGTGTCATCATTTTCATTAAATTCTAAAAAGTTTTTAATTTCTTTCTTTATTTCTTCCCTGACCAGGTTATCAAGGAGTAGGGTGTTGTTCAGTTTCCATGTGAATGTGGGCTTTCCATTGTCTTTGTCATTTTTGAAGACCAGCCTTAGACCATGGTGATCTGATAGGATGCAGGGAATTATTTCAATTTTTTAATATCTGTTGAGGCCTGTCTTGTTCCCAATTATATGGTCTATTTTGGAGAAGGTACCATGAGGTGCTGAGAAAAAGGTATATTCTTTTGCTTTAGGGTGAAATGTTCTATAGATATCTGTTAAGTCCATTTGGTTCATAACTTCTGTTAGTTTCACTGTATCTCTGCTTAGTTTCTGTTTCCATGATCTATCCATTGCTGAGAGTGGGGTGTTGAAGTCTCCCACTATTATTGTGTGAGGTGCAATGTGTGTTTTGAGCTTTAGTAAGGTTTCTTTTATGAAAGTCGATGCTCTTGTATTTGGCAGATAGATATTCAGAATTGAGAGTTCATGTTGTTTGACTTTTCCTTTGACAAGTATGAAATGCCCTTCCTTATCCTTTTTGATAGCCTTAAGTTGAAAGTGTTCTATGAGTGTGTGTGCAAATGTGTCCACACAGGCATAGACTTTTGCTTACATATGAGTGCATGCATACACGTATGTACACATGTGCACATGCATGTGGAGGGCCTCTGCTAATTTTGGGAACTCATCCTTGATTAACTCTCCACTCTATTCACTGAGGCAGGATGTCAATCAAACTCAGAGCTCACCCACACAGGTATGCTTGCCTTACTCTAGGGATTTCCTGACCTTGAGTCCACGGTTGGGATTACAGGTGGGCTGCTAAGCACAGCTGATGTTCATTTGGCTGGGATTCTGGGAGATCTGAACTCCTGTTCCCATGCTTGTGTGGCAAGTACCTAGTTGATGAAGTACTGCAATGTCTTTCCTCCAAACTGATTAAGTGTTCTTTGTAGACCATGTCTCCCGAGCCACCCAGAGTATTGTGGAAAGCGCTGCTTTCTGTGTTCTGAACAGTCTTTGCCTATTGTTCAGAAGCGAGTGAAGGCAGATGCAGTGACCATCATCGATATTCGGCCTCGCCTTGGCCAATGAAAGATAAGTAAGGCATGAAAGGCTCAATATAGAAGGAGTCAGAGATACAAGTCCTTAGTACAGATCTCCCGTCTACCTGCAAGGGATTCCATCAGATGTCTCTCCGGCTCCTCCTGTCTTCTCATTAAAGTCTGCAAAGATTACAGGAAGCTAACCAGCACTCGGCTGACACTCGACTTTCACCTTTTGAAACAGATGCCCAAGTTCTAATTATCTATTGCCCGAATGTGGGTCAGAGTTCACCTGTCTGCTGGGAACAGCTTGTCCACTAATCTTTTAGCTGTCCCCAACATCAGGCTTTCTTCTTGTTTTCAGAGTGCTGTAACACTTAAGAAAACTTCTCTGGCTTAAAAGGTTTACCATGCGTTGAGATGGCAGGCTAAAAATAACCGAGATGCCCCTCCCGTCCCAGTTATTAAATGATGGCCTGGCAGTTAAAACCTGCAGGCAGTGCCTTAGGCAGACCGAGCCCAGCACCTCATCATTAGCCCTCCTGGAAACCCTTGGCTCGGCTGAATCTGCAGCCATTAGCTGGAATGGAAAGGTTTTGACCTGTCATTTAAACAAGAAAAGTCAAGCAAACCAAGTTCTTCATTACAGGGACTTTCTTTTTAAACTGTTAGGAGAAATCATGGCCTCTTTCTTTTATAAAGGAGTGCTGGGGGAGCATCTTGCAGCTTCCCTGCCTATGGCATCCTCCCCCTATGTTGGCAGCAATCTGTTTGAGGATTCTTCTACATTTGAACAGCATAGCATCTCTCTGTCATAGCTCTGGCTGCTGTGGGAGGAGCCACTGAAGTGGGACTAGCAGAATTGTGTGGGAAAAGCCCAGTTCTGGCCCCACCCAGCTGTGTAAGCTTGAGCCCTTTATTCCCCACCCCCTGGTCTCTGTGTGTGTATGGTATGTGTATAGTGTGTGGTATGTATATGATGTGTATAGTATGTGTGTAGTGTGTGGTGTGTGAATGTGTGGTGTAGTGTGTGTGGGTGCATATGGTTTGTGTGTAGTGGTATGTGTGTATGTGGTGTAGTATACGTGATGTATAATATATATGTTGTGTGTGTGTATAGTGTATGTGTGGTATGGGTGTAGTGTTGTGTGTGTGTGTGTGTGCATGTGTAATGTGTTTGTGGTATGTAAGTAGTGTGTGACTGTGGTGTGGTGTGTGCATTTCGTGTGTGTGAGGTGTGTGTGGGGGGGTTTGGGGGTGTGTATATGCATGGTGTGTAGTGTGTGTGGTATGTGTGTGATGCATATGTGTGTTCCTATGATAGTTTTAAACACTGTATTTTGATCATATTTTCCCTTTCTCCAACTCCTTCCATATTACCCACATACCCCTACCTAACATTATTCTCATCCACCCCCCCCCCCTTTCTTTCCAAAATCAGTAAGAAAACACAAAAGAAAAATACCACTGAGTCTGTCTTGACTTGACCAACTACTTCTGGGCATGAGTCCTGTCTGGAGTCTGTTTGATATACCCAGTTATACAGCCTTGGAGAAAACGGATTCTCCCTTTACTGGTGGCTATTAATTGCAGAGAGTTAGGGCTGGGACCTTGTATTCATGTCTCCCTCTCAGTACTGGAACCTACCTAGCTTGAAGGTGTGCGTGTCTTGTTCATGTTGCTACAGTCTCTGCGAGCTCATATGTGCATACCATTTTGAAACACACTTTCCTTGGAGTCATCTATCAACCTTCTTCTCATCTTCCTGTCTCCTCTTCTGCATAGATCCCCAAGCCTTGAGGGGAGGAGTCTGATGAAGACACCTCATCAAATGACATATCACTTTACTTATAGATTAGTACCTTGTTCAGTCCACATCAGAGAAGTTAGTTCTCGCAATAGATGGGGGAATTAACACAGAGGTTGACAACTGGAGTTGTGTGCAAAGAGTAACAAATAGACTCTTGGTGTCCAGGATCATAACAAGTATGCTAGACTGCCTGACTATCAAGCTCCAGCAATCCACCTACCTGTTTCTTCTTCACCCTGAGATTTCAAGTGCATCACCATGCCTGGCTTTTTTTTTTATACAGGTTCTGGGTATAGAACTCAAGTTCTCTTGCTGACACACACACGTTCATTGACTAAGTGCTTATTGACAGAGCCATCCCATAAGCTCCTGCTTACTAGAGAAGTAAAGATAGTAGTCTGTATGTCATAACTAGGTTGTGCAAAAAGTCAATCAGATAACATAGATGCAGATGTAGAAAAGTGTCTGGGGGACAGAAAATGATACGTTTCTCTTATTATTACAATATTATTTCTTACTATTGTATTCACTTTCCTATTTGTTTGCGTACATTCAATTCTATGAATAATCTAAGAGATCAGACCCATCCTGAGCTCTAAATACAGTGGAGACACCCATGAATCATAGGAAGAGCTAATACTAATACCTTAGTTTTAGAAGGAAGAAAACAGAGGCCACTGATCAGGAAGATTGTTTTCCAAAATTAAGAATCTGGCTTCTTGAGTCACAGAATACTTTCTTAGGTGTGGGGCAGTACGTGAGCACAGACCATATACCAATGAGATAAGATGTGTGGTTCAGGAACTTGGCCAGTGATAGAATTTGATAAAGAAAAGGAGAGAGAGAGAGAGAGAGAGAGAGAGAGAGAGAGAGA